>NW_024423897.1:62570287-62593319 GCF_017311325.1 Ursus maritimus
TTTTGTGGAGAGCCCTGCGTGAGGGCGGGCCTGTGCCTGAGCCGCGAGGCTGTGTGGGCCCCGGGGGCTGTCCCTCCCGCGACACCTGGGCTGGGGCCCCAGCTATGGCCGAGTCACCTGGACTGTCCCGGGTTCACTTCCCGTGGTCTTTCCTCACGTCTCCACTGGAGTCTGTGCTTGGCGGCTTGCGCGGGTAGACGGGCCTTCACATGCACACGCGACACGCGTGAGACCAAGAGGTGTCCCGTGCGTTTTGATTCCAGCACAAATTCTCTGCCAACCTCTGTGGGATCACCGTTTGGCAGAGCACGGTCTGATTTTTAAACATTTCTATATTTGTGGAAACTCATGAGTATTTTATAAACTTCATTTAGATACTTCAGGAAGCATTCAGCATTTTTAAAAAAGAAGAAAAAATTGTTTTCTACTTCATTTTTCCTTTGAGGGCCAGAGGATATTTATTTATAGGCCCTTTTTTGATAGAATCCGAGGCTGTCTGGGGCTTTGACTTAAATCTCTTTCTGGCCTCTCTCTACCAGGTACATTCCACGTCTGGGTCCGCCACACGCACCCGGCCCAGACGCCTTTTTGCTTCTTTAATCCTTTCCAAATCCCCCTCTTTTTTATAAACATTACCAGCTTGGTATTTCTGTTCAGCGTAACGGAACGTACTCCAGCACAGCGCAGGTCCGCCGGGCGCTGGCGAGGTGCGTGAGTCAGGCGGGAGGCGCAGCGGGACGGCCCTGGCCTGTCTGCTGAGCCTCCCGGAGGCTGACGCCCGGGCGGACGGGCAGGGCCTGGTGGAGGCTGGCTGGCGCCCCGGCGCGTCCAGTGACGGCGCCTGCCCGTGGCCTCCCCGCACCGCGGCACGAGGCCGGCACCCAGGGCGCAGGGAAGGCGCTGGGGCCGCGGTGGCGTCAGAGGCGAGGAGCAGAGCGTCCGCACACAGGAAAGGGACGCGGTGACGTTGCCGCTCCTGGCGCTGAGCTCAGCCCCCAGCGTCGCGTCCTCCCTGCACGGTGAGAGGTCCGCTCTTAAAGCACAAGGACCACGGCTTCTAGTCCGGTCTGTGGCAAAGCCTCGGGTTTGCCTGGGGAAGGAAATTCTTCTGAATTTCTAAAGGGGTTGGATTTTGCACTTGGGCGTCTCCACAGAAAGCGACCGCCAGGGCCGCCAGAAAAAACATTTCCTGACTTCCCGAGGTGTGCCCGCTGTGCGTTTCCAGCAGCGGCCGGAGCGAGGGGAAGGCCCAGCCTCCGTTCCGCCCGCCAGCAAGGCAGGGCCGGCCGGGCGCCAGTGGTGCGGGGTCCGCACGCTCGCAGCCCGGACGCAGCCGTCGTAGCTCGCCGTCACCCACCTTCAACGGCAGAATGCATAAAAATTCATCTTTAGAGAACGTACGCGTGACCAATGAAGGAGGTACATGAACGAGATTCCGAGGGAAGGGACCCTGGCTCGGCTCCCGCCTCTGCGTCTGTGGATGAAGGGCTTTTTGAATGAAATGCCGCTGTGCATTTTCAGGAAAAAATCTCTGATAAGCAGACTTGGAATGGAGGTTTGTTCCTCCTGACCTTCTCCGTAGTGACTTCGCGTCAGTGGCATTCAGAACTGTGAATGTATATAGTTTCGGAGTGAAATCCCTTCGTGTGAGGTGGGGGCAGAAGGGGCCCCACGGGGACCGGGAGTCCAGGGTGGGCGCCGTGGAACAGCTCTGCATTGCCAATGGAATGAATAAAACATGGTCGTACCCACCTGACAATGACGTGTGTTGTGTGGCTTTTTATTAGACAGACAGCAGGGGCGCCCGGGGGGCTCCGTCAGGGAAGCGCCTCACTCTTGATCTCAGCTCAGGTCTTGACCTCAGGGTCGGGAGCCCCGAGTTGGGCTCGCTGCTGGGTGTGGAGCCTACTTAAAAAAATAAAGTCAAAAAGAAAAGAAAGAAAACAGCAGGCATCTCTTAGGCCATGACAGAGAACCAATCAAGATGGGGTTTCTCGGCATCTCGCCCAGCATGTTTGGCAAACACAGTAATTGAAATTCTGTAGAAAAACCTTTCTTGAACTCAGGGAAGGTCTGGAGCGGTTCGGCGTCGTCGGGACAGTGCTGACGTTTTAAGGCGCTCAGACTTGTGCGGCTGTTGGCCTGCGTACTGGGTTGGTTTCTAAAATTTCTCCATCAAACACACGCCTGGAACACACAAGCAGAACAAGACAGGATCCTGCTTTCGTTTCTCTCACCGAGGCAGTGAAGGGCTCAGAATTCGAAGAAACAGGGTCAAAGTCACACAACCCCAAAACTAAGGGAAACAAAACAAGCAGCCGCTCGCTCCAGGGATCGAATAGCACGTGCTGGTCCCACTCGAGCACACGGACTAGCAGGCTGTCCTGAGGACACGTGGCCTGACCCCGGCGGGGGCGGGTCAGAGAAGAGGCGCCCCTGGAATGGCGTTCAGCCGGGACACGGCAGATTGTGCTGCTTCCTTCGTGCAAGCGTGGCCCTGTTTCATATCGTAAGTGGGCATCGCCTGAGAATGGTTGCAGGGACATTCAGAGCCCGACCTGCTCCCTAGGGCGGATGGAAGGAGGCCGCCGCGGGCTCCGGGCCCAGTGCGCTGCTCGGGGCCACGGTGCTTGCCTGTCCCCCGCTGGCCGTGACTTCTGTGTCAGCTCGGCTCGCCCGCGTCCCGGGTGGGAACAGGCTTGCCTGGGATGTGTGCACGCGGTTAAGAGGAAGCTGCTGGAGGTTCCATCAGACCGGAAGCAGAAGAGGCATCCCCGCCCTCCCCGCCACGCCCCTGCGACGCCCCCGCTTGCGCTGGTCCAACCCGGGGCCCCAGAACCCACCCGTAGGAGCGCGTCAGACCCCAGCCATTGGCTCGCGGAGCAGGGCTCTGAGCGCAACGGTGGGCACTGCCCATCCTCTCTGTGGGTTCCCGGCCTCTTACACGCATGACTCACACCCAGTGGGTGCTTTTACCTCCCCCAGAAAACGTACCATCCCTCGGTCTCCACGTCCGTCCCTGGGCAGCGTTAAGGCTGCTGCAGTCTCACTCCGCCCAGAGTGCTTCCCGACATGGAAACCGAGCTACGGGGCTAACCAGTCCCCGCTCCCGGTATTCCTACACAAACTACAGGAGAGGCCACGGGGGGGAGGGTGAACAGGCAACAACCCAGCGTGTGCTCTTGTGTGCGCACAGCACACGCACACAGCGGGCCAGCCAGTCGTCCCCGCGCTTGTCACCAGCTCCCCTTGTACCTGCTGTGGGGCTGGGGCCCGTGCTCACAACTCCCTTCCCCACCCCAGCTGCACACGCTCTTGGCTCCTGCCGGCCCCTCGGAAAGTGAAGGTTCTGGAGGATTTTTATTGCAGAGAATGTGGAGCCTTTATTAGCCACAACCTTAGTGGTGAAAGTGCCCAGAGGACCCACCGGGCTCCAAAAAGAGGACAGCACCGTGTCCTGCATTCGTCAGCTTCCTAACACTCTCCACGTCCTGGTGGGTCAGCAGCAGGAGCGGCCCCACATAGCTGCCGACCATCCGGGCAAGGGGCCAGTCGTGTCCCCACGTAGGAAGGTTCCGTTCTTGGGAACCATGATCGTAAAGCAAAAGAACCCCAAGTTGTCAAGAGTGGCTCCTGGTAAGGCGGGCGAGGCGCTTGATGCGGGGCAGCAGGTAGACCCACTGCTCACCTCTTCGAGGGCGGGCCAGGACGGGGCAGTGACCGCCGTGTGCTGGGTGCTGAGTCTCCACGGAAGTGAAACACATCAGCCCTGCTCCCGGTTCGCTGGCGAGAGGGAACCACATGGCAGCTGAACTCGGCAACGGGGAGATCTGTCCTGCGGAGGAGGGACTGCCAGGGAGCCAAGAGCATGAGCCGCCCCCCAGTAACTACTGGGTGTCAGAAGAGCCATCTCTGCCCGTGTCAGGGACGTGTGCTGTGCTGTGAGACAGCACGAGTGCTGGTCCGCCGCCCGAAGCACGCCAGCTGTCAGGGGCGCCACCCCTTAGGACACACCCCAGGTTACAGGTGCAGTCCCCCATGGGCGGCAGCATCACCGGTCCTTCCTCCGTCCAGCAAGGTTGGCTGTTCTGGGCGGGGGGACCTCGGTCAGTGCGGCGACTCAAGTGCAGGCTTCCTTCACTAAAGCACAGCCCTTCGGGTGTCATACACAATGGGCAGTGGGGAAGGAACCCCTCATTAAGTCTGCAGATGGTGCTGGCAGAACTGCCGAGAGCAAGAAGACAAAGCCATTCCCGGAACAAGCGTATTGATTGAGGACACACCCCCTTCAGTGAGGAGGGGTCCAGCATCACCATCCTGACACCCAGGGGAGGGCACCACCCCAGGGGCTGCGTCCTGGACCTGCTTCTGTCGAGGGGGAGTCCGGTGTGACCCCCCTCGGCCTGCAGTGCTCTTGCGTTGTTGACCGTGCTCCATCTCAACCCCCGCCTCCAGCCCCACTCTGTGCAGTGTCTCTAAGCCCACGCGGGCTGGCTGGGAGAAGGGGTGGTGGACATCCAGCCCACGTGACATGCCCTGGACTAGGTTCCAGAGCCCTGACACCTCAGGGAAAGTACCCGTGAGGCAACAGCGGTGTGGGTTCCCAGTGAAGCACAAGCCACAAGGAGAACCGACCGAAAGAGATGCTCCGTGTTCTATCACGTGTGACTGAGTCCCAGAAAACGTAAGTCATGGCAAAAAAAAAAAAAAGACTTGACAAAACAGTGGCCAGAACTTTTCCAAATCTATACTCAGACATCCAAGAAACTCAATAAGCCACAAGGAAAATGACGATAAGAAAAATACAGCAAGGCACATTCAAACAAACAAACAAACAAACCTCTCTTACAAGCAGCCAGAGAAGAGGAAACACTCTCCTGGAATGAAGTCGAGAACTGTGCACGTGGAAACTGGCCGTGTGCAAGGGTCGGGAGGATGTGAAAACAGACTATGGTAAAGTGTATATTGTAAACCCCTAAAGAACACAAAAACATACAACTAAGAAGCCAATAAAAGAAATAAAATAGGATGTTTTTTAAATAATAATTTATCCAAACTCGGCAAGAAACTGAGAAAAAGGAATGAAGGACAGACAACACAGACAGAAAACGAATAGCACATGGAAAATTTCAATCCAACCATACGAGTAATTACATCAAATAGAGACTTAAAAACTCCCAAATCAGTTGCAGAACAATTCTTTTTAGAAAACTAACTATATGCTGTTTAAATGCATACTGAAAATTTTTTAAAACGGGCTACCATGCAAACCTAACCATAAGGAGGTCGACGTGGTGAGACTGATGTCCACCAACCACCAAGTGAACATGGAGACGAGGGGACTCCCCGCACGACCACCAAGGGCTCCGTGCAACGGGAAGACACGAGTCCTATAGGTGTACGTACCTAATGACACACCTTAAAATAGGCTTAGCAAGCACTGACAGAGTTAAAAGGAGAAATAATCAGCAAATATAGGTGGAGAGTTTAAGACCGTCCTCTCAGTAATCAATAGAACCAGCAGGGGAAGAAACATAATTATGTAGAAAATTTGAACAACCCCATTTACCAAATTGACTTAATTGCTCTTTCAAGGGCACACAAAGCAGTTGACAAACCAGATTACACCCTCGGCGAGAGAGTACATCTCAGTAAACTCCAAACTATCTGAATCCTACAGAGTAAGTGCCCTCATCAAAATGAGGCCGCTCCGTGTGGACTCTGCCCCATTGCAGAGCAGGACGGAGCTCTGTAGCCCACCGGACTGCAGCCCGGACCAGCGCCCACCGAGGAGCAGAGCGGGAGCTCCTCCCTGACAAGCAGGGCCCATCCCTGCAGTGTAATACTGTCGAGAGCTGGTTAGGTTCTGATTAATTCTTTTAAACTTAGTGGAAGTTAATGAGCCCACAATTTTGCTTCTAGTCAGGATGGAGAAACCGAGACTGGATTTACCCTCCCTCCTGGAACAGGCCATCAGGAGGGAAACACTGGGGGGGTTTGAGGAATATTAGCAATGAGGAATATTAGCCCTGGACAAAACACCACTGTGTTTTGCTTAAAAGCAAGACCTGGAAGAATGACCAGATGGTTGACAAGTTACTTACCTGTAGCCCCAAACAAAATTCCAAAATTTCTCAGGAATGCAAAATTATCCAGCACCCAACAGGGTAAAATTCACAATGCCTGGCATCCAATCAGAAATCACCAGCATGCAAGAAAGCAGAAAGATCTCTAACCAGCAGAGCCAGCCCTAGCAGTGACTGAGGTGAGGTCATCCGTAGACCTGGCATTGACAGCTTGTTTCACGGCTCAACTGTACCACCTGCTCAGAAACTGGAACCATGTGCAATGCGTTCAGTAGAGAAATGAAAAATATCTTTTAAAAGACAAATCTGGGGGCACCCGGGTGGCTCAGTCGGTTAAGTGTCTGCCTTCGGCCCAGGTCATGATCCCGGGGTCCTGGAATGGAGCCCCACATTGGGCTCCCTGCTTAACGGGGAGTCTGCTTCCCCCTCTCCATCTGCCCCCCCACTCGTTCTCTCTCTCTTGCAAAAATAAATAAATAAAATTTTAAAAAAGACATGAATCTGAATTCTAGAGATGAAAACTATAGTGTTTGAGATGGAAATGCATGGGTTGGGATTAAGGGTGGATTTGACATGGCAGAAGACGTGGCAAGTGATCTTGAAGATAAAGCCATGCAATCTATTCAAAATGAAATAGAGAAAAAAGGAAAAATTGAACTTTGCATCAGTGAGCAGTGGGACCTCACGTTGCCTGATGCGGTCCCCAAAGGAAAAGGGCAAAGAAAAAATATTCAAAGAAATAACTTCCTAAATTTGATACAAGCCATAAACCCCTGGATCCAATGTGCTCAATGAGCTCTAAGCACAGGAACCATGGTGGAAACTATACCAGGCACATCATAATCAAAGGCTAAAAATGAATGATAAAGAGAAAGTCAGCAGCTGAAGGGGGAAAAAAGACACATTTCATACAAAGGAGCAAAGATATGCAGAATAGCAGATATCTTGTTAGAAACAACACACTTCGTTAAAAGACAGTGGGGCGACATCTTTAAAATAGGAAAGAAACAGAAGACTGCGAACCCAGAATTCTTTACTTAGCAAAAATATCCTTCAAAACAGGAATAAAGATGTTTTTAGATTTAGAAAAACTGAAAGAGTTCATCACTGGCAGACCCTAACTACAAGAAATATTAAAATAAGTACTTAAAGCAGAAGGAAAATGGCACCATTTTGAAACCTGATCTATACAGAGAATGAGGACCAGAAATGGGAAATACATTTATGTTCCTATTATTTAAATCTTTTTAAAAGATGATTGGCTGTCTAAAGCAAAATCGATTTCATATTCTTGGGTTCACAGCATGCAGAGGTAAAACGTTGAAAACAACGTCGCAACGGGTGGAGGGTAAACAGAAGTCCTCACGGGATATGTCCGGTGGCATCAAGTCACTTGAGGGCAGACTGGGTCAGGGGCAAGACACGTACCACAACCACTAAAGTAACAGAACAAAGAGATGCAGCTCAGGAGCCAACCAAAGAGGGGAAATTGAATTTTACAAAACTACTCAATCCAAAAGGTGGCAGAAAAAGTGGAAGTAGGGAACAGAGAACCCATTGGAAAAATAGAAAACAAATAACAGATGGTAGATTTAAACCCAACCATATCAACATTCACATTAAATGTAAATGATCTGAACACCCCCTCCACCCCAATAACAGCAGAAACCACCAGACTGGGTATAAAAGCAAGACCTAACATATGATGCCTATGAGAAACACCCTTGAAATGATGGGTTAAAGGGGAAAGGATGGATGCCAACTCTACTTGAAAAAAAGGTGGAATGCAGTGGTGGTTCTAACATCAAAGTCAATTTCAGAGCAAAGGCTATTAGTTTTCAGCTCCCCAGGAAGATGGAACGGTCCTCCGTGTGAGTGCACCTAACACAGAGTTTCACAATCAATGCAGTGAAGACACGTGGAGCCGCAGGAGAAATGGGCCGGTCCACACAATCACACCTGGGGAGCTCGGCACCTATCTCCCAACCATGACTGGACAAGGGCACCAAAGTGTGTAAGGATACAGACAACCTGAAAACAGTACAACCAACTGGATCTATTTGACGTTGATGCATCACCCAGTGATAGCAGAATACACATTCCTTTCAAATGCATGTGAAACACCCACAAAGACCAACCATGTTCTAGAATATAAAATGAACCCCAATAAACTTAAAAGGATTCCAGTGTGTTCTCCAATGAAGAAAGCAAGTAAATTAGGTACTGATACAAGAAATATACCCAGAAAAGAATAAAATATATAAAGAAAATCCTCAAATATTTGGAAACTAATTGATATTATATATAAATAATGGTTCATAAAGGAAATCTAAAGGGAAAGTAGGAAATATTTTGAACTGAATGTAAACAAAAACATATCAAACTTTAGGAAATTCAACTAAAGTAGAACTTAGGAGGGAATTTATAGCACTGAATGCCTTAATTTGAAAAGAATAAAGGTCACAAATCAATGATGGCCTCCACCTAAAGCAATCACAACAGGCTTTTTATAGAAATTGGAAAGTTGGTTCTAAAATTCATATAAAAATGCAAAGGACCTGGAATAGTCAAAACAACTTTGAAAAACAACAAAGTTATATGACTTACATTACCCAACTTAAAAACACATTACAAAACAATAGTAATCAAGTTAGTGTTGTACTAGTCAGCTCAGCTGCTGTGACAAAAGTACCATAGATGGCGTGGGTCAAACCACAGCAAACTTTCTCACAACTCTGAAGACTGGAACGTCCAAGACCAAGGTGTCATGCAACTCAGTCCCTGATGAGAGCTCTCTTCCTGGCTTGCAGAGGGCTGCTATCTGGCCAGGTCTTGACGTGGCAGGTGGGGAGAGAGATTGTCCCCTTCCTATGAGGCCACAGTCCTGTTGGCCACCCTGATGACCTCATTTAGCTTTGCATCCTAAAGACCCCATCTCCAATACAGTCACCCTGAGTTTAGGGCATTTTGGGAGGGGACAGAATTCATCCATAGCAAGAGAGGAACCGACATCAAAATAGAGGAATAGATCAAGGAAACAGCCCAGAAATACACCTACACATATAGGCCAACTGATTTTTCAACAAAGGTGCAAAAGCAAGTTAGTGGAGAAAAGATGTCTTACAGCTGGATATCCACCTGTACAACGATGAACTTTGATCATATCTAAGGCCGTGTTAATTTAAAATGGGTCATACACATAAATGTACAACCCGAAATTTTAAACATTTTAAAAGAAAACTTGGTAGAAAATTGTTGTGATCTTGGGTTAGGTAAAGATTTCTCAAATACAGCACTAAAGAGCAAGATCTGAAAAGAAAAAAATGATGACTTAGGGTTCATCAAAACTAATGACTTGTTCTTTGGAAGACTACAAAGAGAATGAAAACAGAATCCAAGGTGGGGAAAGTATGTGCAAAGTACCTATCTGATAAAGGACTCAAATATGAAGCATGTAAAGAACTCTCAAAACTCCAGAATAATGTAACAATCCAATGTGCAAAATATGTGAACAGACACAGACAAGAACCTTGGTGGCAGCCACACCCGGGGAGATTGCTGAAACGTCTCCATCACTAGAGAAATGACATATGATTATGCACCTATCAGAATGGCTAAAATTAAGAAGACTGACCATACTAAGTGTTGCCAGGATGTGGAGCAACTGAAACTCTTATACACTGTTCACAGAAGTGTGAGATGCTAGGACCACTTTGCAAAACAGTCTGGCAGTTTTTAAAAACAGTTAAACACAATCTACCAGATGACTCAGCCATTCCATAACTAAGTATTCACCCAAAATGAAAGCATATGTCCACACAAAGACTTGTACACAAATGTTCATAGTAGTTTTATCTGGAATAGCAAAATGTCCATCAACAGGTGAAGGATAAATGGACAATGTCCTTGTTCTAAGTATACAGTGATACGACTATATACTTACTACTCAGCCATAAAAGGAATTAACTATTGATTCACACCATGACACAGAGTCATCTCAAATATGCTGAGTGGAAGAGAACAGATTCAAAAAACAGCACCTACTCTATGGTTCCATGTATATAAGAATCAGGAAAAAATAAGTTAATCTATAGCTAGTACATCAGTGGTTGCCAGGGGTTGGGGTTGGGGTAAAGATGGATCACTAATGGGCAGGGGACAGTTTGAGAAGGATGAATACATTCATCATCCTGATGGTACTCATGTTTCCACACCCACACAAATAACTTATCAAACTCTACACTTGAAATATGTTTGTTGTATGTCATTTATAGCTCTACAAAGCTGTTTTTAAAAAGAGGACACATTGGGGGTACCTGGGTGGCTCAGTCGGTTAAGTATCCAACTCTTGATTTCAGCTCAGGTCATGATCTCAAGATTGTGAGATCAAGGCCCCCATTGGGCTCTGTGCTGGTCATGGAGCCTGCTTAAGATTCTCTCTCCCTCTCCTTCTGCCCCTCCCAATCGTGCATGCACGCTCTCTTGATCTCTCTCTCTCTCAAAAAAAAATAAAAATAAAAATAAATTTTAAAAAAGCAAGTTAGAATTCTGGTTAAGATTGAGTTGAAGTTGTGTATCAATTTGAGAAGAAATAACATCTTAATAGTGAGCCTTTCAACCATGAACATGGTATACCTCTCCACTGATTAAGGCCTTTGCAGTTTCTCAGCAATGTATTCCAGTTTTCAACACACATGTCTAGCACATATTTTATGCCTAAGCATTTTGTTTTAGGTGGTATTGTAAATGAAATTATTTTAAATTTTATTTTACGGTTGATAGCTGCTGATATATAGAAATATAATTGACTTTTGTTATATCCTATGACCTTGCTAAAGTCATTTATTAATTCTAGTAATTGTTTTGAGGATTCCTTAAGATTTTCTGCATAATTATTCAGTCTGCCAATTAAGATTTTGTCACCAATTTCTTAATTTTCTTTGAGGTCTCTTACTATACAGCCAAACCAGTAGCCAATGCCTGCGAGTCAATTGAGACATCTTTCTCTCCCCCTTGGCAGAAAAACAGCCTGATGCCCTGCTTGATTATCTGCCCACTGAGAACATTTTCCCTCCTTGTGCCTTCTGAGTGCCCCTGTAATGCTTCAGCCGGCTCCCTCCCGGTGGGGTCAGTATGCAGTGTACAACATATGGGATCTATATGCTTCCTCAGGCAGCCATGAAGCTAGAGGTACGGGTGAAGGGGTGCTAATTGTGCAACAAGAGTGGACCCTTGTTCATGCAGCTTAGTGTGCCTTCAGCACCTGCTCAAGCCTGATTTTGTATAGATCTCTTCCATTTCATGATAGCAAGTTGCTGTCAATACCAAACTTTACAGGTTTGTGGGTTAGTTTACAATGGGCTGCTCAGGTTACGTGGACCTGGAGTTCCATGACTTTCTACTATGGCTCAGCAGCACACTTATTCAAAAGGAGATTAAGAATTTTCGGAAGAATATTTGGCTATTCTCCAAAACTCGAAGTCTCTGCGCTCTGGGTCACCTGCAAAGGCACCTGGAGTCTAAACACAGCATCCCTATCTTCCAGAGAATTTTCACACCCCATCGATTGTGCTAGACCCACATTTCTCAGGCTAGGGTCCCTGAGCCAGCAGCATTAGCACCAGCTGGGAACTCCTCAGAAATGACAGTTCTCAGGTTCCACCTTAGACCTAGTGAATCTGAATCTCTGGGGGTGAGGCCTGGAGCACTGTGTTTAATGCACAATAAAGTTTTTTAGGTGATTTTGATTTAGATGCATGCTAAAGTTTAAGAATAATCCAGACTGTTGCAGAACCTTTCTTGCTCTGGGTACAATTTGAATACTTTATGGATAACTCAGTAAATGGGTCATAGAAGCATTCTCAATTAGAAGCCCCAAAACCCAAAGACCAGTTCACCAGGTATGGTGATTCTTCCTTAGGAGTAGGATAGCCAGATGCAGCAAGCTATCTTTCACTTTGGATGTGTATCTTGACCAGTCCCACATCTCTATGGACCCATAGAAACTTCACTGAGATGGCGAGCTTTGGAATGTACATACCGGGTTAATTCAGCATGATATCAGTGCCCTAGTAGGCCCACATTGTGTGCTGTGGGGTGGCAGACAATAAATGTCTCTGGGCTAGATGCGAGAGTGAGCCGGAGAGTTGACATAGCGCTGAGATAAGACAGGGGGTTGCTGCTGTCCCTGCCATGTGAAGGGAAACTGGTCTTATGGTCTTTCCCAATAATCATTGGGGTGGGGAGGCATTCACGGCACCAGTAGCTGCAGAGACCAGGATTTGAGTTGAGTTACTCCAGTTAAGAGATAAGCAGCTGAAGTTGGAGCTGAGCCTTGACCAGCAAAGCAGGTCAGACAAAGCAGGTGGTCCTGAAAAGCTCTCCAGGAGGCTGCTAAGAATTTCACATCTCCCATCAGAGCTGACAACATGCCTCTGGGAATAGTGGAATAATGGCTTCCACTTCTCTTCCAACTACCTAATCAGGTAGGATTGTCTCCCACTTGCACCTGTATGGGGCAGGGAGTCTAGGAGAGAGACTTCCTAGTTTCTCCTTGGGGGGTGCAGAGAAGATCTGAGCAGCAGGTGGTGGTGAGGCCGAGACGACAAAATATAATGCAGCACACATGGGATCCTAGAAACCAGAGTTCTAGGCAGGAAAACGTGTGTAAGAGTTCGCAGAGTCATGGTCATGGGAAATGCCAGGACAAAGGCCAGGTGGCGAGACTGGAAGGCCAGCTGTCCCTATGACAGCAGAGGCAGGAGACTCTAAATCACCACTACCTCCCGTGTTTCAACAAATCTAAAGGAGATTTATACATTTGTTGGACAGTTTGGAGTTGAATTAATGATAGGAACATGGAAAATTAACCAATGAAAAAATAGGCAATCATTAATTCCAGGGACAACAAAAAAATTCCAAGAAAGGAAATGAAATCCTAGAACAAACACAAACACCTCAGTCTGGAACCATTTCACGCACCGAATGTGCTCCTCCAAAATGCCTGTGCGGAGCCCCGGACCGAGTGGCCTGTATTAGAAGGTGGGGCTTGGGGAGGCGACTGGGTTTAGAGGGAGTCATGTGGGTGGGGCCCCCATGATGGGATCAGTGCCCTTAAAAGGCAAGACCTGCAAGGGCGCTTTCTCTCTCTCCCTACCCCTGATTCTCTCCCCTCCCCCACCACACAAAGACAAGCCAGGAGAGGCTCACCAGACCCAGACCCGGCAGCACCCAGATCTCAGACTTCCAGCCTCCAGAACTGAGAGAAATAAATGTGTGTGTGTTTAATATACAGATCTGAACTCATCAGTTCTACCTTGGGCTCCCTTATTCAAAAAAAAATCTCTCTGAGGTGGCCATTTATGTCCTTGGCTTTGTGGATTAAAGCTCTAACACTGGATTACCCCTTTCTCTTAGCCCCGGAGGCGTTGCGCCCACGTGGGGAGACACAGCCCCCCAGTGACGGCCGTTGCTGTACAGGTGGCAGGGCACCATCTTCCAAAATCCCTGTCGCTTCCCTCAGCTCTAGGAACTGAATTGTGTCTCCCCTAAACTTCAGAGTTGAAATCCTGCCCCTCAATGCAATGGTCCCAGAGCTGGGCCTTCGGGAGGTGGTTAGGTCACGCGGGTGGAGACCTCGGGATTGGGATTGGAGGCCCCAGGAGCCCCTCCCACTTGCACCAGGTGAGGACAGGGACCAGACCTCTGTGAACCAGGAAGGAGTCTTCACCAGCTCGTCAATTCCCCGAGTGCCGTGACCCTGAATTTTCAGCCTCCAGAACTGTGCAAACAAATCTGTTTATAAGCCTCCCATTCTTTCGTAGTTTTATTACTGCAGCAAAAGCAGACTGAGACACTGAGTCGACAGTTCTCTGTACTTGATTCGAATTCAGCCTGGAAGAGCAGTTCCTGGGACTCTCCCTGGGCAGGGGTCCTGTCATGGGCAACAGCCGGGGCGACAGGAGGCTGTGTGGAAGGGAGTGAGGCTGGAGTGAGTGGGGGAAGGGCGCTGAGGAGCAAGGGCACTCTGAGGGCCCCTGACAGGGACACTGCTGAGCAAGCTCCGGTGGTCCCCACAGGCTGGAGGGCAGGGGCCTGCTGTGCTTGCCCCACCACAGCAAACGCACAGTGGGAAGATCAAAGGATGCACAGCAGGGAACTTCATGCCCAGAGACGGGCCGCCCTGAGGGCAAAGCCAGTGCCAGGTCACTCACCTTGACACCATTCTGCACACCTCGGGATCCTGGGCCTTGGCTGGTGGCCTGTGGACTCCATGAATGTAAAATCTTGCCGGGGGCATTTCAGCAAAGATTCGAGTCTGTTCGTTCCTGGAGTGGGTATCAACTGCCGTGTCTTTCCAGGCTGTCCAAGAAATCCTTTTCCTCTGCACATCATTCCCGCCCTACGGTTCCAATCGTAGCTCGCGAGCAGCGGGCAAAGCGCAGCGACACCGCCGGGACACCGCGTCCAGCGAGGGGGCTGCGCACGGCGCCACAGAAGGACCTGGGCGACCATCAGGTGCCTGGGGGCCTAGCGGCCCCAAGGAGCCCTAGGCGAGGTTTGGAGCCCTCCAGGTAGAGCAGGGACAGGGGTCGCCCCAGCGGGGCCGAATTTGAGTTGAGGTTCGACACCGGCCGCCCCTGCTCCGCGCTAGACTCGGCTGGGAGAAGTTCCCGGGGCGCCCGACGAGGAAGGCTGGGGAGAAGGGTCTGCGCGGCAGCCGGACTGGGGGGGGGATCGGAAGGCCCCGTTCAGCCCGCGCGCCCCAGCGCGGTACCCAGCGCGCCCGCCACCCCGCTCCCTCTCCCGCCAGCTGCTCCTGCGGGGCATCTCTGTGGCCCAGCCCCGAGTGCTCCCGGGCGCCCCAAAAGAGACGCCGCGGGGGAGCAGGCAGCCACGGGGTGCGGGCGAGAGTAGCAGGGACGCCAAGGCTGGTTCCGCCAGGAAACCGCCGTCTTGGTTCTGCGACTCCCGGGCCCCGGAGGTGTCCCCGAACCCACGCGTCCGAGGCCATGGGTTGCGCGAGACTCCAGGCGGGTGAAGAGTTGCGCCGACTGCGCATCGCTGGCCACCGCCTCCGCCAGGCTGTCGGGTCCCCGGGGCGGGGGCAGGGGCGCGGCTGGGGCTGGTCCTCCGCCCACCCGGGGCGGTGCGAGGGCGGAGCCAGGGCGGGCGGGAGCCCCCGACGGCGGGAGGGGCGGGGCGGGCCCGCGACTCATAAGAGCCCGGAGGCCGGGACCGCCCAGCGCAGCGGGAAGGGAGCCAGCCGGAGGTCTTGCCCGCGCCTGGCGGCGGGACCCCAGCGCAGAGACGAGGCCGGGGCGGGCAGGTGAGCCAGAGCGCGGTAAGTCGCTCCCGCGCATCCTCGGGGCGCGCCACTGCCTCCGCTGACCCCGAAGTCTGGAGCCGAGCTGGGGCGGGTACCGTCGGGGGCACCGCGTCTCCAAAAGTCGCTGACAGGGGCAGCGCGCCCCGACAATGCCATTCACGGTCTTAAGGAGGTCGGTGGCCTAGAGCTGTGTGCACGAGAAGGGGGTGCGGGACTGATCGCGCCCCAGTGACCCCTGGCCCGGCCCTGCGGGCGGACCGCCCCGACCCGCGGCCGCCGGGCTCTCTGGGCGACGCGGGAAGGGGCGGTCATCGCTGGAGTCCCCACGGGCCTTCGTGGCTGATTCCTCCCCGCTGAGCCAGATGCGGCACAGGCTGAGGGGACCCATGGGGTGATTTTCTCAGCCAGTGCTCCGCCTTGCTGGGGCTCGTCTGCTCGCTAAGATGGGGTGGGGTCGTGGAGCTGCTGGTCTGTGTGTGCCCAGGCTGATTGCAGGGAAGGGCCAGAGCAAACAAGTTTATCAGCCAGCTGTTTCTCGTTCTGCGCACAGAACGAAGATTTCTGAGAGGCCATGGTTTGCTTTCTGTACCCAAACCCGGCGTCTGAAGCTGTGGCTTCAGGAGACGGCTTGGCTCACCCTAAATGCTGAGTGTGCATGCCCTCCCTGCTGCACCCCATGTCGCCGTCCCTGCAGCTCCGGCTCTCTCTCTGCACCCCACTGCAGTACGGTTGCACCTGCTTTGAGGCCCCTGCCAAGCTAGGGCTTGTCCCTCCATCTCAGGGATGCTGGGTTTGTCAGTGCAGGTGAGGGGGCCACAGAGAAGCAGTGGGTAAAATATGGTGAGTTGTTCAAATTTGCACGCAGAGGAAAACGACCCCATTAGAGCTGCCGTCCGGTTATTCTTTTGCTTCAACCAGAGGGTGTGTGCGTGTGTGTGTGTGTGTGTGTGTGTGTGTTCACGTGCGTGTGTGTGCAGCTGAAACAATTCTGCGGGATCCAAATACCAGACGTCCGATTTGAAGCCACTCTTGGCTGTGTCCACGTGTAACTCTGTTCTTGACCATGTTACACGGGGTTTTATGAAAGTGTCTTGGAAGCAATTCCTCGGTAAAGTTACTAAGCACGGGAACTCGCCTGCCGGTGCCCTGGGCTGCCCCAGTCTCCCAGCCGGCACGTGAGTCCCTGGCCACGGGGGGAGCACATTCCGCAGGCGTTCCTGGAAGAAGCTGTTGGAATCAGTATCTTTAAACTTGCATTACGGTGGTTGATTTTGCTTATAAAAATTTGCTCTCTGCTTTTACTCCTGTGTGTAAAGAATACATATGCCCTGTTGTAAAGACTTTTTTAAAAAAAATTTTATTTATTTATTTGAGATACAGAGAGAAAAAAAGAGCGTGAACATAAATGAGGGGGTTGGGGGGAGGGGCAGGGGAAGAGAGAGAAGCAGACTCCCTGCTGAGCAGGGAGCCCGACATGGGACTCGATCCCAAGGACCCTGAGATCATGACCTGAGCCGAAGGCAGATTCTTTGCCAACTGAGCCACCCAGGTGCCCCAAAAGGCTTGCTTTTGGATACTATGAGGATTGTGAAATTAGTCCCTGGCCATGTGGTGAAGGAGGAGGTGACAGTTTGCGTTATTATTCAAAGCGAAATTGGAGATTTTACAGCATTGCACTTTGGCGCAGAGAGGGTATCAGGGAAAGAGGGGGCAAGGCAGGTATTTGTCCTGAGGTTTTCAGGGCTCATCCCCTGCCCCCGGCCCCCACAAGATCTAGCCCATCTCCTGCTGTCCTCAACCTTGACTGTCAGCCTAGGTGCTTGGAATGTATTCTGCCCCAGAGACATGGAGGTAAATGTCCCTGATCTCTGCTCCTGCCTCCGTGGTTCAGGCCACTAAATGACTGCATTGCTGTGTGTGTTTATTTTTCATGCTGGCTGAAGACCCAGCGCGAAGAAGCACGGACTTCCGAGGCTCCAGTCTGCCCATGAGTAAAAGCAAATGCCCGGCGGCACTGATGTCTTCTGCTGTGGTCCCAGCTAAGGAGCCCAACGCCATGGGCCCAAAGGCGGTGGAACTCGTCCTGGTCAAGGAGCAAAATGGGGTGCAGCTCACAAACTCTACCCTCATCAACCCCACGCAGACCCCCACGGAGACCCAAGAGCGAGAGACCTGGAGCAAGAAAATTGACTTCCTCCTGTCCGTGATCGGCTTTGCGGTGGACCTGGCCAACGTCTGGCGATTTCCGTACCTGTGCTACAAGAACGGCGGTGGTGAGTGTCCCGGCCTAACATTCCCGCTGCGCTGGCAGCCGGAGGGGCTGCCGGACCTCCTACCTCTGCCTTAGGGCGCGTGCCTCCCCGGGTGGAGGTCACAGGCCACAGAAGCCGAGGGCTCGGCAGCCTCCTTGTGAATCTGCCCTCTGCGGTGGGGACGCCGGGGCCGGAGGTGGTGGTCGGAGGCACCAGGGCTCTGCCTTCTGTTTCCAAAGATGACTTTCGCTGTGGAAAGAAAATTCTCAAATGCCCACAGAATGGTGTCTTTGGCCGACTTCCAACAGTATCACAGAGTGCACAGAAGCCCTTGAATCTGAAGCAGCACAAGGGCTGGGGAAGTGTGCCGTGCCCTCGCCTGCTCCCTGAACGCGGCCAGCCCTAGAACCACACACAGTTGGCTCTGGACTCGAGGCAGAAAATGAAAATAAGGGACAGGGTCACCCACGAATTGAAGCTGAGAAGCCAGTTAAGTTGGCGCTCGCTTCCTTAATTCCCCATGATGCTCGCTGCCCGCGGCCTCGGTGACCCATTAGTCACTCCAGGCCGCGCGGTGAAAGGCTTTGGGAGGGCCTCAGGGAGGGCCTCTTCCGGCACAGCCGTCCTGAGTGGAGAACAGGAGGCCCGAGCAGGTGCAGTGAGTCGCACAGACAGAACTGCGGGGTCTCCCTCCCTCCCCCGGCCCATCCCAGGAAGGGAGCCCTGGCAAAGGCCCCCCCACCTGAGGCAGAGCCATGGGCCCTGCACTTCGTGCTTGGGGCAAGGTGCGGCTCCAGGAGGACCGGGCAGTATGCTGGAGGGACCCCAGCCTGTCCGGCGGCACCCGTCCACCGTAGCCTCCGACCGAGGCGGGCTGTGAAGACAGGGAGCTGGGTGTGGGTGGCAGAACCCAGGTAGGGTCAGAGTTGGATCTCAGATCCCAGAGGATTTACAACTCAAGAGGGGCAGACAGTTGAACAGACAAGCGAGAGGGGCAGAGGCCAAGGTGTGCAGGGCAGGCAGGGGAGGGCAGCTCCAGGAGCCAAGCTCTTGTGTAGGCTGGGGCCTGCCCTGCTCCGCTCTGCCAGTGATTTCGTGACTTGGCACAGGGGTGGTTGGGGTTCAGCAGGGACGTGTCAGGGCACTGAGGACAGGGGGCCAGGCCTGGAGGTCAGAGGCTCCCCCTGCCCAGCCTGGGATTTCCCTTTGGAGGGCGGCCATGCTGGGAGCTTCAGGGAGAAACAGAGGGTCCTGCCTGAGACGTAGCACGGGGCCGCACTCCAGTGACCGCAGGTGGCCTTCTGCAGCCTCCAGGCTGAGTGAGCTGTCCTGTCCCGCAGGCGCCTTCCTGGTCCCCTACCTGCTGTTCATGGTCATTGCTGGAATGCCACTGTTCTACATGGAGCTGGCCCTCGGGCAGTTCAACAGGGAAGGGGCTGCTGGCGTCTGGAAGATCTGCCCCATCCTGAAAGGTAACGGCCGGGACTCGCCTCACACCCTCGTGCGGGAGAGACCGCGGTGGTTCCAAGGCTTTCAGGGCGAGCCCGCCCAAGCTGTGCATCCAGTCCCGCTCCGATGGGTCTCTGTGCCCCCAGACACCCATGTCCCTGTCTCTCTCTGTCTCCCTGTCTCTGTCTCCCTCTGTGTCCCTGTCTCTCTCTGTCTCCCTGTCTCTGGCCCTCTCCTCCCCATACAAGCGCGCGTGCACAGATCCATTTTAATTTTGGTCCTACCGTAAAAGCCCGAGCTGATGGAGGACTTGGGAGCTCGTGCCCCTGCTGTCAGGTGAGGCCGGCCTGCAAATCACGAATGGTGTTGTTGGTGTTAAAACGGTGGACAGGATAAATCTCCGCCTGTCTGTCTGTTGGTCTGTCCTCTACTCTCCCCTGTGCATCTATCACTACCTTTACGGCTGCCACAGGACCTGCCACAGGGTGGACTCATCAGTGGACATTTGTTGTCTTACATTTCTAGAGGCTAGAGATGCAAAATCAAGGTGTATTGGTCAAATTGATTCCTTCCTAGGGCTGTGACGGAGGCTGTGTTTCCAGAACGTTCCTCTGCATGTGTCTCCATAACCAGATGTCCATGTCCTCTAAGGTCACCCGTCACACTGGACTAGGGCACGTCCTGACAGCCACACCTTAACTTGACCACCTCTGTGAAGACCTGTCTCCAAATGAGGTCGCACTAGGAAGTGCCGGGCTTCCAAGTTCAGCCCATGAGTTTTGGAGGGACTCAATGCAGCCCATCGTGCTCTTTGTGCCTTGTCTGTCATCTCCGCGTCCGTCCGGAGCCTGTCGACCACCGGTCAGCTACCATCGGTTCCCCACCTGTCATCCGTCCTAGCCTGTCTGTGTGTCCTGTACGAACCGTCCATCACCTGCCGGCCGGCCGTCCATCCGTCCACCTGTCTGTCTGTACAGACTATGCCTCTGTTCTCTCGCGGGCTACCTACCACCTAGAGGACTATCCAGTTCCTCACCGAGCTCTCCCGTCTGCCGCTGCAAAGCCGCAGCACAGTGAGGCAAACACAGCTTGTGTTGAGCCGAGGGGCCTGACCCGTGCCAGCCCTTTCGTGGTCACCTCCTTCCATGGTCACCTTGCTCCACCCTCGTGGGAGCCCCGGGGAGGACACACACTGCGTCGTCCCCATTCTGGAGACTCAGGCACCGAGGATTAGAGGGCTTGAGGAGCTGGCCCCGTCCCTTGTCAGGGGCGGGGGCACTGGCTCCAGACCTGTCTCACACCCCACGTCCGGCCTCCAGGGTGCACCCGCCACGCTCCAGGCCATGCTGGGTCTCAGGAGCCCGTGTCTTAGCAAGGATTCATGAAGGAGACCTGGGGGCTCGGGCAGGTCCGCACACCTGGTTTCACTAGGAAAATCGTTCCTACAAGATGAGTCCTGGGGTTTCCTCAGAAGTCCTTGAGAAGTCGGTGTGTTTGGAAGAGAACAGAAGCCCTCGTAGTCTCCTGGGACCTGCGAGGATGGGTCAGTGGTTCGTGGTCAGAGCTGGAGAGCTCACACCTGCTGCGGACGGGGCTCCGGAGGGGGCGGCCCCCCCAGCAGCAGAAACGCTGAGACTGGACAGGCGTGAGGCCCCTCCAGAGCCCTGTGCTTTTCCTTCTTAACGGCCTGCTTGCTAATCCTAGGACGTCAGCCGCTTTTCCCTCGGTAAATGATTGGGGGGCCCCCCAGGAGAGAACTGCGGAGAGGCCCCTCCATCCCTACCCCACACGCATCTTTGGAGCGAGGCCGACGACTGTCCGGCTGCTGGGGGTTGGGCATCCCTTTTGCGGGGTCGCTCGCGGAAGTCAAAGCTTAAATGAGGTGCCTGATGCTCGTCTTTTCCTCCGCGACCTCCGACGGAGGGATGGGGGGGGGGCTGCCGACCGTGGGCGCCCAAGAGAGGAGACAGCGCTTCCGTGGGGCAGAGGCAGGGCCGGCAGAGCACAGGACCCAGCACGGAGCGCCATCCTCAGGTGACCCCTGAGGGGACAAAGTGGTGAGGACGGCCTCCTGCTGCCGTGTAGACCGCGGGCCACGCCATCCACTTCTGCAGTTTCCAGGAATCCAGAGGATTCTGTGTGTCTGCAGCACGTCATGCCTCTTAGGGACCGAGACTGTACCCCCGCCACCCACCACCCGCCAGGGAGTCCCAGGGGAACCAGAGCGAATCGGCCTCTTTCCTGAGCACCTGCGGCCGGCGGCGGCTCCCTCAGAAAGTGACTCCACACCACAGTCCCACGTCCACGCGCCACGCAGCCCAAGACGGCTTTTGTCCAGTTATGGAAACCGATCTGCGTGCGGGGCCGTGCCGGGGCTGCATGGCCTCTGAGGGTGGACTCTCTCTGTCTCCCTGTCTCTTGCTATCTCTGTGTCTCTCCTTGTCTCTCCCTATCTGTCTCTCTCTGTCTCTCACTATCTTTCTCTGTCTATCTCTATCTCTCTGTCTCTCCTTTTCTCTCAGTCTCTCCCTGTGTATCTCTCTGTCTCTCTGTCTCTCCCTATCTCTCTTTCATCTCTCCCTATCTCTCTGTCCCTCCCTATCTCTCTGTCTCTCCCTGTATTTCTCTCTCTGTCTCTATTTCTCTGTCTCTCCCTATCTCTCCCAGTCTCTCTCTGTCTCCCTGTCTCTGTCCCTCTCCTCCCCGTATGAGCGCACGTGTGTGGACCCAGCCGAGGCTAAGGACTCCCAGACCGACAGGAGTCTCTGTGTTCTTCACAGTGACCTGCCGTGACCCTTGTCGGGAAGGCCAGGCTGCTCCTCGAGCAGTGTCTTCCGTGGCTGGCGTCCCCGACGCTCTCCTGAAGCAGTGTTGGCGCTGCTGGAAGTGACCTGGTTATCCCGGGTGGTGGTGGGGAGGGCGGGGGTGGCCGCGCCCGCAGAGGACCCGAGCACCTGTTTCACCAGGATGCCCCCTCTAGGTGGTCCGGCTCACTGCCACACGCAGACCCTGTTTCACGTGTGCGGTGGAAACCCAGCCATCCTGTTTTACGAATATAAAATAATTATGAAATTTTGTAGTCAACAATATTTTAGTATGAAGTATCAAACTCCTCTAAAAAGAATTTAAAGTGGCTTAAAAATAAGATAAAATACACACAGATTAACATAAAGGTTAAAGGTTATAAAGTTAATGTAAAGAAATACTAAGGAAAACAGAAACTTAGGAAAACCGAGTTCAAGACCTGTGACGGCAGCTCACGCGCGGCCCCGGGCTTCCCGGGTCTGACAGGAGCAGGCCACGTGGCCCATGTTTTTGTGGGAGCGCAGGCGAGAGCGGAGCCCGCCACCCCAGCAGGGGACACTGTCCCGTGCCAGCCCGTGACAGAAGGCACGTCAGGGGCACTCTTGAGGTTCTGTCGACCTGGACAGAGCTCAGAGTGACCCCACGTGCGCCCGCCTTCCTGGGCGGCCGTGCCCTCCCCCCACCGGCACGTGGGCCCCGGGGGGCAGCACGGCGAGGCGGCGGCGTGTGCGGGGAGCCTCTGGTGCCGGGCTGCCAGGTGGCCGGTGGGGCGAGCCCACGTGCTCTCGGTGGCGACCTTGTCACCCGGGCGTGAAGGTCGAGAAACCTGGCCTGGCCCGAAGGAGGGCTGTGTGTGGAGCGTGGGGTTCAGGGAGGACCCGACACAGTTAGCTCTTCTTGCACTCGGTGGACTCGGGTCGGCTCTATCACTGGTTCCAAGGCGCTCTGAGCCTCCCCCGTCACAAGCTGAGCTGTTGCCCACAGTGTTTTAACTTTAAAATGATTCCAAGTCAGGCATCCACAGTCGGCCCGCTGCCAGGAAAAGCCTTCTGTGATGCTCTTGCCGACACCATGGCTCCCCAGGAACATGGCTCCCCGACAGCACGGCTCCC
>NW_024423897.1:62593330-62615431 GCF_017311325.1 Ursus maritimus
GGCTCCCCAGGAACATGGCTCCCCGACAGCACGGCTCCCCAGGAACACGGCTCTCTGACAACATGGCTCCCCACGAACACGCCTCCCCGACAGCACGGCTCCCGGGAACACGGCTCCCTGACAGCATGGCTCCCCAGGAACACGGCTCCCCCAGAACACGGCTCCCCGACAACACGGCTCCCCGACAGCATGGCTCCCCAGGAACACGCCTCCCCAACAGCATGGCTCCCCCGGAACACGGCTCCCTGACAACACAGCTCCCCGACAGCACGGCTCCCCAGGAACATGGCTCCCCGACAGTACAGCTTCTGACAGCATGGCTCCCCCGGAACACGGCTCCCTGACAACACAGATCCCCGACAGCATGGCTCCCTAGGAACATGGCTCCCCGACAGCACAGCTCCTGACAGCATGGCTCCCCGGGAACACGGCTCCCCCGGAACACAGCTCCCCGACAACACGGCTCCCCGACAGCACGGCTCTCCAGGAACACGGCTCCCTGAGAACACGGCTGCCTGGGCACGTCTGCTGTGAATCACAACCATGCCTCTGTCCTCAGGAACTCAGTGAGCAGAATTGCGATGTCACGTTATTTAATGCTGACGCATCCACACTGGAGACGGCCTTCCAAAGAGAACTGTTGTGTTTCTGTCATCACAGCTACGGCACACGTTTTCCAAGAGGGTTTATGTACCAGGCCTGTTTTATTTCTAGGGCACTCCTGATACCAGATCTGTTTAATAGATATGCACAAATAAATTTTAGTGCCTCTCTTTTTGCTTTCAGGGTAGGAAGAGAACTGTAATGATGCCCTGAGCATGAAGACTGCTTCTGCTCAGGGTTATGTCCACAAAAGACACCCAAGCTACTTCCTATAAACATGGCCTAGAAGGCATGCTCCACCCCCAGCCACAGCCCCAGCCAGGAGTGGGCAAGATGGGGCATAGCACCCAACCAGGCTTTAATCAAGCAATTAAAAGCTCCAGTCCAAACTAATCATGTCGGCAAAGCCGAGAGGGAAGAGGAAATGAAGAGCGCGTGGAGCCCGATGAAGGAGCCACAGTGTGGGAGCAGGACGGCACTTACCTAGCGTTGAGCAGCAGGGCTCCTTGGCCAGTGGGAGGAGGCCACACCCACCTGCCACCAGTCAGGATGGCACAGCCCCCCAGTTCACCAGGAGCCCCTCGATGACTGATCCCAAATTCCAGGTTTTGTGATCCTGGAAAGGTCACTCTGAAAGTCCCTGGTTTGCTTTAAGAGACCCTGGATGGTCAGGGATGCCCCCGGCTGACCCTGGACGGTCAAGGATGGCCCCAGGTGACCCTAGATGGTCAGGGATGGCCCTGTGTGACTTTGGGTGGCTCTCAGTGGCTGTGAAAGAACCCAGATGACTCTGTGGGCCCTGGGTAGTCTTGAGGGGGTATGAGCAGCTATGAGCGGACATCAATATCTCTGAATGGCTCTGGGTAGCTGTGGGTGGCCACCGAGGACCTGAGTTTCTAAGGACCACTGGTGGCCCTGGATGGCTCTGGGAGATACCAGGTCTTTCTGGGGGTGTCCCTGAGTGACCCTGAATGGTTTGGGGTGGCCCTCGTTGACTCTCGGTGATGCTGTATATTCCTAGGTGTCTCTAGACAGTCCTGAGTGGGGATGGGTGGCAATACATGATTCTGATGGCTTTGCGTGGGCTGGTGGCCCTGGGTGACCCTGGTTGATGCCGAGTGCCTGCGAGGGGTAGTGGATGGCCACAGATGGCCCTTAGTCACTCTATGTCCATGGGTGACCTGGTTCTAGCAGGGTGGCCCTACGTGACCCTGCATGTCTCTGAGTGCACACAGATGGCCGGGGGGGTTTCGGGGGTTGGGTGCAGCCCCTTGTCTGGGATCATGGCGTGAAGTCTGGCACCTGAGCCCTCACTGGTCGTGTCTGGGTGTTCAGGGACGTGGCCTGGTTTCCGATGTCGGAGCCCAGGCAGGCGGGCGGGCACCTTGCTGACGGCGCTCTGCTCCCCCACCCCAGGCGTGGGCTTCACGGTCATCCTCATCTCGCTGTACGTCGGCTTCTTCTACAATGTCATCATCGCCTGGGCGCTGCATTACTTCTTCTCGTCCTTCACCGTGGAGCTGCCGTGGGTCCACTGCAACAACACGTGGAACAGCCCCAACTGCTCAGACGCCCACTCCGGCAACTCCAGCTCCAGCCCCAACGACACCTTCAGGACCACGCCAGCCACCGAGTACTTTGAGTAAGTGGGGGTCCGATGCCACGTCACCCGCGCTCGTCAGCCTCAGGAAGGACACGGGATGCAGCGCTCCCGGGGTGTGGAGAGGACCCTGTCCCGTGCCCGCGCCCTGTTCCTCTGGATTCTTGTAGGCACGTTCCTGAATCTAGTGGCTTGGCCACGCTCTTGTAGGGGAGTCCTCCGCAGGGGTGGAAGGCAGACAGGCCCGCGGCTGTTCCGTCCCGCTGTGAGCCGCTATGTGGGTGGCGGGAGGCTGGCCAGAGGAAGCCTGTAGGAGGAAGCCTGCCCACCCGGGGTGGGGGCTGCAGGGCTGCTTCCAGCCTGGGCCGTCTGTTCTCCTGCCCCGTCTCTGCGGCAGAAAACCCCCTCCAGCCTCGCTAAGCACACCGGGCCTACAGGTGCCCCCACTGTTGCTTTTCCTGAGAAGGTCTTTCCAAACGCAGCATCCATTCTTGCCCAAGTCCCTCCTTGGCTCCCACACCCAGTGGCCTTCCCGGTGCCCTCCCCTCCCCTGCATTCCACACCATGTGGCGTCCATGGCCTGCAGGTGCGTGGCTCTCCCCAAGCCCAGCTCCCGCCCCCCTTGCCCTCGTCCCCACGTGGGCGACTGAGGCTGGAAGGGCCGTCGGTGCCCCTGTGGGTGCCTCGTTTCTGCTCAGAACCCGGACATGCACAGGAGCCCACCCGAAACGACGTGGAACCTGGCCGTCGGGTAACGCATGGTCCTCATGCAGATGCGTTCGTAAACGCGCGTGGGGCCCGGGGCTGTGCAGAAGCTTGAGTGCGTGTGGCTCTGAAGGACCCTCCCAGGTCCCCGGCGGCTTGGACGCTCACCGACCGTGCTGACAGGCAGCTTCCCTAGATGAGCACAGGGCGTCCTCGGGGCTTTCCACTGACACCAAAATTTCACGTCCACATGGACGTTCGTGAGGGCGCCTCTCACTTGCCCACTTAGGTACATTCTATTCACGTTTATATGCAAAATGAGTCCATTTAACAACTTAGCAGAAGGGACTACAACCAACAAAACTAAAACAATTCTGGTCTTAACAGCAAATAGGCACATTTGCAAACCTTGTTTGTAGTTAGAAAACCGTGAGCTGTCGAGAGGTCAGACCCATGCTCCTGGGGGAGCCAGGACTTGGGCAGGTGGACAGACACGCCCACCGTGTCTTTTATCCTCAAATGGCTCAAGGAGGCCTTTCCCGGGGGGGAAGGGGGCCATCCCACTCCCGTCCGTGTGCAGCCAGCAGACCCGTCCTGCGGCCGCAGGAGAGATGCTGCCGGCAGGGCTGCTGGTGTTCACAGGACCCGCAGACACGCAGCACCTGGAATGACACTATGCTCCAGACACTGAAATCTGAATGCCTTGTTCTGGAATTCTGTGCCCCCTGTGGGCACCGTATCCCCGTGCCGCAAGCGGCATCGAGGGGCAGGAACGTGGGAGGCAGGTTTGGAGGGCCTGAGGCGCAGCCAGGAGGATGGCTGGTTTCCTTAAGCCATGGTCAGGAAGAGCGTGGTCAGGCCGGGGTGACAGTCACATGCCACAGGATGTGCTTGTGTTTTTAGGAAGATGCTGTTGTTGGTTTGGGACTGGAGGAGAGTGGACGTGTGTGAGGAGCACAGGGAAGGGAAAGGGAGGGCCTGCCTGCGGAGGGACTGCAAGCAACGCTGGGAGCTCTCAGGAGGGGTGGGCCGGGGGAGCCCGCCTGCCATCTGTCCCTCGCAATTTGCCTGAAAGATAGCAGCTGTGAGAAACAGAGTGCAGGGAAGTTTACAAGTGTGTGGATGGCACTCAGCGTGACGAGAAGCAAGAATTATCCAGATAAAGAGAAACTGAGGTTTCTGTTCTTAGGGGTGAAAACACCACATTGCATGCCACTGAGCTGTTCACCGCTGCATTTCCCAAAGTGAACAGTGTCTCACTGATGGGTCGTGCCTGGGCTGCATGTGCCCTCACCCCTGTGGCCCAGTGCTCAGCTTGGCCATGATCAGAGGGAAGGGGTCTGCAGGGACCCTCTGCACGAGAAAGTGGGGAGCAGACACGGTGGTGGATGAGCCCCTGGGGGCCCGTGGTCAGGTCCCCAAACTGAGGGGTGCTCAGAGGTGCTCAGTGCTGGCTTGGGTTTAATTGTTTAATCCATCATTATGTCAACAAAATGAGGACTCAGCTTTCAAGCTAGAATGTCTCTTACAATTTTGAAATGGGAAGCTTGCAGAGAGGTTGAAAGGTACCAAGTGACGCTACCAGGACCACCTGTCTTTTGTTCGGAGGTGTGGAAGGATTCACGGTGGAAAGCATGCCGCCAAGACTGGAGAGTGAAGCATGATGTCGCTGTTACTTTCATTACGTCTTAGCCGAGAGAGTGGAGCCTTTGTTTGGTGTTGACCTCAGAAGCACTTTCCTCGTCAGCCCTGGCACTTGCCCCACTCCCAGCTTCAATCCCTGGGGGGTGCACGAGGAAACACAGCAGGCTCAGAGCCGACACCAGAGGCTCGTGGCTGTAGCTCCAGGGCTGAGAAATGGTGCAGGGAACTCGCTGGACGGATGTGAAGTCTGAGCCAGGACGGCATCTGTGGGCTTGGACACCCCAAAACAGGCCGTGTAACTCCAACCCGTTCAGATGTCCCACAGTTCGGTATGCACTTTGCACTACCTTTGCCTACTTTCTACCATAAACTGGAAAGCTACACGTTTGCCTCTAGGAGAAGGCTTTGGCCACTCCCGCAAATCTCCACGTGCTGTTTCCATGTTCATTCTGTTCAAAGTACTCCCTGATCTACCTTGGGATTCCCTCTTTGATGGGAGATTTGGGGAGCTTCCCATCTAATTTTGAAATCTCTGGGGGTTTTCTAGATATGCTTCTATTGTTGATTTCTGACTTAATTCTGATTTAGTGACATACTCTACTTATAAGGCTTCATTATCCCAGAACATCCAGAGACCTTTGATGCCCGGTGTATGGTTTGTCCCGGTGGGTATTGCAGGTGCTCTGACAAAGGACAGATGTTCTGCTGTCACTGGCAGGGAGTTGCGCCATGTCTGCAGGTCATGGGAGCTCCTTACTGTCCGCTGTCCTCCCGGATGCTGAGAAGGGGATGTTGAACTCTCAACCGCGATTGTGCACCTGCCTCTTTGATTCCATCAGTGTTGACTTCATTCATGCATTTTGGGGCTGTGCTATGAAGTGTGTGTGCATTTATGAATATCGAGTCTTTGAATGGACCCCTTTGCAGTCCCAGATATCCCTCCTGGTCACAGTCCTCATCCTGAAGCAGCTTTGTCTGGCAGCAGAAGGGTCTCTCGCCCTTGCCTTCCGATGGGCAGTGTTTGCATCGGTACCTTTTCCATCCTTGCGTTTTTAACCCACAAGGGTCGTACGGAGTGTGCATTTCCTGCGGACAGTGTAAACTTAGATCTTGCTCTTTCCTTCAGCGTAACAATTTCTGTCTTGTCATTGGGGCTCCCATCCAATAATTATCCCTATGGTTGGGTTTGAGTCTTTCATCTTGATTTCTTTTTCTATTTGTCCTATCTCTTTGTTTCTTGTTTCCTCTATTTATCCCTTCTTTTGAATTAATTAATTTTTAGGCTTCCGTTTTAGCTATGCTATTGGCTGCTAAGCCTTGTTTTAACTTTTGTGGATATTTATAGGGTTTACAATGTGTGTTTTTAATTTCTCACTGTCTACTGCCAGATGACATCATACCATTTCACATTCAGGAGCCTTACAACATGCTCTCATCTTCCCGACCCGTCCTTTGTTGTCATGGGTTTTGTTTCTATAGGATGTTGTAAACTCCACGATGTTGTTACTCTTCTTGCTTTAAACAGTCAGTTACATTTTAAATAGATCTGACATGGGATACTAACTTTGGGATTTACCTGCAGAGTCGCTATTTCTGGTGCTCTCCGATCCTTATGTGCATCCAGATTTCCATTTGGGCTTCGTTCCCTCCATCTGAAGAATTGCCTTCAACACGTCTTACAGTGTAGGCTTGCTGGCAATGAGTTTTCTCTGCTTTAGTTTTCCTGAAACATATTTTGCCTTCATTTGGGGGAATTTCTTTAAATTGTGATAAACTATACAGAACATAAAATATGTCATTTTGACCATTTTTAAGTGTGTGTTCAGTGGCATTAGGCACATTCACAGTGCTGTGCTGCCATCACCACCATCCGTCCCCAGGACTTGCTCACTCTCCCAAACTGAAACTGTCCCCGTGGAACAGACTCCCTCTCCGCCCCCCACCAGCCCCTGGTGCCCACTGTCCTACTCTCCGTCTCCATGAATTTGACAACTCCAGGGACTTCGTATAAGAGGAACCAGCCAGCATTTGTCCTCTGTGTCTGGCTTGTGTCACTCAGAGTGATGTCCTCCAGGTCCATCCACACTGTAGCAGGTGTCCGTTTCCTTCCCTTTGAGGTTGAACAACGTTCCACTGTATGGATGAACCATATTTTGTTCGTCTGTCAGCGGACGCTTGGGTTGTTTCTATGTGTTGGTTATTGAAAATAACGCTGCAGTGAACATAGGGGTGCAGCTGCGTTTTCGAGTTAGTGTTTTCATTTTCTTCAGGTAAATACCTAGAAGTGGGATTGCTGCATTGGACGGTATTTCTGTTTTTAATTTTTCAAGGAACGTCCATACTGGTTCCGGGGTGGCTGCACCAGTGTGCATTCCCAACAACGGTGCACGGGGGGCTCATGTCTCCACATTGTTGCCGGCACTTGTCATTTCTTGACTTTTTCCTAACAGCCGTTCCGACAGGTGTGGGGTGATAACTCACTGTGGCTTTGATCTGCATTGCCTGATGCTGAGCGACGTGGAGCAGCTTTTCATGTGTCTGCTGGCCGTCCTTGTGTCTTCTTTGGAGAAATGTCTGTTCAGCTCTGCTCTTTTTATTTTTTTGATCAGGTTGTTTTCTGCTGTTGGGTTGTATGTGTGTTTCGTGTTTGGGGTATTAACATCTTGTGAAATATATGATTTGCAAATAATTTCCTTCCATCAGCAGGTTGACTTTCCATTTTGTTGGTGGTTTCCTTCACTGTGCAGAAACTTCCTAGTTTGATGTAGTCCCACTTTGCCCGTCTTTATTTCTTTCTCTCTCTCTTTTTTTAAAGATTTTATTTATTTATTTGACAGAGAGAGACAGCCAGCGAGAGAGGGAACACAAGCAGGGGGAGTGGGAGAGGAAGAAGCAGGCTCCCAGCAGAGGAGCCTGATGTGGGGCTCGATCCCAGAACGCCGGGATCATGCCCTGAGCCGAAGGCAGACGCCTAACGACTGAGCCACCCGGGCGCCCCCCACTTTGCCCATCTTTAAATTGAGTAGCTTGGGGTTTTTCTGTTGTGGAGTTTTCAATCTTTATATATTCTGGATATTAATCTCTTATCTGATATATGATTTGCAAATATTTTCTCTCATTTTGTTACCTTTTTACTCTGTTGATAGTGTCCTTTGATGCACAAAAGGTTTTTTATTTTGGTCGATTTACCTGTTTTGTTGTCGTTGCTTGTCGTATCAGAAAATCATTGCCAAACCCAAGGTCATGAAGATTTACCACTACTGTCTCTTCCAAGAACCTGTAATTTTGGCTCTTAAGTGTAACTTTACCATTCTGAGTTACTTTTTGTGTTTCGCGTGGGGGAGCTGATGGCCGGTTCTCCCCCGGTTGCAGGCCACGTTTTCTTCCTCCTTGTGCGTCTAGCGATGTCCTTACTGCGCGGCAGGCCCGATGAGTCTTACGTTCGCGCGCATGACGTTTGTTGTCTTCCTTCGAGGAACGTCGCCTCTGTTCTGGAGGGAAGTTAATTTGCTTGCGGGGTAGTTTCAGCCTTTGAAGCGTGTTTGTAAGCTGTGTTGAGGTCGCTCTGGCGGCTTCGCTTCAGGAATAGTTCATCCTTCTGCCGCAGTGTGGCCCTTCCAGAGCCTCCCCTGAGCCCCCCGTGTGACCCTGCAAGTGCCCTGCTCTGGCCGGCGGGAGCTCAGCGGCCCCAGCCCTGTGTGAGCTCCGGGAATGGTCAGCCGCCAGCCCCCGGGGCTATTCCACAGGTCAGTGGGCACTTGGGCAGTTCCTTCCCACCACATTCACTTGCTGCCCTCGGGACATGCCTGCCCTGCCCTGGGGGGTGGCCTGCCAGGCAGGAAGCTGGGGCACTGCTGGGCTCACCTCATCCCTTCCCTTCCCTCCCCTTCCCTTCCCTTCCCTTCCCTTCCCCTCCCCTCCCCTCCCCTCCCCTCCCTTCCCTTCCCTTCCCCGGGAAGGGGTAGGTTAGCCCTGCATCCCCTCCAGCCCCCTGTCTAAACATACCTGTGTGGTGTCCTTTGTCCAGCTTCTGGTTGTCTGTGATGTCATTCCCATGGGGCCAGAGTGGAGCCCCTCAGCTCCTTTATCCGGACACCACCCCTCTCTGGACAGAGCATGGGTTGAGTTAGGCCATCTGGGTCCCAGGCCCTGCTTTGCAGCTCTCTGCCTCCAAGTTGGGTTGGTGCTTATGCTCTCGGTGCCTGGAAATGGGGCAAGGGGGCTGCTGTGGGGATTCAGCCAGGGTTCCTGGAGCCTGCTGCAAGCCTGGCACACCTCCAGTGCTGTTGGTATCCAGATCCATGAACCAGGACAAAAACTCACCTAAAACTGGACTCCAACATAGAGTAGAAGTACCTTTCCCACGGCTGATGACCTCCTAGGCCACCGCAGTCTGGTCCTCTGGACCACTTCTGCACGTCAGCCCCAAACCGCCTTACCCAGACACCCTTTATCGACCCACCAGGCTGTGCCCCCTGCCCCGGGAAGTGTCATTCCTGCTCTTCCCAGTAGCTGTCTGTAGTCACTGGGGGTGGTTCCCACGCAGGATTGGTGTATGCTGGCTCTTGTCCCCAGGCTGATGGCACTCTGCACTGTCCTGTCCCTTAAACTGAGGAATGTCAAATAACTTCAGAGCAAGATGAGTTTTTAATCTTGGGGAGGGAATTGAACCAACAGACGTGCCAATTCCAGAAGTAATTTGAAACATTTACAAGGGAAAAATTGAGTGTGGTGTCGTGGAGCCCTGTGCCCCCTCCATCTGGGAGGCTACAGACGCCCGTGGGCCGCCGGGCTCCTTTCCTGGACAAATGAGTAAATGGCCACCTGCCGCCAGGCCGAGGCGTGTGACCCATACGCATGTGTGAGGCCTTGCAAGGAGGCCAAGGTGTGATGGGGCCTTTGGCCGTGTGGTCTAACTCAGTGCTGTCATGCTGTTAGTGAAAAGAGGTTCTGGGTGATAAGGTCTGGCTGGGGAACTAGGACATGGGGGGAGTAGGGCAGCCAACACAGAGCCAGGGCTGGGAGGCACTGGGAACTCTACTGCCAGAGGAGGTGCTGGGGGAACAGGCCCAGGGAGGACAGGCCCAGGGAGGGCAGACCCAGGGAGGGCAGGCCCGGGGAGGACAGGCCCAGGGAGGACAGGCCCAGGGAGGGCAGACCCGGGGAGGACAGGCTCGGGGAGGACAGGCTCAGGGGAGGGCAGGCCCGGGGAGGGCAGGCCCGGGGAGGAGAGGCCCCGGGGAAACAGGCCTGGGGAGGGCAGGCAGGGCACAGCCCCCTGAGCACTGTCGCAGCAGGGCCGTCCCCTCCTCGTAGAGCAGCAGCACAACCGGGCGTTGGCTTCGAGTCTAAATCCCAACAGGGAGGTGAGGCAGCAGGTGCACAGCGGACTGACGGTGCTGCCACATTTCCTGCAGGTGGTCGCGGGGATCTCAGGACATTGGCTCTCACGGAGTGCTCCATGGGCCACGAGTCCCGTTTTCTCTCCGTGGCCTCATGTTCTGCCTTTTTGATGGGTTCCCTCCGCGAGACGGGCTCTTGAGCGAACCTGGAGCAGAATTGTCCTGAGTCCGTTACCTGCGGCTCCTCCCCGGGGTGGCTGGAGCCATGTGAGCCAATGTCAGCCGTGCCCCTCAGAGGACAGCACGGGCATCCGCATGTGCTGCTTTACCGCTCTGGGTCTGCGCAGCCTCACCCCTGCAAAGGGGACCCTGGCCCATCCCACGGTGCCCCGCACCACTGAGTACCTTCCATCTGGCTTCTGGAGCACCTTTCCCTCAGAGCCGAAGCACCCATTCCTCCGCCAGGGGTGCTGAGGGGGAGAGGTCGGGGCTGGCGTCTGCGGGCTCCCAGCGAGCTGCGGCCCTCGGGGCACGGACCCTGCATCTCGGCGGGGGCTGGTGGGCCTGAGCCTCCTGACTGGGGGTCTCTGGGCCAGCTCAGCGTTCCGGTCCCAGGGCTGGGCGGGGAGGCTGCAGCCCGAAGGACCCACCTCTCCCCCTCTCCAGGCGTGGCGTGCTGCACCTCCACGAGAGCCACGGCATCGATGACTTGGGTCCCCCCCGGTGGCAGCTCACATCCTGCCTGGTGCTGGTCATCGTCCTGCTCTACTTCAGCTTGTGGAAGGGAGTGAAGACTTCTGGGAAGGTGAGCCGCAGGCCCTGCCAGCCGGGGAGTGGGCACGCAGCCACGCTCAGGGACTGGGGGACGGACACGGGGGCCGTGGGAGGTTGGGGAGCGGACACGGGGGCCGTGGGAGGTTGGGGAACAGACATGGGGGCCGTGGGAGGTTGGGAAGTGAGTGGACAGGCAGCATGAACACAAGCACACCATAAGTTGTTTTTGTTGATGAAAATATTTTGGTTATTATCTGGGTACCCAAAGCAATTTTGACCAAAACGTGCCCATCACTTGCCATATACATGCAGTGCGGTGCCAACACCCCCGAACCTCTCAGTAAGGACAGGTTCCTTTCCTCCCCCACCTCCCAGCCCAGAGTCCACCTTTTACACACCATGTAGGTGTGCATTTGCACAACCAGGGCAAATTCACTGCATCTCACTCATCAGAAACTTGGCCACTCCAGCCCACTGCCACAGACCAAATGCAGAAGAGGAATGTCCCTTCTCTGCCAAACTGTCTGTTCCACTTGAATCCCTGGGAAAGTTACGGACAGAGGGCATTAACAGTCTACTGCAGGGAGCCTTGCTGACCTGGCATCCTGAGAGTGTTCAGGATGATGGGTTCCCAACCAGAGGCCACCAACCAGGGTGACCCTGTGGCCACCCTGCCAGTGGGCGGCTGATGCTGCCTGGTGATGCGTTACTTTCCCAGGTTGTGTGGATCACAGCCACCATGCCATATGTGGTCCTCTTTGCCCTGCTTCTGCGAGGAATCACTCTCCCTGGGGCCGTCGATGGCATCAGAGCATACCTGAGCGTAGACTTCCATCGGCTCTGCGAGTCTTCTGTGAGTATGCCCTCCACTCATGGCCCCCAGTCCACATGCACTGGTAGGCTCCACGCCATGGGACTCCTGTGTTCTGGGGTGGGAGGTCCCAAAGGCAGCAGCTGGGCTGGAATTTCTTACCCTGTAAATGTGGCAGGTGTGGGTTGCCCTACTGTGTGCAGGGCTCTGCAAGACGGGCAGCCCCGGACCCCACCCAGCAGAGCTCATCGTCAGGTTGAGACATGTGGGCACAGCAGGGAGCTGAATGGACCAAATAAGACAGTTAGGGGAGCAGACCACCTGCTCAGTCTCTGCAGGAATAGAATGGAAGGCTGCTTCCGATTGGTGTCTCCCCCTTGGCCCATCCCCAGTTCCTGAAGGAACGCTCTCAAGTTCCTCCGATAAGCACTGATGGGCTGCTCAGTCTGTGCCAGAAAGTGTGGCCACTCACCTGGAGTGTGGCCCTGAGCTCTGGCTCTATATTCATCGTGGTTGCACGAACCAGGGCTCCCTCCTCAGGAAGCCAAACCTCGCTGGTGAAACACTCACGGTGCCCATGGCAGAAGGGAAGGACCTAAATCACATCACATCAAAAGCTAAGTGTGCAGCTGGCTACACATTGCTTCAACAAAGACAGCAATCATTCTGTGTTAAAATACTTGGAGACAGCCTACTGAAGAGAGGGGGCTTGGACAGGCCATGGGACAGACAGAGGTCTCCCAAGAGAGGGAGAGAGAAGGGGCAGCAGCCTTTTAGGGAAACAAGGCCCAGAAGTGGGAGTGGCCATTGGCCCAGGGTGGCTGGGATGTTGGAAAAGGTAGCATTCTCAGGAGATCGTTGAAAATTCAGGTGCACTAGATTTTGGCAGATGGCGGGGACCCCAATGGCCACCCAGGGGACTCACTGTGGCATGCCCTTGAGACATAATGGGGAAGGGTAGCTGGGGCGTGGGGGGCTTGAAGCTGGGGACAGGGGGCTGTTTGGAGGGTTGTTGCCCAATGCCACTAGGTGTTGGTGAGTGAGGTCTGGCACCCCCCAGGGACGCAGGAAGGAACAGCCCTGGGGTGGAAATGGGAAGGAACAGGTAGGAGGGAAGGCAGGTGTGGCTCCTGGCCCTGAGGAAACTCCCCGGAGCGGGGGAGCAGCAGAGGGAAGGTATGAAGCTGCAGCAGCAATGGGAGGCACCCATGGACAAGGGCAGGGAAAGTGGCACTGGGCGGGCCACTGGGAAGTCCACAAAGGACAGGCAGTTTGGCCATGAGAGCAGCAGATGCATGCTCTGCACGAGCAAGGGAAGCGGGAGAGTGTCCACACTGCAGAAAGCCAAGGGACAGCCACAGCTATGCTTGCAGGGGAGGGGGCTGTGGGTCGCAGAGGCCAGGGAACCATGATGAAGAAATCAAAGAAAATGGCGTGAGGACAGCATAAGGAAGCTAGTGCTTTGGGCAGGAAACCCGGTAGAGAACAGGTGGAAGCCAGACATGGGCCAGTGCATGAGGAGGGACATTCATGTGTGATGCAGAGAAGAGTAGGTGACAGGTGAGACGTTGTCAGAAATTAGACGATAGGTGACAGATCGAAGGTGGAAGATGATAAGTACATAGAGATAGATAATAGATGGATGGATAGATGATGGATAAATGATGGATGGATAGATGGATGGATAGATGGATGGATAGATGGATGGATAGATGATGGATAGATGATGGATGGATAGATGGATGGATAGATGATGGATGGTTGATGGGTTGGATGATGGGAGGGATAGATGGATGGATAGGTAGGTGATTGACGGACATGGATAGATGATGGATGGATAGATGGATGGATAGATGATGGATGGATAGATGGATGGATAGATGATGGATGGATAGATGGATGGATAGATGATGGATGGATAGATGGATGGATAGATGATGGATGGATAGATGGATGGATAGATGATGGATGGATAGATGGATGGATAGATGATGGATGGATAGATGGATGGATAGATGGATGGATAGATGGATGGATAGATGATGGATGGATAGATGGATGGATAGATGGATGGATAGATGGATGGATAGATGATGGATGGATAGATGGATGGATAGATGGATGGATAGATGGATGGATGGATAGATGGATGGATAGATGGATGGATAGGTAGGTGATTGACGGACACATAGTTTTTGGGTGACAGATAGATGATGAGTATCTTGGATAAACCAACATGTTCCATCCTCCCCAACCACCCTGTCAGCTCAGGGCTAGGAAGGGTCATAGATCAGGACAGAGCAGGTCTACAACCCCTGGGCTCTGGCAAGCCTGAGATCCCAAAGGGACAGGTCCACGTAGTCCCCAGTCTAGAGGTTGCAGCCATTCCTGGTCCTGCTGTGGGGTCCTGGCTGACCTTTGCATCAGCTCCTCCAGGCCTCCTCTGGATAGGGCAGGAACGGGGCCTCACTGGCTTGGTGGTCATCCTGGGATGTCCTCCCAGGGCTCCTCCTGGCCCAGGTGCTGCCCATCTCTCAACCCCCTGGATCTTGGTGGCCACACTCATAGGTCAAGTGGCCCTGAGCATCCTTCTCTGGGGCTTAGCAGTTGGGGCAGGTTGCACAAGAGCTGGCCCTGATCAAGTCACGGGCTCCCCAGCACTATGCCAGGCTAGACCCTGACCTGTCCCCTGGGGCTCAGTGCAGAGCGAGCTGATGGAGCCTGCTGCAGGCAGGAGGCCTGGCCAGCACCCGCACTGGTCTCGGGCACATCAGGAGCAGAGCTTCTACCTGGGCCCTGCCTGGCAAGCAGGCAGGACAGAAGGGACCCTCTGCTCCATCCTGTCCCATGTCCCTGACACTTTGGACCCTGCACTGCTCTGACACAGAGACTGCCCTGCATCCTGGGGATCCATTTCTGGATCCTGCATATGAACAAGGGGCTCCTCCTAGGGGTCAGCATCCTTAGATGGTACCCAGGCCCTTGTTCACTCGTCGGCAGCTCTTGGGGTGGCTCCACAGGCTAGGACAGGCCCAGGCTGGGGCAGGCAGAGTTCCGTCCTGGGAGAGCTCCCATTCCAGCAGGAGAGGAGAGGTCAGGTGGTAAAGGAAGGAAGGCAGTTCCAAGTCGGCCCAGAGAGGCTGCCAGGTGGGTTCCAGGATGGGTCCTGCACTGGGTCCAGAGCTGGGTCCTGGGGGCAGCAGTGAGCAAAGGCCTGGATAGTCTTCCAGGAGGCACATCCTGGTGGGTGAGTCACATGTGCGAAGGCTCAGGGGTGGGGACTGCCCTGGTGAGGGCCGGGCACTAAGCAGGCGGCAGGAGGTCTCCCTGGCACTATAGCTCCTGCCTGCAGCGGCCCGGCCAAGCAAGCTAACTGATGACCAGCACAAGAGGGACAGCAGAGCAGAGGCCCCTGGCCCACTCGCCTCTCAGCTACTCAAGGTGCGCGCCGAGGCCTAGCCCACCGCACGGAGCACCCCGTCCCAACACCAGGGTGATCCCGAGTCTCTGGGCAGGCTGCCCGAAGGACAGAGGTCCTGCTGGTCCTGGAGCGTGGGCGGGTGGCGGGCTCCTGACAGCCCTAGGCTCTGGCCTCCTCTGCTGTACCCTGTCCAGCTCCCTTGTGAGGTCTACTCAGGCCAGCCACCTGCGGCCCTTGGAGGCTGCGCTGTGTTCCCAGCCAGCTCTGGTGCCCCTGGCTGAGGGGCCTCGCCCGCAGGCCTGCACCGTGGGCAGCCTGGAGACTCAGGGACTGCCTCCAGGGCCAGCCAGCCCCCTCAGAGAGCAGATGTGGTCGTCCTGGGTGATGCCCCAGGGTGGAGTTCAGCTGCTTTCCACCCCCACCCAAGGCTGTGCAGGGGCGAGGCATCTTAACAAATTAACTACAAGTCTGGCCGTGCAGAGAACGCTGCTGACGTTCCGAGGGAAATTGCAAATAAAGCAGCAAGATACAGCCCTTCCGTGAGCTGCGCTCTGGGTCCGGGGATGCGGTGGGTGTATTCCTGCGACGGCATTTGCCGCTGATCACGTTGTCGATGCTGCTGGCTCATTGATGACAATGTTGTGTTTCACTGTGACTGTTCCGTGGAGCCCTCGGTGGCCCTGTGACCGTGGGCTCTCCCGGGTTTGACGTGCTCCCCCGATTGCCTCTCTTGTCTGGCTCTGCAGGTCTGGATAGACGCTGCCACCCAGGTGTGCTTCTCGCTGGGCGTTGGGTTTGGGGTGCTAATTGCCTTCTCCAGCTACAATAAATTCACCAACAACTGCTACAGGTAAGTCCCGAGCGCCTGTCCCCGTCACGGGGTCTGCCGACCTCTGGAAACGACGTGTCGCCAGATACAGGGCGGGGGGTGTGCTGTGCTCGCAGGGCCTCCGAGCAGAACGGCTGTCTAATGGAAACGAAAAGGCAGAAGCTACAGGCACCTCGGTTCTTGCTCTAGAGAAAGTACCGGAGCAGATGAAGGTGCTCGCCGCCTCCCGGCGTCCCCACTGAGGGCCCCGGCCTCTGCCCCCATCCCCTGCCAGGCCCTCCCGGCACCCAGGGCCAGGCCTCCCCAGGTGCTCAGGGCACCCGGCCCCAGGGAGGGCAGCAAAGTGCCAGACCTGAGTGACCCTGAAGCCACAGGCTGGACCCAAATCCATCCCAACACAGAAGCGAGTTCATCTGGGGCCTGCTTTCTTTGACCCTCACGGGCTTGTGTTTGTTTTCTTCACATCATGAGGACAGAAAAGACAGCATGCATAGCAAAGAGGCCGCACATGGGGCCCTGCCCGAGCGCACCCGGGGCCCGCCGGGGTCTAGATGTTCGGCAAACTCCTTCCCCTCTGGCACCGGGAGGGGCTGACTGCACCCCTGCTCCCCCACCTCCACTTCCCCTCCACTTCCCTCCGGCCCTCTGAGTTCTCAGCCTTGCGGGTGGGGTCCCCCATGCCGGGAACACACAGCATCGGGCCCCACCAGACCCGCATTTCAACACGCTCCCCCAGACGCATCTAGACACCCTGCCAGACAGCCCCCTGCAGAGCCTGGGTGGGACCCCACTGGTTTCTGTTCACCCGCTCCACATTGCAGCTGGAGACTGTCTCATCTTTACACTGAGTCCTCAGTGCCAGAAGCCCCTCGGTCCCGGGGCTCACACGCACAGCTGGTCAACACGGGGCCTGCCCGGCCCAAAGCCTGGACACACCCGGAGCCTAGAGCCGCTCCGCTGGGGGTCCCGTCACCCTGGGCACCGACTTCTCTGTGGTGCAGCCCACAGGAGGGGCTGGGGGTGTCCTTCTGGGAAAGCACCCCTCCAAAGCCCGCCTGCCCCCGGACTCGGTGCGTTAAGAACAAAGGCCGGAAGTCGCCCCTGCTCCAGTGTCTCTCATTCCCCAGAGACGCGGTCATCACCACCTCCGTCAATTCCCTGACGAGCTTCTCCTCCGGCTTCGTGGTCTTCTCCTTCCTGGGGTACATGGCCCAGAAGCACAGCGTGCCCATCGGGGACGTGGCCAAGGATGGTAAGTCCCCCTAGGGCAGGCCCGGCATCCCCACCGCCTGCCTGCTCCACAGCCCTGGCCGCCCAGTCCTCTGAATGTTTACCCCACACAGTGGGAGGGAGATGCGCAGGCCCTGAGTCCAGGTCACACGAGTCACATGTGTTTCAGAGCGGGGAACCCATGGAAGGACACGGTCCCCGGGGCAGCGACACACCCAGCACACCCAGCTCCTGCCCCGCTGGCCGCCAGCTCCCTGCAGAGGCGCCAGGGCCCAGGACCAGGGTCTGGTTCCTGCTCTCGGGGCAGGCCTTGTCTTTGTTTACGCCTCGGCAGGAGCCCATGCAGCTCAGGGGTGGGAGCCCTGAGCTCTTCTAAGCCACACGGCCGGCAGGGCCGGAGAGCAGCCTGGTGGTTTGGGACATGAGCTGTTCATCGGCGCCAGAGCTTTTCCCTCCAAACACCTAGTGATCATGACACATTTAGGTGGGATTTGGGTAATAACCAGAGGAACCATGAAGTCTCGGGTACATAGGGACACAGGTTGTTCCCAACCCACTCACCTAGCCAGCCGCCAACAGAAAGCAGGTGTCTGTGTGCCAGGAAGTGGGCAGGTGGGAGTGGATACAGGTAACCCAGGGAGCAGGCTGGGCCCCAGCAGAAGGCCAGGTGCAGGTGTGGGGTGCGGAAGGGACCCCCTAGGCATTCGTGGGCCTGCTCAGTCCTAGTGCATGGATGGAAAGCCATGGCACTGGGTCGGTCCAGGACTCCAGGGTCTCCTGAGATCACTGCAATCCCTCACCTGCCGTCAGATTGTTCTGGGGGTGATCGAGGAGGACTCCGCCCCTGGAGTCTGTCCTCACCCCTCCACGTCCTCTGAAAAGGCCCCTCTTCTCCTGGGGCTGCTGCTCAGGAAGCCCGTGTGGGTGTCCCTGACTCATCTCTTCCTGAGTCTTTCTACTCTTGAGTGGAGGGCGGGGATGGCGTTCACGGAGGGTGAGGGGAGCAGAGGGCCACCCCACCCGTGCCCGCAGCCCTTAGCCTCCATCCCATCCTATTCTTGCAGTGTTGAGCCTTTGGACCCCCACCTTGAAAGTAGGAAGCAGAGGTCCGGCCCTCGGGGACTGGCGGGAAAGCAGGGGCTGGGCCTGTGTGCTTCCTAAGTCCACATTCTTGCCTCCAGGAAAAAATCCAATAAAGGCAGGAGAATGGGAACATAAAGCAAATAAATACAGAGCAGTGAAATTTACTCACTGCTGCATTCATGCATTTCCCGTGCTTTTGCCCTTTTTTATGATAAGTAGCAATAGCTTACAAAAACCTCTATTAACCCCTGGAAGTAGAGTGAATGTCTTCTATGCATTTCCGACAAGCAAAGTAAATGTCATTTATAGCTCTAATTCTCAAGAAAACAGGGTGAAATGTTAACTCAGGTACAGAACTGAAAGGCGAAGATATTGACATCACGTTCAACCGAGCTGACCGACCTCTTCCTGGGTCTGTGGCTCATGGCATTTAGGCTTTAGAGCATCTCAAATGAGCCGCCCTCAGCCCCGCCCTGGGGACTGTGCGCCTTGCAAGGGGACAGAAATGGCAGAGAGCCCAGGCCTGAGCACGGGCCCCACGAGGACAGCTTGGCTGCGGAGCTCTGTTCTATTCTCTACAAAGATCCGTAAGCACCCCGATCCCGTCGACTGGTGCCCACCGTGGCCCTGCCAAGGACTGAGAGATTAGGGAAGCTACGTCTTCGCGCTTAAAGGCTTGGGAGGCCGTGGGAGTGAGTTAAATAGGCCCATCTTTTAAAAGTGACCATGAAAATAATTACAGTTTCCTGTGGGCATGTTTGTACTCTGGGATCGTCAAGGCCAAACTGCAGCGAGTCTAGCTGAGTCCGGCACCATTTCCACCCCCGCCTCCCTGCCTCTGTCTGAGCCCACGGCCCCCACGCCCACCCAGATCCCACAGCGGCCTGAGGGAGCAGCGCGCTTCCCGCATGCATGTCCGCCACACGGCAGCCCCGCTCCTGGGATGTCCTGAAAGGGAATGATCCCCGGGGAGCCGCTATGTGAGCAGAAACCTGCCCCTTTTGAGCATTTGTTGAGCCATAGTATTTCCATATTCATTACATGGTTTTTAAAGATCAGACACAGAGTAATTCATGGGCACAGAAAAATATTCATGTATTTCTAAATGTACCACAGTGAGTGTGAGTGTGCGTGTGAACATGCATGTGTGTGTGAGAGCATTCATGTGTGCATGTCTGTATCAGTATGCATTCATGTGTGAGCATGCATGTGTGGGCATACGTGTGTGTGAACACACATGCATGAGCACGCGTGTGGTAGCAAGTGTGTGTGAGAGCATGTGTGCATGTATGAGCATGGATGTGTGTGTGAGAGCATTCATGTGTGCATGTCTGTATCAGTATGCATTCATGTGTGAGCATGCATGCGTGTGTGGGCATACGTGTGTGTGAACACGCATGCATGAGCACGCGTGTGGGAGCAAGTGTGTGTGAGAGCATGTGTGCATGTATGAGCATGGATGTGTGTGCATGTGTGAGCATGTGTGCGTTTGTCAGCATACGTGCATAAGTATGCATGCCTGTGTGAGCACACGTGTGAACATGCCTGTGTGTGTGAGCATGCATGGGTATGTGGGCATATGTGTGTGTGAATATGCATGCACGAGCACTGTGTGAGCATGTGTGCGCGTGCATGAGCATGTGTGCATGTATGCGCATGGATGTGTGTGCGTGTCATGCACGTGTGCACGCGTGTGTGAGTGCGTATGCATGTGTGAGCATGTACACATGTGTGACTGCATGCATGTGTGGGGGGGTGCATAAGTGTCTATGAGGTGCATAGGCAAATAGACCAGGGGGCCTGACCTAGGTTGTCACCGATGGTGGGCAGGCTGCCGGAGCCCCTACTGCCCTCACCTATGTTGGTTCCACTCCCACTTCCTCTCCAGCCCCCACAGCCCTGCGCAGACTGGAAGGACCCAGAGGAGCGAGGTGCGGGCCTCCAACTGACGTCAGGTTTCCATTTTCTGGAGTCCTGGGCCAGGTGTCCACTGAGTTCCCAGGACAGAGGACTCTTCGGGGAGAATGGGAAAGAAGGCGCTGGGAGGGATTTTGTCACCTTCCCGCTGTGCCGGCCGCCCCGGGCGGGGCAAGCGGGAAGCGACAAGTCAGTGGCAACAGGAAGGTCTCTTTTCAGGGCCCGGACTCATCTTCATCATCTACCCCGAGGCGCTGGCCACGCTCCCGCTGTCCTCGGCCTGGGCCGTGATCTTCTTCATCATGCTGCTCACCCTGGGGATCGACAGCGCCGTGAGTGACCTCAGCGCCTCACACACCAGGGGGCCCTGCCCGCGACCGCCTGGCTCCCTCAGCCCTCACAGGGCGGGCAAAGCCCGACACCCCGAAGGGTCCCCCGGAGTTCCTGTGCGCACGTAGAGCCCGCATGGTGGGAGGAGGGGTCCCACAGCGGCTTGAGACCCTTCCCGGGGTAGGGTGTTGGACCGACTCACCCCTTCTTTCACTCGGGGCAGCTAGGGGTGCCCTCTGCCCCGGTCACTACAGACCCTAAGCACACGTACAGGCCAGCAGCAGGAGCGCAGCGCAGGGAACAGGGTGAGGACCACCCAGAGCCAGGGCCGGGCCCTCCTGACTCCTTGCTTTCCTTGACCCCAGAGCTCCCAGGAGGGATGGACGCACCAGCAGAGCAGGGCCGCTAAAGCTCTAGCGGCCGCCCCGGCCTGGCCCACTGAATATGTCATGTGCAGCCCTGTGCGTGCGTGTGTGCTCGCGTGTGCATGCAGGGACTGCGTGCATGCGTGTGCCCCGGGGGGGGGGGCAGAACGTGGGCCCACCGCACTTCCTCAGGCTCCCGTGTCTCCATTGGCTGCTCAGGACCAACAGCTGAGACCTCAGGGTCCCCATGAGTGGCCGTGGGCGCCCTAGTCCTCGGCTATCATCGCCCAGCCAGCCCAGTCCATACCTGCTGGGTGACCACGGCCCTGGACTGCATACCTGGCGGGGATGAATCCCACGAGCAGCACGTCCTAGAGGAGGAGGTTTCGACAGAACAGGGCAAAGAGGGTCACCAAGTAGGCCAGGGTGCTTGGAGGACACCCATCGTGACAACCCTCCGAGTCAGGAAGGCTATGCCTGTGGACACGCCAGGATGTCCCCAGGAGCCAAAGAAGGCTGTGCTGTGGGGAGACGTGTGTTTGGAGTAGTCGGGCAGAGCTGAGGTTTGTGGCGGTTTCAGCAGATGGTGCCACGTCAGCCACAGGGGGCTGCAGAGTGGCCGAGCACGTCCCTCAGGGGACAGTGTCCCCTCCTGGGTCTTTCCAGTGGCCGAGGGCTGTCTTGCATGCAGACCACTCTGCACCCCAGACGCTGTGCGGCCCCCACTCGTGTCCACGCCCCAGGTGTAGGTCCATTGGAGTTGACGTAAATCGCGCCCCGCCCCGCAGCGCCCCTGCTCTGTTGGCTGCAGATGGGCGGGATGGAGTCGGTGATCACCGGGCTCATCGACGAGTTCCAGCTGCTGCACAGGCACCGGGAGCTCTTCACCCTCTTCATTGTCCTGGCCACCTTCCTCCTCTCGCTCTTCTGTGTCACCAACGTACGTACCAGCGCTCGCTTTGCCTGGCGAGGTCTCGTTAGCATTTGGTGTCGGGCAGCAGGGTTGGCCCTTTCAGGCCAGACGGAACCGCAGCGCGTCTGAGAGCCGCGAACCGTGACCTGTAATGATATGCTAACGATATGTGCGTAGCTGTGTTCACATGTGGGATTACGTGGCTGCACAGGCCAGCTGGGGTCACCGGGAGCAGCTGCGGCCACACACAGGGTAGCTGTGGTCACAGGAGTAGCTGTGGTCCATGGGAAACGGCCCCCTGGGCAGCGGCCTGGGCTGGACCCCTGCCTGTTGGATCTGTGGGGCTGGGGGCCCAGGGGGCCTGACCGTGGGGAGCGGGGCCTGGGTCAGCTCCCCTCCCACAGAGCCACTCCCACGTTTGGCATTTGGTTGCTTTCACCTGATTGCACCCGGAGCCCCCTGGGAGGGGAGGAGAGAGGGGAGAGGAGAGGAGGGGAAGGGAGGGGAGGGGAGGGGAGGGGAGGGGAGGGGAGG
>NW_024423897.1:62615441-62685238 GCF_017311325.1 Ursus maritimus
GGGAGGGGAGGGGAAGGGAGGTCCTTCCTGTTACCGCACAAAAGGTATGTCCCTGAGAAGCTGTGTGGACTGAATTTCAGTGACTCCGATTGGACTTTACAGGGAGTAAGACAATACATCTGTAAACTGAATCCGTGGGCCGGTGTCTATTTGGGGAGAGTGTTTCTGTGGGCTTCCTCGGGGGAGGCGTGCCACGCCGGGCACCCTAGTTCAGCGAGCCCCTCCCTTCCAGGGCGGCATCTACGTCTTCACGCTGCTGGACCACTTTGCGGCCGGCACGTCCATCCTCTTTGGAGTGCTCATCGAGGCCATCGGGGTGGCCTGGTTCTACGGTAAGGACGGAGCGCCCCTCCGGGGCCGCAGGGCCGTCACTGTGACCAGCCGGCTGGCATCCTTGTGCGTCATCCCCGTGCAGCTTCCTTCCTGACGCACGTTAGCTCCAGGAAGCTTGAAGCAGAGGTTGCCACAGCATCACAAAGGACAAGAGGCGTGGAAACTGCTCAGCTGATGGGCGAGCACGGTTAGCCGGGGGGGCACCCCACGATGCTTACTGTGGTCAGAGCTGTTCGGTGTGGCCACTTGACCATACTGTGCAGATGTCCTCAGCCGCTGAGAGAGACCAGTGGACGTGAGGTCTCCGTGGTCGGCTAAGAACCAGGCCTGTTCCTCACTGGGGAACGTGACCAGTAACGCAGTTCAGGAGGTGGGGCTGACCGGCGTGTGTCACTGAGCCACAGCTCACCCGCCAGCCCCTCACAGGGACAGAGCCCCTCAGCCCCCGCCGTCGCTGCTGACCCGTCAGCTGCTGGCTCCTAAGCTCCTGAGTTAGAGCTCCGAGCCTCTCGAGGCTGGGAGCCTCAGGCGGGCAGGCAGCACCCAGACAAGGCTGGGCCCCTACTGCCATGGCTGTCCCACCCCCGCTGGGCCGCTGAGTCGTGCTCCGGGTGTCGTGACAGCCACGGGCACCCGAGCTGGAGAAGCTGCTGTCCTTTCTCAGCGTGCTGACCTGGGCAAGCTGCCCACCTTGCCTGCTGTCCCGTAAGGAGAGAGCACCTGGCCAGGCTTCTCTGGGGCACTTAGCGGGGACAGCTCTGGGGAGCAGATGCACCTCTCCCTGGCTATGTGCTCCAGCCCAGAGCTAACGGTTTGCCGTGCGGCGCCAGCCCCCCTCTGTGAGAGCCCTAGTGTGGCGCAGGCTCACGGCCTCTGCCTCAGGGCCATGGACAGCGTGCCTGAAGAAGCACGTCGGCCTTGCGAGGCTGCACCTGACAGTTCAGGTTCCCAGGACGCTTTTTCAATTATATTTTCTTTTCTACAGAAAAGGGAAATATTGAACCCTGTGCTTTCATTGGCACCTAGAATCAATACTCGATCATTTTAAACTGGGCTCTCTTCCCCACCCCCAAATGAAACCCCACAGTGAAAGAGAGGAGGCGCCCCAAATGCGTCCATCGGTCATGAGCTCAGTGCTGGTGAGGCGGGAGAGACGCTGGTGACCACGTGCTCCCCAGAGCCTCGGAAGACAGAGCCCACGTTGTTTCTTCAAACGGCCATTCACATCCCTCATCCCTACACACAGGCTGTGTTTCCTGTAAGATGTGTTAGTGTGCCAGGCTCTCTGTGCACCAAGGGTCCTTGTTGGTTTCGAGCCAACAGCCCAGCACCAGGAGGGGCCATGGGCTGCCCTGACCACTCGTGGGGCCGAGTCCAGAGGGGCCGAGGGGCTGGCCTTGGGTTCACCCTTCTCCATCCCACCCTGCCTCTGGTCCATCTCTGTGTCCGGGGTTCCAATGATGGGGCTGACGTGTGCAGAGGGAATTCTGAATGGAGGGGTCTTCCGAACATGTCCCCAATGCAACCCTCACGAGACTCACCCGAGGCTCAGTGGACCAGCTGTGGTCGTCCAAGCAGGGGCCAGGCCAGCCTCAGGGTGAGAGAAATCACTGTTGAGACCTCCTAGAGAACATGCCGGCTCAGTAAGTTTCTAGAAATAGCTTTCCCTAAAAGATAACAATTGTAAACAGATCCTGGAATATTTTCAGCCTCGAAAGGAAGGACATTCTTGACACCGGCCACAACACGGAGGAGGCTTGAGAACCTCAGGCCGAGCAAGATAAGCCAATCGGGAAAGGACAAGTCCTATAGGGTGGCACTCACATGAGACAGAAAGTGACAGTGGGCTCCCGGGGCTGGGGAGGGGCGTGGAGCTAGTGCTTCACCAGGACAGACCTTCGGTTTGGGGAGATGGGAAAGTTCTAGAACCATCGATGCAGTGATGGTCGCACAGCAACGTGAATTAGCGGCTCTGAGCCCCACATGTAAGAATGGTGAAAACAGCAAATGTTATGTTATGTGTATTTTACCACAATTTTTTTAAAGAGAAAAAGCAGCGGTTCTGGCCAAGGGGAGGCAGGACAGCCTAGGACAAGGGAGGAAGCGCTGAGGGAGGAAGAGGACGAGAAAAGGCGGGGGAGCCACCGGCGCCCCACACATGTCCCTCGGTGCCCATGATGGTTGAGCACCTGTCACCTGGTGTCACCGCAGTGAACATGCATGGGGACCCTGGCCAGCAGGACCACCGGGAGGTCTGGGGAGGCTGCAGGAGGTGGGGTAGGACCCTGGGTGGGGAACGTGCCGTCCTGACTGCTGGAGGGAGGTCTCGGGGGGCTGCAGGAGGTGGGGGTGGGACCAGGGCGGGGAGCGTGCCGTCCTGACCGGTCCGCTCGGCTCCTTCCACCGTAGGCGTGAGGCAGTTCAGTGAGGACATCAAGCAGATGACCGGGCAGCGGCCCAGCCTTTACTGGAGGCTGTGCTGGAAGTTCGTCAGCCCCTGCTTCCTCCTGGTAAGGGCCCCGCGTGTGCAAACCAACCCCTCCCCCAGGCCCAGGTCCCCCGGCGGCCACACGCACCCGGGCTTTCACTGACTGTGAGAGGCTGGGGAGGGGGTGGGCGCCTAAAATCCTCCGTGGCCTCCTGAAGGCGTCCTCTGCCCTCTGGACCCACTGAGAAACCTCACGCAGGATCCACGGTAACACTATACCCAGTTAAGGCCGCTGCCCATCACAGCTCTGCCGTGGAGGGGAGGCCAGAGCCAAGCACGGCCATTGGCTGGCTCCTGCCTCAGGACAGTCGTGGAACTTAGACTTCTGGGGAGAGAGGGCACAAGGACCCAAATGCCAAGGACAGGAGCGACTTAGATCCTCTCACAGCATGGCCACCACAAGCATGTCCGGTAGCCGCCTGGCTCTTCTCATCGCGGCCAGGGACCACCAGCCCAAGCCCGTGGGCCAAGTCCGCCGGCCGCAGGCTTCATGAGCACAGGGCCATGCGGCTGCCACACTGCAGCAGCGGGGGGACTCGTCGTGTGGCCAGGACCCGATGGCTCACAGGGCCTGACGTGTCCTGCCGGAGGCCGTTCAAGGGCTGTCCAGGTCTGAGCAGAGCGCCCCATGAACCACTCAGAGACGCGTGTCTCCCCCACCCCCGGCATGTCTGGGACTGGCGGCAGATGAGGAAAACGCCATCCTGGGCCAACCCCAGGCTAGTGAGAGGCAGAAACAGACAGAGACAGAGAGAGAGATGGAGAGAGAGAGATAGAGACAGACAGAGACAGAGATGGAGACAGAGACGGAGACGGAGACAGGCAGAGACAGAGAAAGAGAGACGGAGACTAAGAGAGATGGAGACAGAGACAGACATAGAGACAGAGATGGAGAAGAGACAGAGATGGAGACAGAGACGGAAACAGTTGGAGACAGAGAGACAGAGACAGAGACAGAGGCAGGCAGAGAGGGAGGGAGCAGGAGCCTGGCTGTGGGCATAATCAGCAGTTTCTCCCGGAGCTGCACCCAGACACTCAGAAGCTGCTGATCCCGCCCCCGCCCCCGCCCCCGGGGTCCTGCTCCTAGCACCTGCATCTCCTTCATCTCAGCTGTGCCCAGAAGGCTGAGGGGTCCGTGGGCACGCTGGATAAGCCAGGCCGGGTCTCCCGGATAGGACGACCCGTGGGCTTTCCAAGGGCAGCTGTGAGGCTGCCGAGCATCCCCCTCGGGGGTGCGCACCCCTCCTGCCCTGGGAGCACAGCCCTCGCGGAGCACACGGCACACGCGCAGCAGGCTGGCAGCCAGGACTCCCCCGTGGGCGGGCCCCTGGCCCCGAGCCACCGAGCCTCCGTGGCCGGGAGACCCTCCTGGTGAAACGCTCGCTCCCCGTCCGCCCTGACCCAGCCGCCCCCTGACAGGCGCCTGACCTCTGCCCTTGGTTTCAGTTTGTGGTTGTGGTGAGCATTGTGACCTTCAGGCCCCCGCACTACGGAGCCTACATCTTCCCCGAGTGGGCCAACGCGCTGGGCTGGGCCATCGCCACGTCCTCCATGTCCATGGTGCCCATCTACGCAGCCTACAAGTTCTGCAGCCTGCCCGGCTCGCTGCGGGAGGTGCGTGTTTACGCGGGCCCCTCACCCTGCCCTGCCCACGCGGGGAGACCGCCTCTCAGGTCCGCCGCTGCCTTTTCCTCTCTGACCTCCAGGGAGGGCTGGTGGGGGCGGGGGCCATGGTGGAGTATGGCCGGGCAGGTGCGGGAGGGAGCTGGCTGTGCCTGTGTGCGCGCCCGCGTGCGTGCGCGTCCGCCCGTGTGTGTGTCCGTGTGCGGGTCCGCATGCGTGCGCGTCCGCCCGTGTGTGTGTCCGTGTGCGTCCGTCCGTGTGCGTCCGCCCGTGTGCGGGTCCGCATGCGTGCGCGTCCGCCCGTGTGCGTGTCCGCGTGCGTGCGCGTCCGCGCGCGTCCGTGCGCGTCCGTGCGGGCCCTCACGAGTGCACCTGTGTGCTCCTGCCGGGGTCCGTGCCCTCGCATGTGCTCCATGTGCACACGCGTGCTCTACAGAGTGTGCTGAAGGTGAGAAGGCAGCGGCGGGGGGCTGGGGTGGATTCGGAGGTCGAGCACCCCTGTGCCCGAGCAGGGGCAGCGGGGCCACCTGCAGAAACCCCTGTGTGGCCGGGGTTTGCCCTGGGGTCTCCGTCAGGCACGCGCTCCTGCCACCTGTAAAGGAGGGGGTGGGGGACTGGTCACGAGGGCACCAATTCACCTCCTGGCGCTGGGATTCCCGGAAGAAACGAAGGACCCAGGCCTCCTTGGAAGGAGCACCCCACAGGTGCCAGGTCACAGGAACTGTTGGGAGGGAGGGCGGAGGAAGCCCCAGGCAAAGCAGGCCAGGATCATGCAGTGGGGACCCCTCCCACACACCTCTCCCTGCCTGCAGGGCCCAGGTGAGAGGGGGTGGGGGGCCTGCAGCCCAAAGGTCCAGACTCTGAACACAAACCACCATGGGAGGGTCCCCTGGCCTCAAGACAGAGGGGGATGCACGCTGAGTACCCTTACTCGGAACCCATAGCAAGCCTGGCATAGGGACAGAAACTTGTACTTTCTCGTGGCCTGGACTCTGCTTCAGGGTCTGGGGAGGTCCAGCCGTCAGCCCCAGCATCTGACGGCATGTCAGGAGGGGCCCCTGCACCTCACTGAGTGCACTGGTGCCCACGGCCTCTCCTTTTCTTCTAGAAACTGGCCTATGCCATCACGCCCGAGCAGGAGCGTGAGCTGGTGGACAGCGGAGAGATACGCCAGTTCAGGGTGAGTGCTGGTCTCCCCACCGCCTGCCCTCGGGGAGAATTCTGAGCCTTATACTTGCCCCTAAGCCATGGGCCCTCTAGGCCCTCTGCAAGCCACAAGGCTGTGTTCATTCCCTGAGCAAAGGCTGGGGAATGCCTGTGCGCCGGCGGGTCCATCCTCGGAGGACCCCTGTACTGATGGGGGGCGGGCAGTGGGCAGAATGAGAAAGCTCGGGAGGAAGAGGAAGCAGAGGGGTGGAGAGTGGGGTGGGGGCCCTCGAGGGGGCCTCTGAGCAGACCCCTGTGTGAGGGAGAGGAGGAGGAGGAAGAGGGCCCAAAGCAGCTCAGAGCCCTGGCCTCACGGGATTGGGGGGTGCAGGAGGTGCTCTGACGGATCCAGACCCAAGGGGGTCACTCAGCTGCTGCAGACTGTTGGGGTGGGGGCTGCAGAGAGCCAGGAGACCTGGGGCCTCCAGGGGGAGAGGGCAGGGTCACACCAGGCCTGCGGCAGGATTGGGCCCATGCCTTCCTTGGATTTGATCTGTTACACGTGTGCTAACTTCCTAAATGAGACCTTAGGTCGCTAATTCTCAAGCTCCCTTCTTTCCTAATGGAAGCGCTCAAGGCCGTGCGCGGGGTGTATCCACAACACTTAGCATAGCCTTTTCCTTATCATTTGGTGCTAAGGGTATTTTAATTTTCATTGTGATCTTGTCAACCCACTAGTTGCTTGGAAGTCTGGTTTCAAATCCCCGAACCTATGGGGATGTTTCATTGATACTTTCGTGATCAGTGTCTGATCCATCGCATCTGGGCCACCTGCCCTTGGAAGCGTGTGAAGACCTCTGTGCGGCGGAGCCCCTGACCCGCCGTGGCAGACGTGACGTGGTGTTTGGATGCATGTGTGTCCTTTAGTTGCTGGCATGTGCCTCCCCTTCCGTCTGCCCCATTACGCTGGTGACCGTGCCGCTCTGACCTTGTACCACTTCTCTGACTTCAGCTCCGCTTGACCGTGGGTAACTGGGAAACGTTTGCAGAATATCCCACCCTGGTATTTGTCCAATTTCCCCCGTAATCCCACCAGTTTTTTGCTTTATATATCCCGAGGCTGCTTTCTGGGGTGAATACAGGTTGAGAATTGTCACTTCTCCCCTGGGACTTCATGTGTCCTCTGTCCCTCGTGGGGCTTTTGTTCTGAAAGTCCTCCGGGTCTGAGATGATCATTGCACCACGTTTCTCCTGAGTTTGCCAGAAACATCTTTACAGTCTTTTAACTTCCAACTTTGTAGTGATCTCAAAATGTAGGTATCTTTTGCAAACCTGTTATACATCTGGAATTTTTTACTCTGACAAAGAGATTAATCCACTTCCATTTGTTGTGATTGTTAATATTAATTATTAATATTGATTCTAGGCTTTTTAACTCTGCCCCATTTTTAGTGTTTATTTTTCTCCTTTATGACCTTTTTATGGATTGCTTTTTGGGAGATTTCCTTTTTATTTCCCCGCCTTTTTCTAATGTTTTCTCTCTGTTTGGAACTTACATACTTTGCTTATATATCTATCCTTTATTCTTTTAATAGTTATCTTTAAAATGTATATTTTACTTAAAATATACAAAGTGACACAATATCTCAACCCCCATCCTGAATATTACAAGGACTTAGAACTTCTCTTACTGATTATTCGCTTATTAGGACCCAGTACTCCATTTCTGTCTTTTTTGACCCCCAAACTAGACGCATTAGGATCGTGGTCATTGCTGTCTTGCATAGAAACGCTCTCCGGGGTCAGTGTGCGTGTTGGGTGTTTATCTTTCCGTCCTCCTTTTTGGCATCTACATCTTTTCTTTGAGGATCATTTTCTTGCTTTAAAAGAAAAAATCCTTCAGACTTTCGCCTCAGGTGATCTCTTGATAAGCTTCCCCCTCTTGTGTGCCCGGGAATGTCTCTATTTTGCCCGTATTCATGAAACAGGCTCTCTGTGTGCACACAGTTCACGACGGACAGCCGCGGTCTTCCGGGTCGTGAAGCCGTGAGTTCTCGGCGGCTCCCTCTGCTTCTGCCCTGAGACTGCGTGTGTGCCCAGGGTCTGCAGATCGACGTTTTTGTCAGTTCTGGGAGCTTCGCGGCCATGCCTTCCAGCCTTGCCTCTTGCTCTGCTCCCCTCGGGGCTCTGGTTGTGACCTTGCCCCGTCGTCTGGTTCGCATGCTCTCTCGGAAGCTTTGTAAACTCGGTGACTCAGGCGCACGTTGTACGGCACCCTCGCCTCAGTCCACACGCAGCGGCCTGTCCGCTATTTATCTGAAGAGCAAACCGCACCAACTTCCACACAGACGTTTCAGGTCGACAGTAACTCGCGTGCACCTGCCGCACCTCCCCCCACCCATCCCTGAGGCAAACACGACCCTAATCCACTTTGGATCTTTCCCGGGCCCTGTGCACCATATAGTTTCCTCGCATCTGTAGATACTTCAGTGTTCCCGAAAAACACATCGGTCAGAAGCGGGGTGTCCCCGTGGAGCTCTAGGGCTCTGGCCCCCCAGCTCCCTCCCCCCCGTGTGCCCTACACAGCTCTGCTTGGCTGCGGCTGCCCGTCCTGCTCCGGCCCCTGGGGAGCCCGGCTGGCAGCGTGAGTGTGTCCTGGCCCGGCCTGCAGCTTCCCCGGACGGTCAGGGAGCCGTGTCCTACCAGCGGTAGATCTGGCCTCTTCCCGTGCCCACTGCGCCTCCGTCACACAGGAGCCCTGCACGCTCTCGCTCTGAATAAAAACATGGCTCTTGCCATTTAACGTGATCGAATGGCTCGTGCTCAGAAACAGCCCCAACTCACAGCTGCGTAACAGGCGGTGACATTTGCTGGAGAACTAAATACCCACTCTTGTCGATCTTGGCCTCCCCAGGCGGTGAGCCAGGCCTGCCCCGAGCTCCTTGGGGGTCACGCGAAGCAGGAAGCCAGCGCGGGGTACCGCTTTTCCCTGGGATGGGATCAGAGGCCCCAGAGAGGTGGCCCAAGGGGCCTCGGGGCATCGCCAGTCTGCCTGCCCGGTCTGCCCAGCCGCTGATGGGACACACACCCGGGGGCCTCCGGGGCTGCTGGTCCCCGCACCGGCCCCTCGCTGCAGCTGTGCCTTCCGTCTGCTCCTTGCCCACAGACTTATTCATATGTATTGACATAAGGCTCATTATGTGTCATTATTCACATAAGGTTGTTCACGTCTACAGACTCTATATAAGGGCGTATACATGAGGCGTCTTTCCGGAAGGTTCACTTGGGCATCGGGCCTGTGGTGCTCCAGCGCAGTGCTGCTCCCGCGCCTCCCACATGAGCTTCCTGGGCTGCACGGCGTCTCCCAGAGCGAGAGCGCATCAGGCTGGCAGCCAGGAGCCGCCTTTAACCCAGTAGCCCCCTGCTTGGCTTCTGAAAAGCCCTGTTTCCTTCCTAGCTGCGTCACTGGCTCCTGGTGTAGACGGCGTGGAGGAGGCCCGGGACGGCCGCCCCACCGCAGGAGAGACGCCGGCACAGAGGGGAACCCCGGCTTCGAGAGGAAGGCGGGGGCGCCGACCGTCGACTCCTGCTTTCCCAGAACCACGCGGAGGCTCTGTCTCCAGGCCAATAGCGCCCTTCCTTTGCCGCCGGAGAGGACTGGCCGTCCGTGCTGTGTCGTGATCACTTAACGTAGATCTGTGCCCGTTCCTGCAGGTAGAAAACGTCCTTCGTGTTGTTTGTGCCGAGCCCGCCCCCTTACAGCCCCGCCCCCTGCCTCCGCCCCGCAGCGCGGGCCTTGCTGTCATCGCTGTGTCCGGAGAAAGCGGTCACTGTGGATGCTGAGAGCCCAGTGCTCGTCACCCCTGGGTATTTGCTTTGCTCAAACTGAAAGAGCCAAATGTCATATGTTGCCTAATTGTGCAGAAGGTGCGCTGGGGAAACCACACAAGGCAATAAAGTGGGGGCCACCGTGCGTCCCCACACCACACACCCCGTGTGCTCGGAGCCCGCCTGGGGTCCTGGTGTGTCATGGGGCTGCTCTGTATTCCCTTCAAGCTGACAGAAATACAACTCGGGGCTCCTGCTTGGCTTCTGCCCCTCCTGCCCGCCGTGGGCCCCGTTCAGCCGTGGCCGCCTCACCGCGGACCCCCGGCCACGGGAGGAAGGGGCGCGTGCCCACCCACTGGGCCCTGACTGCTCAGAGCGCCTGTGGCAGGCAGCCTGGAGACCCAGGACCCGGGGAGGAAGCCCCCGCCGGATTTCAGTTCTCTCGGGCACACGTCACATCCGCAGCAAGGCTGCTCGTGTTGGGAGTGGCTGTTAGTCCTAGTTCCTGTGAGTCAGTACTCATTCTCAGAACGCAGGGCTGCTTTCTGAAGGTCTGCTGCGATGTGCGGGCACCCTTGATGAGCATGTCAGCAGTCCCGAGCGAGGACCGTGGCCGCGCTGCTCCCCGCACCCTGGCACCGCCCGACGGGAACGCGGCTGCCGGAAGGGGGAGGCCGCTCGCGGCTCCGTGCCCCTGGTGCCGAGAGGTTACACCGTGAGCGCCGTCGTGCGGCCGTCCCCGGCGAGGGGCCCTGGGTGCCGGGCACTGAGGAGCTTACCGCTCAGGAAACTAGCTCGTGGACTGCAGGTGGCTGGCAGCTGTGGCCAGGAGGAATCGGGTTTACCTTTGCCTTTCGAGGCGCCTTGAGTACTCTGTGTAGACAGCGGTGTCGTCAGTGTCTCTGTCTGTCTGTGTCCATAGTCGACACCCCGTGTGAGTCGTCTCCAACAATAAATCTATGTGGGAAAATGGACCATGGCTGTGCGGCCGCCTTTGTTGGCTCAAGCTGTGGCCACCCGCTGCCCTGAGAGCAGCAGCTCCTTCTCCTAACCCAGTGCCTCTCCCACCCAGAGGGAGCACTGCTAGGCTTGGCCTGGACCCCAGTGCCCAGGCCTGCACCTTCCCCTCACACCCGCTGGCTCTGTGCCACCCCGTCCTGCCTCTCCTGAGCCTTCCTCTGCCCATCAGCTCCCCCTGCAGGCTCCCCACGTGTTCCGACTCCAGCCCTGCAGTCAGACCTACCGCCACCACCCAACCCAAGCCCCTCTCCTGGGGACAGGACACCAGAGTCCTGAGTGGCCTCCTGCCCTTGGTCCCTTGAAGATCTCTTGTGCGCTCTGTGGCCAAAAGCGTCCTAGATACCAGTCAGCTCTGGCCACGGCCCAGAGGAGACCTCTATGGCTTATCGTTAAGCCTGGAATAGACACCAATGCCCCTACCATGATCTAAGCATTCAGGCAGCGGGTCCCTCCCACCCGGCCATGACCCACCTCATAGGACCCTGGTCCCTCCCAGGAGGCCCCCCAACCCTGCCCCAGATGGAGGGTCCTGAGAGCGCCCTCATATGAGGGCCCTCATTCTCCATCCACGCGACCATTCTTCCTCCAGATCTCCCAAAGAACACCTTGCTTCCTTTGGGTGTCACTTTATCAGGGACACACACACAGTCCACGGGTCAGCTCCATTCTGCCAGCCACATGCTGGTAAGCCACGCCTCGACCTTCCAGAGCTTCCTGTGCTCTTCCCTGGGGTCCCGTCCCCACAGTCATCTCCACCTCTGCAGCCTCTGGATGTGAAGGTGAAGATGAGCCATCACAACAGACCCCGGGGGACAAAAAACCTGCCCCAAGGGGATGAACCACGTGGACCATAGTGTCATTATGCCCCATGCTCCCCAGTCACCGAGGTACCTCAGGAACAGGCAGGGTGCACGTGGACTCACCGTGGGGGCCTCCCACAGTGCAGGAAGGACCCTGGCCTCTTCCAGCTGTGCCCTCACCCCAGGTGCAGTGTGGACACCTGCAGTGCCCTGGAAGAAGCACATAAAACAAAGGCCTGATTGTGGCCACAGCCCCACGGGGAGGCTTCCAGGAGTCACATGCCTGGGAGAGCTGTGGGGCCAGAGGTCTTGGAGTGAGAAAGACATCGCAGAATTCCTAGGGGTCAGGTTGTCCTTCCTCCATACCCAGACACACAGGGACACACATGCATGTACACACAGCATGCATGCTGCCCAGTGCATGCACACGAACATGCAAATACACAGGCTGCACTCCTCATACGTGTCCACACGCACGTGCGCATGCGGAGTGTACACACGGACACACACGGCACGTGGACACGTTACACGTGCACGTGGACACACGGCGCATGCACATGGATACACACATGGCATGTACACGTGGACACACGGCACGTGCACGTGGACGCACAGCGATATGCACATGGACATACATGCACATAGCATGTGGACACATGGCATGTGCATGTTGACACACACAGACACGGCACGTACATGTGGACACGGCACATGCACGTGGACACACACAGCACGTGCACATGGGCACATGTCACACATGAGCACGCACGTGCACACGCACACACTCTCACACTGGGTCTGCAGCAACCAGGAGAGATCCTCATGGAAAGCCAAGCACAGCCCGGGGCTGCAGCCCCTCTCTGGACAGTCCCAGGAAGCTGCTTCCGTGGAGCCCAGCCACCCCAGCATTACTGAGAGTTCTTGTCTCCACAGCCCGTGGGTTGTGACAGGAGTTTCATTGGTGTCCCGGCCCCAGGTGTCTGGGCTGGGGTCCTGCCTAGGCAACCCATGGACAGAGAGCCGTATGCTGCCCAGAGCTGAGCCACATATGCAAGTGACCTCAAATATATAAAGAGCTCCTACAAATCAATGAAAACTGGGGACATTGTTGATCAGTGGTCAGTGTTGGTTCTGAATCCGGTTCTGACAGGAGGGAGAGTTCCCCACACCAAGCAAGTCCATGCAGCCCCAGCTGGGTGTCCTGCAGTTTGACTCAATCCTGACATCGTCTACCTGGACCTGGCGTTGGATCCCGCAGGCTAAGGGCTCAGTCCCACGCGACCACCCCACTGCCACTTTGGACGCCAGTCACAAGTCCGGGCCATCACCTGTGATTCTGAGGAAATGGCCGTAAATCAGAGGCTTCCACAATGCCCTCCCCGGGTTCGATTAATTGGCTAGAGTGGCTCATGGAACTCAGGGAAACTAGTTAATTCACTAGATCACTGGTTTATTACCAAGGATGGTACGGGGTACAAATCAACTACCAGAGGAAGGGACACACAGGGCGATGTCCATAGCAACAGAATTCCTGTCCTCCCGGAGTTTGGGGCACAGCACGGTGGCGCATGGAGGCGGTCTGGTTCGCCGACCTGGACGCTCTCTGATCCCCGTCCTTTCCAGTTGTAGAAGCCTTCACTACAGAGGTGTGGTTGGCTACTGGTGACTGATTCACCCTCCCTCTGGGCTCCCCAGGAAATCAAGGGGCAGGCCTGAAAGTTCCAACCCTTAATTCAGGCTGGTTCCCTTGGCAACCAGTCCTTCTCCTTCAGACATTTCCCAAAGTCACCTCATAAACGTAAACCCAGTTGTGGTGTGAAGGGGCTTGTGAATGACAAGACACACATCTGATCCTGGTGGCGGGAAGGGACCTCAGGGACCCAGGACCAGGGACCAAACATCGTAACGAAAGAGGCTCCCCTGGCTCTTCTTTCAGGAAATGCCAAGAGTTGGGGGAGCTGTGAGCCAGGAACCCTGCGCAAAAAAACAAATGTATGTGGAAGATGAGTTCTCATACCACAAAAACTCGGTAGGAAAGTGGGCAGGCATCTTGGGCAGGCCCACAGCAAAGGCGCGTGTCCCCGTGGTTGGTGCGCCGCGGACAGACACTCAGCCCCATTAAGCACGAGGACGTGCCAAGCAGATGGGGTGCGATGCCGCTCGCCACTGTGCACCGCTGGATCTGAGCAGTCCGCCACCCATGTCCGTGGGCAGGCAGGTGCCGGGAGCCCAGCTACATTTTGGGTAGGAAGGTAAACACCACATCCGCTGGGGAAGCATTTGTGTCGTCTACGAAGCTGAACGTACGGAAGCAGACCCAGTTCTGGGCGCTGCTGGCACTCCACCTCACATACGGTAGTCCTCCCGCCGCCAGGTGCGACCACCCCGCCCTGCTGCTCAGGGTGTAACTCTAACAGCCCACCCCGGAACACCCGGGGTCGCCTGCTGCCAGTCGCTGACTGACTCGCGTGCGCAAACGCTGGGCACCCCTGTCTGAGGTGGACGTGTACCCCCGAGCCCCCGAGGGTCGGGCTGGGCTCGGCGACGCCTGTCCTTTCCCCCACCTCCTCTGTGCTTTCTCCTGAGAGTGCCCCACTTCTGAGTCGGGTGCACCCCCATTTCAGGCTCCGCTTCTCTGCGGTTCCAGCTTGGAATGTGCTACACTCCCAGACGCCCCAATTCCACCCACAGCTATGCGCCCAACAGCATGCACACACTGTGTCAGACACACGTGCGCGTGTCCACGCACACAAAACGGGAACCGACAGAAATGCTGGTCAGCCCCGCGCGGGAGGACCTGTAGGCAGGTGGCGCAGACGTCTGGGGGCGGCGCCTTCGGTAGACTCCAGTCCCCCAGCAGGAGATGCTGAAGCACTAACCCCAGCACCTCAGAGTGTGACCTTACTTGGAGACGTATAATTGCTGCTTTGTTAGTGTCGTTTTGGAGGATGTTCGCGATACGAGCGTTTCCCCAACACGAGTGGCTCTCACTGTGCAATGCTGGTGGTGGTGGCATGCGGGAAGCGCTGTTCCCATGCAGGAAACACATTTACCAGGATGCAGTTGGTTAACGTGAGGTCGTACGGAATAGCGTGGGCTTAATCCAGTGTGACTGGTGACCCTATAAGGGGGAGAGACAGACACAGACACACCAGGGAGAAGGCTGTGTGACAGGGAGGGAGACTTGGCAGCGATGCTCCTGGAGATCACCGGTCACCACCAGAAGCCAGGAGGGGAGCGTGGAACAGACTCTCAGGGCGGGGGGAGCCATGGAAGGACGCAGCCCTGCCTCCACTCCAGACGTGCACTCCAGAACAGTGAGAGCACACTTCTGTTGTTTTAGGCCAACCAGCCCTGCGTGCTTTGTTACAGCAGCCCCAGAAACTAAGGGAGGCGGGTCCACCTGGCGCGGGAATTCAGGTTCCCTGAGGCCACACTCTGGGTCCAGCCCAGTCAGACACCTCTCTAGTCTTCTCTGCTTGTCCTTGTCCCGGGAACAACCTCCTGTTCACTCCCCTCCCCCACTTTCCAACTGCTGACCCCTCACACCGTCCCAGCTTCTCTTGGACATCACGTCTGGAAGTTTTTTGTAATCCCCGCTTCTGGGGTCAGTCCTGGTCAGTGCTCCTTGAACCCCCCCACTCTCCAGCCCTCCCCAGCAGGTGTCCCATGGAAGTGGGGTACTCCTTGTCTCTCTTTTCAGTGCACTGGGAGCTCCCCTATGAGCGAGGACTGAGCTGGTCTTATTCATTCCTGCCAGTGCCTTGAATAGGCCTGCTACATGATTGACAGTGGCACTTAACATCTATTTACAGAAAAATGAGTTAATGGGTGGACATTTACATGAGCACAGGTGGGGGTTTGGTGAATGGGTAGATGGGTGAACGGATGGATAGGTGGAGGAAGAGAGGGAAGGAGGAGTAGAAAAATGGATGGGAGAGTGGGTGGGTGGATGATGGATGATGGATGGATGATGGTAGAGGGATGGTTGGATGGATGGATGGATGGATGGATGGATGGATGGATGATGGGTGGATAGATGATGGGTGGATGGATGGATGATGGATGGATGATGGATAGATGATGGTAGAGGGATGGATAGAAGAATAGGTGGATGGATGGTTGATGGGCAGGTGCTTGGGTTGATGGATAGTGGATGGATGGATGCATGGGTGGATGATGGATGAACGGATGGGTAGATAGATGATGGCTGGCTGGCTGGCTGGCTGGATAATGGATGAATGGATGGGTGGATGGATGATGAATAGATGATGGATGGATAGATGGATGGAGGAGTATCTGGATGATGAGCAGGTAGATGGATGAATAGAAGCGTAGATGGTGAATGGGTACGTGAATGAGTGGAAGGTTCCGTATTACATCTAAAACTCTGTCATTCTGGTAAATCCCTCCTGTGGGGCTTGACACACGAGTGCTATATTTATTCTCCAAGAAGATCGCAGGCTTTTTGATACAAGTGGAACTAATTTCAGAAACACGTGAAGCCTTGTTTTCCTCCCATACTAACCTGCTGCAGAAAGCAAGCTCCCTGGGAGGGAGGAGCCTGCCTCTGCCCCCTTCTTCTGTCCATGGCACGTCTCAGACCCCCGTCCACACTGCACTTTACCATTGGATTTACGCTCTTCGCCAAATGACCTTTAGACACGAAGTCTGGGTGTTAAAGCTCAGAAAAGCCGTGAGATTTTCCCTTTGAGAAAAGCATTTTAATAAAGATTCTGCATCAGGGAAATAGGTGATTTACAGAGTAAGTGGATTCTCCGTGTTTGGCTTTTCTTGTTTTTATTCCACAATCCCCTTTAATCTCTGTGGATGCATCTGACCAGCGTCTTCATGGCCTTTACCTGCCTCCCGATTACTGACAGCAGAAAAAGAGGTCACCTTGTTTGAGATACAGTTCATGAGTAAAGTCCTATGCTTTGCTGTCCCCCAAGGAAGACACTGCCTGTGCCCTCCTCCTCCCAAAGATCCCTGGGTCACGAACGCAGCACAAAGCCTGGGGCACCGTGCCCCCCCAGCAGATCGGGGTCCTCAAACCCAGCCCACCTGGCTGCACAGGGAAGGCTAACCCCAGAGCTGGAAAAACAAAGCAAAAGCAGGCAGCTACACACCCCGCCTCCACCTGCCCAGCGGACCAGGGCCCCTGCACGCGACCCCGGGGACCCCTTCAGCCAAGCCCAGGAGCCCTGCTTCTGCCGCTGCCCTGGCTGGCATCCTTATGTAGAATGGAAATATCAGAATACATCCATTTAGTGAGGCTGGCTTCATTTTCTTCTTAATTTAACAAAACAGAAAATGTCAGAGTCAGGTGCACCTGAGAAGGGCAGGGTCTGTGGTGTAGAATGTGTGCTTCAGCTATGCCCACATGTGAGCGAGAGGGGCAGAGGATCAGAGACTGAGGGGGGCAGAGAGACGGGGGCCAGGTCCCTCCGGCCCCACACTGCCCATCTGCCCAAGCTGGCAGGGGGAGGAGGGAGGCCCAGGGCAGGTAGGTCTGAGAAGGGGCCATGTCCTGTGGGGGAGGGGACTGAGATGGCGTGGGGAGGGGGGCCCATCATCCGGGCATACAGCAGAGGGGCCACGGGCGCCCCAGTGGACGGGGTGGGGGCCGATTATCCGCGTGTCCCAGGGCAGGACGCCTCACAGCCTTTAGTGCTGGAACGTGTCGCGCTGTCTACGGCAGGAATCAAGTGTCCCTGTGGGGCCAGGGCCACAGGTCACATACGCCGGTGTCCGCCAGCCCGGTGTGGACAAACTGCTAAATCACATGGAAACGTAATAAGCCCAGTGTTGGATGGTACATCTGTGCTCCGGGGGAGGGAGCCAGAAATGCAGACGCACACTCAAGTATAGGCCGATGTGCCGAGATTCCTGGTCACCTCCGCCCAATCGAGGACCCGGGGTCACTCACAGTGGCCCCTGGGAACGGCTGGGAGGCTGTGCAGGGGACACGAGGAGCCAGCCTGGGGGCAGAGCCAAGGCTGCAGGGGAGGCTGGTGGGCCATGGAGCAAGTCCCAGGAGCCCCACGGTAAGTCATGGGGGATGGGGATGCCCCTGCGGCGCCCACCCCAAGCTGGCTGCAGGGTAGCCCAGACGGTCTCCGCAGGGTCCTGCACGGGGCCGTTCCTTGCGCCTTCAGTTGGTAGCCCCCCCACCCTGGACGCAGATGGTGTGTTACACAGACCCGGGGGACTCAGACACCGACTCTCCCCCAGCTACAGACATCCTCTGACGTCCGAGGGACCACGGACATTCTTCTCTTCCCCTGCCCGGCTTCCCCTCACTGTCCCGGGGGCTTAGATGAACATGGGACCCTCGTGACACCAGGAAGTTCCACCCCGAGCAGCAGCCCCCCTTCCTCAAGGGGGTGGTGCTTTCCGGGCAGGCCGCCCCTCTGAGGTCCTCTGAGCACGCAGCAGCATGGAGAGAAGGCACCATGTGCTTAGACATCTTGCTCCTCCAAATTGAATGCAAAAAGCTCCCGTTTCTATAACTGAACTTTAAAAATCAAGCCTGTATTGACTTAGGCACCAAATGTATTTATCTAGAATTTAAATAATTTGACTTATTCAAGGAGCTAAGCTCTTCTTAAAGTTATTTGTTGTGTAGATGAAGGGTCCGCCAGACACAGCATTTTCTGGGGTAGGAGGCTGAAGCCTGCAGGTGTCCCAGCCCAGCTCAGGCTCGGATGCAGCTGCCACAAAGCCCCTGGCGGGCCTCGCAGCGCGCTCACTCCCTGTCTGGATCAAGGCTAATATTTGGAATGGCTTTTCGACAAACACATTCAAAGGTGCGTTACAACCCATCAGCTATTAAAGGTTCTGATACCCGCTAAGCCTTTTTCACACAGGAAAACTAAATCTAAAATTCTAAAAAGTTCTATTATGCCACAAAATGATCATTTTAAAAGCTGAGAAGGCAAAGGGGACCGTCACCTACAGATCCATTCCGCAAGGCGGCACATGAAGGCTGCCCGCGCCGGGGGGGCTGTTTCGGGAGTCCGGGGTTTGTCCGGGGCGGAGGGCTCCTGGCTGGAGAAGGCAGCCCCAGTGTAGGGGCCGGCACCTCCTCCACTGCGCCCCCCCCCCCGCCCGCCCCAGGCCTGGGCAGGGGTGGTCCAGAGCGTTGAAAGAGCTGAAACCTGGTGAGGGTGCGGAGAGGCCCCGAAGATCCACCCGCGGATGGCGACTGTGGGGCGCACTGGCTCCCCGGCTCCCCACGGCGGCCGTCACGGACAGCACCTTCCGTGACACTGATCATTCTGCTAGCGCACAGAAAAGTTGGATTTTTAATCCAGTTAGTGAGCTCATGGCTCCAAGGGACTAACGAGAAATGCAAATGTATCTGAAACACGCTGACCCGTGCTGCTGACCACAGCCGGTGGCTGCCGTGCCCCCTTGGGTCCAGGAGGTGAGGAGAGGCTGCAAGAACCTGGCCCTGGGGCTGGTGGCCACCTCTGACTGGGCTGCCCTGCAAGGGGGTGCGGGGGGAGCCTGTGCTCCCCCTGCTCCCATTCTTTCCCTGCGGTTTCCTCCCGGGGACGAGGCAACACCACTGCCTGTTTGGGGAGGTTCGTTTAGTCAGAACTGGGTGACCCCAGCAAGCAGGTGCACAGGCTTGGCCCAGCCATGCCTGAGGCCAGCTCCTGTCCATGCAGCCAGAGCCCCCGGGGCCAGCACCCCACCTCCCGGGCACCTGGGCGCCCCTCCCCAGCCCCCTGCCCCTCGGCCCTGCCTCAACCCTCCCACCTCGGCCCTTCCCCGCCCTAACTGGTCACTCTGAGGCCAGTGGGGACGTCCACCAGGCGGGGGGCCTGCCTGCACAGCAGCCCACGGGAGGCAGAGGGATGCCTGAGCCCCACCCCCTGCCCGGCCCAGGTCTTTGGAGGCCGGTATTATGATGTGTACAGCACGACAGAGAACTGTGCTTGGACACCGTGCCCTAGTTAGGAAGTCTGCTCTGCTCAGAGATAGGAGTTAGCAAGCCTGAAATTACCTTGTGTATATTCCAGAACTGAGCAAGCAGCAAACGCTGCAGATAATCAGAACCTGCCGCATAATTGGCGGGCCCCACACAAAATGAGAATCCAGGGCCCTTTTCAAAACTCATTAAGACGTTCGGGGTGGTGGCCATGGAGCTCTGAACAAAGGCCCCGTGAGCACGAGGCCCTGGGGGTAGCAGGGTGTCACCTGGGGAGAAAGGAGCAGCAGAGACGGGGAGGGGCTGCGGGGCCAGCACACTGGCGTCTCTACTGACAAGGGCACTGATCCCACCCCGGGGGCCCCACCCCTGTGACCCCTTATAGCCTGAGCACCTCCCAAAGGCCCGCCCTCTGACACCATCAGAGGGAGCTAGGGCTTTGGCACGTGAATCTGGGGGACACAAGCATTCAGTCCCTCTCACCGTCTAACAAAACAAGAGTCCACGAGTCCACGATGAATGCAGAGCTGGCTGGGGAGAAGTTCACCTCTCAGCGTCTGTGGTTTCATCCTGCGTGACCAATCCCTTGTATGTTCACGGCCACCCACAGCTCCACGCAGACACCGCTGGGAGGCCCTCCTCCCCGCCGACTGGACCCCGAGTCTGTAGGTGCGGGAGGGCGCTGCTGATTCCGGAGCGGCTCCCCTGGCTCCTGTGGCTCCCGGATCAGAGACACGCCCCCTGTTATTATGCCTATGGGAACCCCTGGGCCTCCATGGCCACGGGCACGTCCACCCCATCGAGGTGGCTCAGGCTCCAGAGAGGCAGAGCCTGGGGCCCCCCAGCCCTGCTCTCCCACCTGGGGAGACCCCACACATCACCAATCCCCTGGCCCTTCCTTACAGACCCTCAGGTGTCCACCACCCAGCCCTTCACACGCCAGTGGGGGCAGCACGAGCACCACTCAAGGGGTGGTCAGCGGCCCAGCCCCCAGCCCCAGAGGCTTCCTGCCTCAGTGTCCTTATCTACAAACAGCTCCAGTATGGGGTAGGTTGTAGGCATTGAACAGAACAAGTGGCTGCTGTTGTCAGGACAGCGCCATCAGACAGCCTTCATGCTTTTCAAACACAGGACTGTCCCAGGCGCTGGGGCCGTGCCTCTGTGACGCCCACTGCAGACGCGCACCTGGCGGGGTGTCTGAGGAGCCTGCCATCAGAGCCGACTGGGGGCCCAGGCGCATCCATGCTCCTGGGAGGGCCTGGGATCTTACACGTGGGTGTCCACGTGGCCAGTCCACAGCTGTCAGTACCACACGTGGTCAACAGAGCCCAGGGCTGGGAGTCAGGGGAAATGTCAGAGGAAGACAAGGAAGCTTGATCAGGCGTTAGACACAGCCGCCTTGAGCGGCCTTCCTCCTGCCATGTGAAGAGCTGTTTCCATACGATTGTCGGCTTCCAGAAGTTGTGTGGCTGCCCATGAGCTCCAGAGAACACAATCTACTATTTGTTCAAAATAGGTTTCCTGAGGTAACTGCAAACCACAGTAGACACCAAGTCATATTAAAAGCTCTGGGGAAGGCTAGCCTGGCTTTCTGTAAGATAATAATAGGGCTTGTGCACTCTAAGGCTGCAACCTGTAATCTCATTGATTTTCCTCCTGGGAAATGGGGCTGTCGATGAGGGCATCACCCTGGGGGACCGGCAGTGCCTCCCAAGGGCAGTGGAATCCAAGGACCCGCTCCCAATGCCTGAACCGGCCACACTTCCCCATTCGTGGGCACACGCCTGATGGGACACCAGCCCCCATAGACAGTGACAGACATGTCCGCCTCCTCTCTCCCCAGCATGCAGGGAGCATCTCCGAGGACCAGTGTGGAGCCAAGTGTCGGAGACACAGAGGGGCCCTAAATACCCAGCTTGGTCTGTGTCTCATGCTCCCCTGGCTCCTCTGACCCTCAAAACAGCAGGGATTACAATGACGTGTTTGGAGGATTTGCAATGGAATGGGGGGGCGCTGTTAGGGCACGAATCATCTTCTGCAAATTCATCTGTTGAAACCCTGACCCCTAGCACCTCAGTCCATGACTATGTTTGGACATAAGGTCTTTTCAGAGGTGATCAAGCTAAAGGAGGTTGTTCAGGTGCACCCTGGCCCAACAAGACTGGTTTCCTTACAGGAAGAGGGGAGCAGGACACAGACACGCACAGGGACGACCATGGGAGGACACGGACAGAAGTCGGCATCCACACGCCAAGCAGAGAGATCTCAGGAGAAACCAGCCTGCTCGAGCCTGGATCTCAGACTTCCAGCCTCTAGGACCAAGAGAACAGAAGTGCATGATGGCGAAGCTGCCGGTCTGTGGGACCTAGTTACAGTAGCCACGGGAACTCATACAGACCCAGGGCCCAGCCAACGCCTCCCACACACCAGCATTCTAACGAGCCATGAAGATGATGACGGTGGCTCACACAACGTGGCCGTCCCTCTAAGTCCTGCTCCGTGGCCTTCCCACCCTCACTCTTCCTGACCACGCTGCCCATCGGTACGTTATCCTCATTCCATGGAGAACACTAGGGAGGTCATGCACTTCATCTGACAATGCCGTCCAGCTCCCAGGGCTCGCCCGTGGTGGCCTCCTTCAGTTTCTAAGACAACGTCTAGAAACACGGAGTCGGCTTGGTCCCAGAGGAGACGCATAGAGTTGGGTGCTCAGCCCTAACTGCCTCCGGGAACGGTCTGGTCTCTAATATGGGTGCCTAGGTGGCACTAATCTGCACTTTCCAGTTTCCCAAACCCATGAATTCACTTAATGGGGCTTTGTTTTCCCCAAATGAGTCCTGCAGAGCTTGTCCTATCTCAGCACTGAGAGGAATGGACCGTCCTTGGCTCATCAAACGCCCTGGGGTGGTACAGACTGGGGCCCAGCGTATCCACCACTCCTGCTCCAGACGACGCCGGTCGGTTTTCACAATCAGAGAAACATGAATGAAAACGCGAAGTTACAGCCTCTCACCTGACAAATTGGCCAAACCCCAAAGGTCTGACACTGCCCTCTGATGGCCGAGTTTGCAGAAACAGACATCCTCGTACTCCGCGGGTGCACAAGCCCTACACCACCCAAGGGAAGGCACCCGACAACAGCTGCAAAAGTACACAGACACTTATCATTTCAATCAACAATTCCATCTCTGAGGATCTATCCCAAAGATACGCTGGAAAAAAAAAAGAAAGAAAGAAAAAGAAAAGGAAAAAAAGGAAAGGAAAGGGAGGAAGGAAAGATGTATGTTCAGGGTCATGCATTACAGTCCTCATTTTAACAGCTAAAGGGTGGAAACAACCCAAATATCTACTGATACGGAGACAGTTGAACACGCTGACATGCCCACAAAATGGAGAAATGTGCACCTGTACAAGGATTAAAGGATTATCTCCATTTACCATACAGCGTTTTCTCCAGGATACACAAAAATATTTAAAACCCAGTGGAACTTCTAGAAATGAAAAATATAACATCTGAAATGAAAAATTCACAGGATGAGTTTAACAGCAGTTTGGAAGCTACAGGGAAAAACAAGAAAATCAGTGAAGCTGCGTACATAACCTTAGAAAGTGTTTGAACCTAAGCATGGATGGGGGGGGCAGTTGAAAAAATAAGCAGACCCTCATCGACATCAGAACAGCATCAAGCCGTTCATAAAGCCAGAGTCACAGAAGAGAAGGCAAACGACATTTAAAGACTTCTTGGCTGCAACATTTTCAAATCTGATGAAATTCACAAATTAAGTCCGTTTGCTAAGCCTCTAGCAGGACAAACAAGACGATCCACACTACAGCATATCATTGACAAAGTGCTGAAAAACAACGGCTTCTTTAAAAAAAAATTTTTTTTTTGAAAACAGCCGGAGGAAACGGACACACTATATAGAGAGGAACAGGAATGAAAGTAAGTGCTCACTTCTCATCAGAAGCGGTGCAAGCCGGAAGCCAGCACAACAGTGCGCTTTGACCTGCTGGAGAAAACGTGCCCGTCGACGTGGACTCTATAATTAGTGAAAATATCTTTCAAAAAAGTGAAAGCAAATTACAAGCATTTTCCTACAAGTAATGGTTGACAGAATCCGTCAGCCCTGGGTCTGCATAATAACACGTGGTGAAGGAAGGAGTGGAGGGTAAAGGAACAAACAGCAGCTCGAAGCTGGGGTATGCACAGAGGAGCCAAGAGAGCATAAATGTATGTACAGATACAAAGTACATCTGTGCTCACGTTTTACTTCTTCAATATATAATTGTTTAAAACAAAAATAACTATGTATCATGGACTTGATGGCATACATAGAAGGGAAATGTACGACAATTTAGAAAGAAGAAATAGGATAGCAGAAACGGAACTTGATTGTTTAAAGTTTTTACAACCTAGCATAGCAAACTTTTCCTAGATATTTCTCCTCAGGCAAGGTAAACAAAAGCAAAACTAAACTATTGGGACTTCATCAAAATAAAAGACTTCTGCACAAGGAAGGAAATAATCAACAAAACTAAAAGGCAACCTATGGAATGGGAGAAGATATTTGCAAATGTTATATTCGATAAAAGGTTAGTATTAAAAAATACATAAAGAACTCATAAAACTGAACACCCAAAAAACAAATAATCCAGTTAAAAATGGGCAGAAGACATAACAGACATTTCTCCAAAGAGGACATCCAGATGGCCAACAGACACATGAAAAGACGCTCCACATCACTCAGCCTCAGGGAAATGCAGATCAGAACCACAGTGAGAGCCCACCTCACACCTGGCAGAATGGCTAAAATTAACAACTCAGGAAACAGCAGGTGTTGACAAGGACGTAGAGAAAGGGGAACTCTCGTGCATTGTTGGTGGGAATGCAGACTGGTGCAGCCACTGTGGAAAACAGTGTGGAGGTTCCTCAAAAAGTCAAAAGTAGAGCTACCCTACGACCCAGCAATTGCACTACTAGGTATTCACCCAAAGGGTACAGAAATAATGATTCAAAGGGACACATACATGCAGTCCTCTGTTTACAGCAGCATTATCCACACTAGCCAAGATATGGAAGCAGGGTCAGTGCCAAGTCCCTGCACAGCACGGGGTTTGTATCTGACCTTCCAGAAAGCTGTGCAAGACCTTTTTACAGCTTTGAGATAGGGAAACTGAAGGGCACGAGCCTCATGGTGTAAATAGTGTAAGTCCTCCTTGTAAGAGATAAGGAGTTAGTGGTTTCTCTAGAACAGACAACATCTAAGGAAGGACCAGGCGAGAACGACCAGATGAAACCATCATATGTATATTCCAGGCCACCGGCACTAAACATCTTGATGCCATGACCCCTGGCTCCAAAGAATAATTGACTTATGAAGGACATCTGGATGCCTGAGAGAACACACATACCAGACCACTGTCTCAATAAAAACCCCAGGCCCCAAACAAAGACGAGACTCCCTCCTTTCCTATCTGAATCTCCCAGACTCTGTCTGGACCTGCACTCTCTGCACACCTGCACACCTTCAATAAACTCTGCCTTCACCTCCTGCTGGCTGGAGTTCAATTTCTATCCTGTGCATAGCCAGGGGCACTCTTGGCTGGTCCTGCAGGACGCCCTCCGGATCCTCGGACCTGACCTGCCTGCATCAGCTTCTAGATGCAGGAGCAGCAGGACATGCCACTTTGTGGTGTGGCTTTTGTCCTGGCTTGCCAATAAATCTCTGCACGTGGGATAGAGTTCAAGCTGAATCAAAACTCAGTCTGAGAAACACAGGGAACCAGGTATGAACATCAGAGCTCCTGGGGCTCTGCAGCTCCTCCCCAAGCCTGGCTGCATCCTGGCCTTTGGATTCCAGGATGAGACCCCCATCCTGTGTATCACGCCAATCCCTCCCTTATGCTTATGTAGTTGGAGTTGGTCTCTGATCCCTGCAGCGTACAGCATTCCCTCCTGCATTGCATAGACCAGAGCAGTGAGAGCAAAGCTGCAGGGTGCGGAGGGGCCTGGCTCCGTAGGGGCTCCTCAGGTGTGTCAGGAGCACAGGGCATGACAGCTCAGGGGTCAAAGATGGCTCTGTGACGTTAGCATGGCCACCCTGCAGAGGCTGGTAAGTCTGTTGAAGAGGATGCACTTTACACTCAGGGTAAGAGGAGGCAGGTTTGTTAAGCAGGGAACAGACGGGAGAGGTGGTCCCGGGACACTCCAGTGATTGAGCCAACAGGGCCATGAGTGGGGTCGATAGGGGAGAATAACTAAGTGCATAAGGGTATAAGGAACAGGGAAAAGTCCCTAATGGCCCCCAAATTTCTGGCCCAGATCCAAGGCGCGCTTGGCCCAGAGCCTCCCCTGTACTAAGCCTAGCTCCCTCGCTCCTGGGACGCCCCCACCCCTACACCATTTCTGCTTAAGTCACTCTCCCATCCATCGCGAGGCCCCTGAGGCCCCCACCTCTGAGAAGCTTAAGCAGTTTATTGGGCCATGAATAGCATCTACCATTTCTATGAATGCCTGACGTGTTCTTGATGGCGTGTCGGAGAAAAGAATGCCCTTGCAGCGAGCTGAACGACGGGCTCGGGAGTTCCGCGGAACGCAGGGTTCTAGCTCTGCGAACTTGGACGCAAACGGGCAGACGTGCCCGTCCACGGCCGAGCGGGCGGCTTTCCCCTGAGCGAGTCCCAGCGCCTGCACTCCTGAGGACTGGGGGGGAGGGGGCGGCTTCCCGCCCTCCTGCAGCCCCCAGCTGCCCCCGCCCAGCAGAGGCGGCCTTAGGGTGGGGGATTCCGCCCGGGGCCCCGTACCCGCACCGCCGCACCGAGACCCTTTATTCCAGGAACGCCCTGTTGTTTCTTCAAAATCGCCCTCCGCCGCGGGGCTTATAGTGAAACAAGAGAACCAGTGAAATCTGGCCTTTGATTGTTGTGAGTCTGTTGGCTCTTTTCTGTAACTTTGAATTTTGCCGCAACTCCAGAAACAGAAAGGACTTAACCACGGCACGGAACCCTCCCATCGCCTCCAGCCAGACCCCTGAATGCTAACATTGCACCTCACTCGTGGGTCCGGCAGGCCTGCGGACACACCGCCGCCCCCGCCGGGCGGGGTCCGGCCTGCGCCCCCGGACTGGGGGCGGCCCCCAAGGGACCCCGCCGCGCCAGCGCCTACCCCGACCGCCCCCGGTCCCCGCCTATGCCCCGCCCACTCGCAGCCTCCTCACAGCCCCGCCCCGGCCGCCGCCCCGCCCCCTGCACCGCCCCGCGCCCAACCCGACCGCCCCCCCCCGCCCCGCCCCGCGAAAGCCCCGACCGCCTCGCCTCCTCGCAGCCCCGCCCCGCTCCACCCCCAACTCGGCGCCCCCTCTGCCCCCCGATCCCCACCGCCCCCTTGCGACTGCCTCACCAACCTGTGCCCCTCCCCGTCCCGCTCCCCTCGAGACAACCCCGCCCTCCACAGGCCCAGGCCCAAGCCCAAAAACCCTGACCCCGCGAGGCACGCCGGGAGGACGGCGCGGCAGGATACGTCACCAGCGTGCGACGAGCCCCTGACGCGAGCGTGCGTTCGTGAGCGGCGTTGGCTGGACTGCGTTTCCCAGGAGGCCGCGCGGCGCGCCCACTTCCGGCGGGTGGCACGGGACCCGGAAGCGGCCGCCGGACGGCGAATCCCGGGGCGACAGGTCGGTCGGAGGGCGGCGGGAGTATGCTGGGCGGCCGGCGGCCCGCGGCGCGCGGCGCGTTCGTTCCCCAGCGGCGGTGGCGGCGGCCCGCGGTGGCTCTCGCGTGAGCGGCGGCGGCCGGAGCGGCCGGCAGCGCGCCGGCGGGCGGGGCCTGTGGCTGCGAGGTACGGGCGGGGCCGGGGTGGGCGCCGCGCTCGGCCCGGGGGGCGGCGGCGCCATGTGGAGCGGCCGCAGCTCCTTTACCAGCCTGGTCGTGGGCGTGTTCGTGGTGTACGTGGTGCACACCTGCTGGGTCATGTACGGCATCGTCTACACCCGGCCGTGCGCCAGCGACGGCAACTGCATTCAGCCCTACCTGGCGCGGAGGCCCAAACTGCAGGTGAGCGCGGGGTCCGGGTGGCTGCGCGACCCCAAGGGGGGGGGCTTCCTGCTGAGCCGGACCCCGCAGCGCGCCCGGCCCCGCATCCTGCAGGTCGTGCCTGCACGGGGGCACGGGGGCCCGGGGGCTCGGGAAAGCTGCAGGCGCTGCCCCCTGCCCCTCGTCTCCCCTTTGAAGGCGCCCAGACCCTGCCCTGTTGTAGTCAGCCACCCGGCTTAGTAACTCCAGTCACGACGGCCTGTTCTGCTGCTTGGGAGGGAAATGAAATCTCCCCCGTTTGGTGGGCCGTCAGGTTGCCTTCCCGGTTGGGGGGTGGGTTGCCAGTGGACGGGTTTTCTGCCACGGGCTTTGCCCTCCTAACTCCCTGCACCTCCCCTTCCAGCTCAGCGTGTACACCACCACTCGGTCCAACCTTGGTGCTGAAAACAACGTGGATCTAGTCCTGAACGTGGAAGACTTTGACGTGGAGTCAAAATTTGAGAGGTAAGATTGGGACAGCACACCCCGAACGGGGTGACCGTTGGTTACGTTGAGGCCATGGAAAGGGTAGCATTGAGTATGTGTGCAGCGGTTACCACAGAGAAGGTCTGTCTCTGCGCTGTGAAGAGGGGGAGATTTTAACTGAGCTCCTGTGTGAACCCTGGGCCGTCAAACTTCTGCTTTGTCCGAAAGCAGCGGAGGACGAGTCTGTCATTCAGGAAGTAGCTTACACCACAGTCGCCAGCTGTGGGATGCGCAGCGGCCGTGAGAGTTTCCAAAGCAGGAGGTGTTGAGGTGGGGACGACATGGAGAACAGAAAGTGTTCGCGGTTTCCCACAGCTGGCAGCTCGTTTCTTCGTAGCTGACGTAGCTCAGTTAGGTCACCTGTACAGGAAAGAAACGCAGTAGAGAAGACGATTTTTTAGAAAATTGTAGTTAAATGTAACCGTGTAGATAAAGTGATGTAAATATTCAAATTCATAGAGTGACTTTTAGAAGTGATATTTATTTTACAGTTCTAGTTTTTAAGATTTCGATGAGTATGATTTAAAAAGCAACTTGCTTGTCAGGAGTCTATTTTCTTCCTCTAAGCTGTCCGGGAGGCATCAGACGGGAGTAATGGGAACGTGGGACATGCTGCAAGGCAGGTTCTCTGGCCAGCCCGCCCCATGCGAGAGCTGTGGGAGGCAGTGCGGGGGGGAGCAGGAAAGCAATGAGCTTGGGGTTGGCCTCTGCTCACCTGGCCACTGTAGCCCTGTGACCACGGCCAGTTACTAACTTCTCTGGGCCCTGAGAGACGGAGGCGGAAATGGCAGGTGCATTCTGTGACAGCACAGCTGCTGTGTCTGTGGAGACTGGTCTTGTGAAAGCTGGCACTTGGGATTTCAGGAAGTCCTGGCAGGTGGGTTTCAGTTCTAGTACTTCTAAACCAAAATTAGCTTGAAGCAGCGTAACTTACAAAGATACTTGGGGGTAGTCTGCCCTGTGTGTATACGTGAGGAGCCTAACATGCACGCAGTTGGAAAATGGTCCTTTCTTTTGTTTTAGGACAGTTAATGTTTCTGTACCAAAGAAAACTAGAAACAACGGGACGTTGTATGCCTACATCTTCCTCCATCATGCTGGCATCCTGCCGTGGCATGACGGGAAGCAGGTGCACCTGGTGAGCCCTCTGACTACCTACATGGTCCCCAAACCGGAAGAGGTCAATCTGCTCACTGGGGAGTCTGCTACGCAGGTGAGTGTCTGCATGAGGTCACTGGCCAGATGAAGCCTGCGCTCTCCCCTTGGAATTCACACTCACGTGTTTCTGCACGTGCAGCTTGTGTGTGGAGCTGCAGTGACCACTGGAAAGTGAAGCAGTTCGATGTAATGGGCGTGTGTATCTGTTTTGCAGCTGAACCACTTCCTGTGGTTTTGCAGACAGATTTTATCCTAAGTTAGTTACATGCAATTTAAGTAATCCAGGGAGAGATTCCTTCTCAGGCCATGGACCCTCTCAAGCTCCAGGGAGCATGTGTGCCCCCCAGCGGGGTGTGGGGGCATCCCTTCCGTAGAGCTCAGCCGCAGGCTTCGCTTGGACCTGGGAGACTCAGTGCACTGTGCGTCGGGCAGGACGGCTCTTCAGTGTTTCCCTTGTGCATGGTCATGAAAGAGGGGCTTGTAGAAGATACATCCTGTATCTCTGCAGAAAACTACACGTACAAGGAAACTAGAGTTCTCTTGGGGGGTTACTAATGAAGTTGCGGGTAAAGCAAAGGAGTTCTGGTATTCAGGTCTATATGGACTGGAAGGTGAGGTCGTGTATAAACGAGAAACGTGGCAGCTTTCCAGGAAGTATCTGTGAGCCTGCTCCATGCTGTGTTCCCCTTGGAAAGACTCCTTCAGCTCCTTCTCTTGGGGACAGTATGGCCCTGACTCTCGGGGCCTTCCTGGGGCGTCACTGAGGTGGTGGATCTTAGGGGTGTGAAGGGGTCTCTGGAATGTACAAATGGGAAATAAACATTTGCTGTTAGTATTACTCGGAAAACCATTTTTAAAGTAAGTTGTTATAGCTGAACCATGTCTGTCTATTTAGGTGGGAGGTACACGAAATGATCCTGTAGCATAGAATGTGTCAGTTAGATCTGGAAGATTTTCCTGGCAGTCATAGTTTCTCTGCTGAATATAGCTCCGTCTAGGCCTGACGCCCAGCCCTGACATCTGTCCTCCAGACGACTTGACAGACCTGGTCTGGGAGCTGAGTCTCGTTGCCAGCCTCAGGGCTATTAGCTCTGAGTGCCTACCCTCCTGCTAATGTCCTGGGACTCACCGTTCTCAGAATCCCTGAGAAGCAGGCCAACCCAGGCTGAAGACCTGAAGCAGGAGTCAGTGCTGCAAAGTAGCAACCCTCTGGCTTGTGTCGAGAGAAGGAAGAGAGGGATGTCACTCTGGCAGAGCTGGTAGCTGTGGGTCCCCCCCACGCTCTGCCAGGCACTGCTTCCTGGTCGTGCTGTGTCAGTACATGGCGGTGGTTCCCCAGACCCGGCCCGGGGACGGTGCCCCTCCCCCCAGCACCGGGCTTTTCCTGCTGAGTCACTCCTTTCATTTAGCAGCAGATAGAGGCAGAGAAGAAGCCATCAAGTGCCCTGGACGAGCCTGTTTCTCACTGGAGACCAAGACTGACACTGAATGTGATGGTGGACGACTTCGTCTTCGACGGGGCCTCCTTGCCTGCCGACGTGCATCGGTACATGAAGATGTGAGTGCTGCTCCCATCAGGGAGGCAGGAGTGGTGCTCCGTGGGGCGTGTTTACTTGCCCAGCCTCGAGCCTTGCTCGTTTACTCCTTGAGCTGGCGTGGAGGGTGGGGAAGCCTGTGGGAGCATGGCCCACCAGAACCCAGGAAGAGACGGGCCACACCTGCATCCTTGAGTCACCCCTGTGACAAGAGGCCCAGAGGGGCCTGCAGTGCTGCTTGGAGCACCCCAAACCACGTCCCTCCTCTCTCGATGTCTCGCTGATAGAGATTGCCACCAGAGCATGAGACCAGGTGGTGCTGCACCCCCTTGAGATTTTTGTCTTGTCTGTATACTGATTACTGCTGTTAAGACTCCGTGTTTTCCTTTAACTTGACTTGCTTACATTAACTTAAAAATCGGTCTTTAGGTCATTATGCTGCCATCACTAGTTAACCGTAACTGTTAAAATTGTGTGACCAACTTTGATTGTCTCGCATCTCCATTCTTTGGGAAGTCCACTGTTGAGATCTGATTCCGATGGTCATGCGGCTCCTAGAAATGGCTGTGATGAGACTTGTTTTCCTTCTTCACATGTTAGGGGTAACTGTGGTATCGTCACAAGAGTTTTTTCTTTTTTAAAATTTAAGTTTCATTCTCAAACATGCAAAACAATCACATAATTAGACATGTGAAAGGTACAAAAGGGTCGTGAAAAGCCCCCCACTCCTGTTCTCTGGCCCCTGCCTCCTCCCAGGTACAGACAGCAGGTGGGTTTTTATTTCCGTTTTCATTCTGCATCCCTGGACCATCTGTGTCTGGGCATAGGGGGCCTCGTCACTCTCTGACAGCCTGGATGGTGTTCTGACAGCCTGGATGGTGTTCCACTCTGTGGCCCCTGGTTTCCCTCCCATGGCTGTGACTTCAGGGAAGAGCAGCTGGTTAGACCGCTCTGCTTCCGTGGGGTCTTGTTACCAGAGGCACACGGAGTTGTGGGCGGGATTTTTCTGAGGTACATCCAGTGTCTCCGCTGTGTCTGGTTCCTCTAATGGTGAAAGCATTCACAGTGACTCGGAAAACTGCTTGACTCCCCCAGGATCCAGCTAGGGAAGACCGTGCACTACCTCCCCATCCTGTTCATTGACCAGCTCAGTAATCGGGTGAAGGACCTCATGGTAAGTGCTGCTCCCTCTGGACTGCCGTGGCCCTGAGCGCGTGGCTGCCCCCCTCGGCCCTGCAACAATTGCCCTGTGTTTCTGACTTGGCAGGGGGGTGCTCTGCATTTTCCTCTGACTTCCTCCCTGAGCCCCTGTGCCTCCGTTGGTGAAAGGATCTGGGAAGGTTCTGTATGGCGGGTACACGGAGCTTGTAGGAGAGCCACTTGTCGTTCAGAACAGCTCATGAATGTTGTTTCATTGAACCCTAGTTGTTTGGCTCGAAGGCACAGAGTGCCTCAGGATGGGTCCTGAGTGAACTGCTCCCTTTAGGACTGGCCCCACAGTGCCTTACTGCCACCTTGGAGCCTGTAGCCCTACCCTCACCCCCCGGGGTGGCCCTGGGCAGAGCTGAGCTGGGGTGTAGAAGGGAACTCACACCCTGCTCTCCAGGGTGGATGGGAGGGTTTGTGAACCACAGCTGCACGTGGGGTTGCCATGGAAGTCACTTGTTCTGTACCAGGCACGGTGCCACACACAGACGGTCCGATGCCCTGCTCCCAGGCCTGCGGAGTCTGTCACCATTGTCTGTGTCATGGGGGTGATTGATGGTCACGGGTGACTACTCTGGCCTCACTGGGCAGAGCTGGACTGACTGCCCCGCAGTGTGGCTTCTGGACACGTCAGCGTCATTTGTGGACATTTACCAAGAGGGGGGCCGTGCACTCAGCCACTGTGGAGTCCGTGTTCCTCATTTGCAGATGAGACAGCTGGGGCACAGAGAGCGCAGGTGCTTGTGGGGTGCACGGCCGTGAGTTGGAAAAGAGGTGCCTGACCTGGGGCTCTGCCTCTTGGGCCCCTGCCCCAGCTCTGCCGCCTCCTGCTGGTCAAGGAGCTCAGAAGTGACCGTCGCTCTGCACCACTGTTGAGCCTAACACACAGGGCCCTGCACTTCCTCGGGAGACCGACTACATCTGTGGGGCCTGTGGGCCAGAGCAGGGAGTCGCTGTCCCCCCGGTGTCTTCCAGAGCATGCCAAGGCCCTCTGTACAAACCTGGGCCACACCAGCTCTGCTGAAGTGCACGGTCATTGCTCTGTGGCCCCAGGGCCGCCGTGGTCCGTGCTGGTGAGGCCCTGGTGCTGTTCTGACAGGCGTGAGGACAGCAGGGAGGAGAGGCTGGATGCTGTGGGGCAGTGTCTGCGGGGTACCTGTGCTGTCCCCATTGTCCTGTGGGCTTAGTGGCTTCATGTGACATGGTGCTGTCAGTCAGACACAAAAACAGGTACACAGACCGCCAGCGCTTCCTGCATTGTCTCCTCAGGACGTTAATGCTTCTTCTCGCTCAGAGCTGTATTCTGGAGAGAACGCCATCTTGGGGATCAGCCAGCTCCCTGGGGCTTAGCAGCATCTCGGGTGGGCCTCGCCTGTGCCCACCTGCCCTTATGCCAGTGTGCTGCCTCAGTGTGGGGTGGCCCGGCATCGGGGCCTGGTGTCTGGTCGCACTCTGGTTGCTAGGCTGGTGACGTCCCTGCTCACTGCCAAGGGTTTGCTGAGTGAGCGAGGGTCGGTGGAATCAGCACCATGTTTGCGTGATATTGTGGCATATGGCGCTCACGTACTTGCCACAGTGCCCTGTGTGCTGGGGTGCCTCCCCCCACGGCACTACAGCCCACCCGCGTGTGCCTCCAAACCCCATGACCACACTCTCCTCCCCGGGGCGGCTCCCAGCCCGCTCCCAGCAGCATCTTGCACCTGCACACCCCTAGGTCAAGTGTGCCATCTTCCTTTCTGTTGTCCCCTGGGTGGGCAGGCCTGCCGAGCCCTGCACCACGCACGTCAGTCTCTGGAGAGGTGTGGGGCTCCGCCAGGCCCGTGCCCGGCTCATCTGCAGGAGCGGGTTCCTGGCGCATCCTGGTGCCACTCGTGTTGATGCAGCAGGGACAGAGGGGCGCGCAGGCATGGCTTCCCAGACATGCGGGGTTTGGGTGGCTGAGAGGGCGAGGGCTTGTGGCTCAGAGAGGCTTTGAGCACTTCCCGAGGAGGAGCCGGTGGAGGGAGGGTGGAGGGCAGGCTGGAACCACAGGTCAGGGAGCAGACGTCACTCCGTGGGGCCCGGGTGTGAAGCGTGAGCCTCCACTGCGTGGAACGGGGTGCACTGTGGCGTGTGTGCCGTGTGCGTGGGCAGGTGGGTGGGCTCCAACCCTTGCGAGGGCGCGTTCTCACCGCTACCCTTCCTGCCAGGTCATAAACCGCTCCACCACGGAGCTGCCCCTCACTGTGTCCTACGACAAGATCTCGCTGGGGAGGCTGCGCTTCTGGATCCACATGCAGGACGCCGTGTACTCCCTGCAGCAGTTTGGTGAGGGCGCCGTGGACCGGGACCTGGAGGCCGGGTGTGACCTTCGTCCCCAGCGCGAGGAGCGGCCGGAGCGGCCCCTCCTGGCGCGCTGCTTTAACCCAGTTCCTGTCGGAGCGTCGGGCTTCTGTCCGAGCTGAGCACGGACCTTGTCCGCTGCGCGTGAGCCCGAGGCTGTCTCTGTGGCGATTGGGGTCGCTGACCTCGCTCGCTGACCCTACTTACCCCGTGTTGTGTTTCCTCTTTCCATCTCAGGATTTTCAGAGAAAGACGCCGATGAAGTCAAAGGCATTTTTGTCGACACCAACTTGTATTTCTTAGCGTTGACCTTCTTCGTCGCGGCATTTCACGTGAGTGGTCCCTGGGCTGGTGGCTCTGCGGGCGCCCACCGTCCTCAGCCAGGGGTCCGCTCGGCCTGGCGGACTTGAGACTTTGAGGCTGCCAGGCCTGGGGCCTTTCTCCCAGCTCAGGAGAGGTGTCTGGACCTGGGTGCCTGACCACCTGAAGGACTTGGGGTTTTGTCCGCTGGTCTTGGAGGCTGTTTTGGAAAGAAATCCAAATCTGTGAGGTTGACAGAGGATTTTGTGATACACGTATTTCGTTACGTAATTCTAGCATGGTGATTTTAATACTAGAAAACTAGTCTTTGAGTGGAATTCCTTTTTATGCAAGGAGTCTCACACCTGGTGGGGGAAAGCTGACCCACCACAGCCGCAGTGCTGAATTTGAGGTCGGGCTGGGAAGGGGCGGACGAGGTAGGCTGCAGGGCAGGCTCTGGGAGCCCTCCTGCAGCCCGTCCCAACGCTCCGGCTGCAGCGTTCCAGAACTGAGCTGTGAAACTGGTTTTTGTTAAAAGGTCAGTGTCTGCGCTGAGCCCTGTGCTTCTGAGGCAGACAGTGCACGCCCTCGGCTCCAGGGGAGCGCCGGCAGGACCTGGCGAGGGCATTAGGCAGACGTCCCTGCAGGTGTGCGGCCCACAATGCAGTCCGACGCCCTGCGGTTCTGGCGTAGCGGATGGGACACGAGGCCGTGGGCTCCTGTGGCGCCTGGCGTTCGTCTGTGTCCTTGGGACCCGGGGCCGGTGCATACCTGCAGTCACTCGGTGAAGAGCAGCTGTGGGAGTGACGTGAGGTGCACATTGCCGTGCTCTTTTCTTTTGCAGCTTCTGTTTGATTTCCTGGCATTTAAAAATGACATCAGTTTCTGGAAGAAGAAGAAGAGCATGATTGGAATGTCCACCAAAGCAGGTAGATGCTCGCAGGAGTTTTGGGCATTCCCAGGGCATTCTCAATCCCTACGATTGAGAAAGATGAGTGTTTAAGGTTCATTTTGGAACTTGAAGTTTATGGTTGTCTCTAACAACCACCAGCGGGGGGACCTGCTCTCATGGAAGGGGCGCCTTTGGATCTTGCATGCTAATGAGGTGGGGAAGGGCCGTCTCTAGATCACAGAGGATGACGGGTAGGCCTATGACCTCAAGAGGACAGAGGGCCATGGAGGCCACACGCCAGGGCCCGCCTTGGCGATGACATGGACACTGGCTCCTGGTACATGTTGCTGTGTGGCTGCCAGGCAAGCATCCAGACAAAGGAGGCCGTTCTTTTTCTGCCACGGCAATGACATGCCCAGTGGTGTGGTCTAGGCCGCTTGGGTGGCCCCCGTGTCGTCTGTGTCTCACATTCTTCTGTCCTGTTCTCTGGTGTCCTCAGAGTGGACGGGGGCCCCCTCCTCTGGCCCTTCCCAGGGAGTGGAGGGCGGGCAGCAGATGCTGTGGGTCCCTGGGTCTATGCCCGCGGCATCCCCCCTCCCTGGCAGGCCTGGCTCTGCTGCTTCGGTGAGAAGCACTGAGGAAGCAACAGGGCGTTGTCAGTCAGCCGCTGTGCCTCATAAAGCAGGGTTTTAAAAGGAGAAGGTAGAATTCTCAAAAGATAGATTGGTTTATTGCAGAATTGGTGTAAAAACGGGGAAGGGAAACGTGAGAGGACCAGGAAGCAAGTCCTAATCCCTGCCCAGAACCCATCTTGTCCGTGTGCTTTCTGCATGTTCATGTGTTTGCGAGCGCACCGCGTGCACGTTTCTGTACTGAGGGGGCCTTGGGTTCCGTCTGGAGGACGTGTGCACAGCCACACTCCCCACTCCAGGCTCATGGGCGGAGGGGGTGAATTACATGAGGCCTTTTGTGTGTGCGTGTGGGGGTTGTACGTGCATGTGAGGGAGCATGCGTGGGGGGCGATGTGGGGCCGGTGGGGGGACCTGTAAGGCAGGGCTTGTGAATGGGGCTCAGGAGGCCCCTGAGCAAGTGCCCTGCCCCCGCCCCGTCCCCAGTGCTCTGGCGCTGCTTCAGCACGGTGGTCATCTTCCTGTTCCTGCTGGACGAGCAGACGAGCCTGCTGGTGCTGGTCCCCGCGGGCATCGGCGCCGCCATCGAGGTGAGCAGCACGGCGGTCATTGGCCCTGCATGCAGCGCCGCGCGGAGTCTGACATGGGAGGGCTGCGGCCTCTCCACGGGCAGGGCGTCGCGGCCGTCGCAGCTTCTGGTGGCACCGCCGCTGCGGTCACAGAAAGCGTCTGCCCGTCACAGCCGCCGGCGGGGTGTATCGAACCTGCTGGATGCAGAGCCGTGGGCTTGTGCTGTGCTGGCTGCTGGAGGAAGCCACGTGTGGGACATGGCGTCCAGGAGCGTGGCGCCCTGTGGCCGCCCTGGCTGTGTGGGACTCAGGAGAGGGGTCCTGTGGGGTGGGCAGCTTGGAGCCAGGCCATGAGGACAGTGGTGGGGCTGGGACACGGTCAGCAGAGAGGGTGGTGGGCCAGGACGTCCCCTCTGGCCTCCGGTGCTGCGCTGTCCCCGCCTCAGCCACGGCCGGAGTCCCATGCCCTTGTCAGTCGGAGTGCTGGCAGGGCCCCTCCCATAGCCACCTGTCACCGTGTGGAAACCTAGCTCAAAAGCAGCTGTGCTATGCTGGTCCCACCTTGGTGAGGTGGTGAGAAGTGGTGGGTCCCCAGAGACTGGAAACAGTAGGCCTCGGGCAGAGGTTAGGGGCCTCACAGTGCGGACCAGGAGGAAGGTGCCAGTGCAGCAGGAGGCAGGCTGGGAAGGGGGCTCGGCCCGGAGGACGGCCAGGTTGAGTGCTGCTTCCCTGGATGCAGAGAGGAGGTGGTGGCGTCCACGTGGGCAGACGGTCTCAATGGTTGGGTGCGGAGGCCGTGAGCCGCGGTCGGGCTGGGCTGGCGGGGCTGAGCACGCAGACACTGTGTCCTGTCACCTTCCAGTGGTGAGTTCTGGGGATTCCTTGGTCTCAAAGCCTAAACCAAACGTCTGTTTATCATTCTTTGCCGTCAGCTATGGAAAGTGAAAAAGGCCTTGAAGATGACCATTCTTTGGAGAGGCCTGAGACCAGAGTGCCAGGTGGGGGTTTCTGCTGTTGTGACCGTGCCCCTCCCCCTTGGCAGCCCACCTTCTCCCGCTGTGCACCAGTCAGCCCGTGTGCCTGTCCCAGAGCGTCTCCCGTGCATCTCCCAGTTGCGCTCCAGTCAGACGCCACACTCGGGTCCGGGGATCCTTTGGCCGCGTGGCTGATCTCCGGCTCAGAGCAGCCCCCCAGTAGATGAGTAGGTGGGAGCGCACAGGTGGAGGCTGGGGCTGCCACAGCCGTGAGGTTCCCTCAGCGGGGCCGGTGTCGGCTTGCCAGCAGTGGCTGGGGCGGGACCACGCGGGCTTCCCCGTCAGGGACGGAGCGCGAACCGCACTGACAGCCTGCCAGCCTGACGAGAGCTGGGGGTTGGTGTCAGTCTGAGGTTTGTAGTTGTGCGCCCTGCTCTTGCTGCCCTGATGGAGCCATTCCACGAGAACCTCGGGGCTCGTGGCACCCCAGCTGTCCTGTTCTAAACCCGCCCGGGGACTCTAGCATCACTGATCTGAGAGCTGCACGGGGTGCACAGAGGGGGTGCAGTCACCGTGGAAGCTGACAGAAGAGTGGCTAGGAGGGGCATCTGTGAGGGGACACGCTCACGGGCGTGCTTCTGCCACACGCAGCACTCGCTGTGGCCCCTGGGGACCTCCCTGGGTGGCTCTGCTGGGGCCGGGAGGGAGCCTCCCGCAGCGGGGCGGGGTGCACCTGCCCATCCACGTGCAGCTCTCTCTGTGGGTCAGGGGCCTCCTGGAGTCAGGTGACTGACAGCACTGTGTTGGATTTTGTGACAGTTCGGCACTTACAGCGAGTCCGAGAGGAAGACAGAGGAGTACGACACTCAGGTAGGTGGTGGGGGTGGGTGGGGGCGCACTGGGGCCCGAGGGTGACGCAGCTGTGGCTTGGGCTTTCTGACTCGGGAAAGGAGGCCCTGGGGCTTGTCCGCGTCCCGGGCCTCGCAGGGAACCTGTGCTGAGTAGTCCCGGTTGTTCGCGCGGGTGCTGCGATCGCACGTTCTGTTGCCGCGACCTGGTGACCCACACGGCTGGGGGGACCGTGTTCCGAGGCTGGTGGCCCCCACACTGCTGTGGGCATAGTTGCAGCTATCGCTTTGCTGGGTGACGCGTCCTGCGTGGGGACCGTGTCACGGTTTGCTTCCCTGGGGTCTGCCGGGATCCCAACGCAGCTCTGGGTAAGCATAGCGACGAGCCGCGGGCCCCGAGGCTGCCCGGCACACGCACTCCGGGAGAGTTTCTGCACCTTTGTCTCCGGCGGGGCCCTTCCCGTGGTCTGCCATTCGCCGGTGCGCTGTCGGTAACGGTCCGTCCGGCCTCGCTCCTGGCGGTGTGTGTTCTCGGGCGCCCGCCGTCCCAGCACCATGCACATGTGCTTCTCTGAAGTCATGGCTGGTTTGCCCTTTTTGCTCGTTTTCGCCCGTCACACGTGGGTCCTCACGGAGGTTACCTGTTTCCCCACAGGCCATGAAGTACCTGTCCTACGTGCTCTACCCTTTGTGCGTCGGGGGCGCTGTCTACTCCTTGCTGAACATCAAGTATAAGAGGTAGGATGCTGCCCAGCCCCACGCTGCTGCACGTCTGCCTGGGGACGCCTCTTGGCCTCTGTAACAGGCCTGCCCGCCTCTGAGCCTCGTGTCCCCTGCAGTGTGCAAAGGGGCAGGGCCTCACCCAGGGGGCTTCAGGACCAAGGACACAGCCTGCAGTGAGGGCACGGGGGCCGTCATGCGGTGCCCCCTCCCGGGCCTTCCGAGTAACAGGCACAGGGCCACGGGTATCCACGGCCCTGGTGTCTGGGACGAGGGCAGATGCGTCTGGACAAGGGGAAGCTGGCTAAGGCCGCATGGCTGCTGCATTCTGGGCGCAGGGGCCGAGTGCAGACGTGACCCTGAGGGCTGGACCCCAGCTGTGGTCTTCATGCTGCCGGAAGCTCTGACAGAGAAAGCCCATCAGTGAGGGTCTCTGGCCGCCACCCGGCGCTTGCGTTCCGGGGGAGGACTGTCCGCGCGGGTCCCCCGACTGGCACCTGCAACAAGTGTCTGGTGTTGGTGACATTTCCACGACTGTGCTGTAGCCAGCGGGACAGGCACAGAGGGACAGGGGACGCGGGGCTTGGCATGCTGATGGGGGTCTTTCCCTTCCAGCTGGTACTCTTGGCTCATCAACAGCTTCGTCAACGGTGAGTCATGCACTTCAGTCCCGCCCACGGCATTTCAGCAGCTTCCTCGTGGCTCCTGCACGTGGCCCCGTGTGGTTTGAGGTCGTGCAGGCAGGACCTCTACTGAGGCCCGTGCTCCATTCTGGGGCCCCCAGATCCCTGGTTTGTCTGCGGGAGCCCCACTCAGGCTGTCCCGGCCACAGAGTGCTGAGCCATGTTTTCTCCTCATGAAAACAGTTCAGGGCAGCAGGAAACAACACCGTCTACACACGGTTCCTAAGGGCAGGTCCAAGCAGCAGGCCCTAACCACAGCGCACCGCCAGGCCCAGGAGCCGTGTGCACGGGCCGGGTCCACTTCCTGGGACGGGTGGGTGGGTTGTCTGGCCGCTAGGCTGGCCCTGACCAGCCTGGGTTCTCTGTGGGCAGTTGAGGGCCGGAGTCTGTCAGCACAGAGCACCGCGATGGGCTCCCGCCTGCTGCCCTCACCGGGTGTGATTCCCAGGGGCAGCCCAGTGCGTGGGCAGGGCCTGTGGCAGGCTGTAGGGCATGACGGGAGGGGGCAGCCGGCGGATGACCCATAGGTGGGGATGGACGCCGGGCCGTGGGGCATCTGCTCTGCCCAGACACCTCGGCCGTCCCAGCTGCTGTCTGTCTCCCCAGGGGTGTACGCGTTCGGCTTCCTCTTCATGCTGCCCCAGCTCTTCGTGAACTACAAGGTAAGACCGCGGCCGTCCACACGTTCACCCGTGTCTTCGTGCGGCCGGCCGCTGATCTGCCACGTCTCTCCTGTCCCCCAGATGAAGTCAGTGGCGCACCTGCCCTGGAAGGCCTTCACCTACAAGGTCAGTGCCCAGCCTGGCGCCTCCTCAGGGCTCACGTGCCCGTCGGGTGGCACTTCGCGGGGGCGGGGGGCGGGTCCGCTTTGAGCCGCGTGTGCTGTGGTCGTAACTTAAGGACTGTGGTTCTCTGATCATCTTAGCAGCTGAAGATGTTTTCTTGAAGTAAAACTCACGTTCCTCTTGACGACACGCATCAGAGCACAGCCCACCCCCTGCTCCGAGGGCCCATGTCCACACAGATGCCCCAGCCGTCCCACTGCCGTGAGGGTTGTCCCGCGTGGCGCGTCCCACACGGACGGAGCTGGGGGCCGCGAGGCCCTGTGCGTGTTGAGCAGCCTGCACTGGGCTCCGGTAGCACAGTGCAGTTTTCAGGGGAGACGGGTGTAAGCTGAGCTAAAACGACCAGTTCTGAGGAGCGGGGACGCCTCCGTGTTCTAGCCCACGTTTTCAGGGCAGCCCTCGCCGGGCTTCACGGTCTGTGGAGACCCAGCACGTGCACTGCAAACTGAGCACTGCAAGGCAGCAGGGCCAGCTCCCCAGGCGCCCAGCGTCCTCCTGCGTCTGCTCGTTTTCTGCCTTTCTGGTGTCACTGGGACACCCGCGGTCACACGTGGTGTCTGCTGAGCGGCCGTCTGCCGTCAGTGACGAGGGCGAACGGGGCCCGTGGCCGGGGGCGGGCATCTTCGGGAGAGCTGACGGCCCGTGTTCCCACCTTCCCCCGTCCCGCCTGGCAGGCCTTCAACACCTTCATCGACGACGTCTTCGCCTTCATCATCACCATGCCCACCTCCCATCGGCTGGCGTGCTTCAGGGATGACGTGGTGTTCCTCGTGTACCTTTACCAGCGATGGTGAGTGCAGCGGACAGCCACGCTGCTCGTCCAGGGAGGGAGGCAGTGTGCGCGTGGGGGAGCCTGCCCCATCTAGTGGAGATGAGCCGGTCTGTGCGCAGCTGTGTGGGTGCGGCCGGCAGGCGTCTCCCCGTGGTGTGACACCATTCCTCACCAGCAGTGTCTGGCTGAGCAGGAAGGGGGCGCTGCCCGGGGCTGTGTGCCTGGCAGGGCAGGGCCGGGTCCCCTGGGGGCAGCGTCCTCACCCGCCTCTGCTTGTGCTCAGCTGCCCTGGGCTCAGATCAGCCTCGAGCACAGAGCTCTGTCCTGATGGTAAAAACACACGCAGCAACAGGCGGTATGAGAGGACCCCGAATCCCTCTCCCACGGCGGCGTGGGGTCGTTGGGTCCTCACTGCTGGAGTCGAGCCCCTTCACAGATGGCAGAGCCCGAGGGCACCCCTGTCCTTGCAGGCTTTATCCCGTGGATAAAAGCAGGGTGAATGAGTTCGGGGAGTCGTACGAGGAGAAGCCCCCGCGGAAGTCCCACGCAGACTGAGTCGCCACCCCTGCCACGTGGGGTTGGCCGCCGCGCAGCAGAGCTGGGTTGCCGGCTGAGTATTTTCGGATGCTTCTGGTGGAAATCCCTGGACGTCACATCTTCTGCATTGCCAAAACCTGAACGTTTCCCGTCACCTCCCGAGTCCCTTCGTGTTGTGGTTGAGAGGGGCCCCAGCGGGCAGACACCCGCCCCGCACCAGGCTTTGACCTTGGGCAGAGTGGCGCGGGAGGGCCCGAGGGTAGCACACGGTGTCTGTGAGCGCTCGAGTGGCTCTTTAATTCCATTCCTTAGAGACTGGGATCAAATGGCTTTTGTCCTTTTTGTTTAAAATTTGACTATTTTAAAAGCTTAATGTACGTATGTTTCTATTTTAAAATAAATTTCTCTGGCTGTAACGTTTTCGTGGCCTAGTATGACATGGAAGGTGTCTTAGTGGCTTCACTTTCCCCATTCTTGGAACGCACGCGTGATGTGGGTTCGTTCATGTGCTTGTTAAAGCAGCAAAGTAAACTGCCTTCCAAGCTCTCAAGTCAAAACTTACTCCTAACTATCTGGTATCGCATTTGTCGCACGGCCACCGCTGGTCGGACAGATGGTGTTTTTCAGAAATGCCTGGGTCAGGGCCGAGATAAGCAGAGAGGCGGACTGTGTGGGAAGAAGGGGCAGCCGTGTGCTCCGTGCGGTCACGTTCTTGAGACTCTGCTCTCGCGGCGTGCGAACATGCAGGTAACATCAAGGTTCTGGGCTGGTCCTTAGCGCCTGCCGTGGAGCTGACTTTGAATTCCGTCTTTCGCTGTGGACTGGGGTCCTGCTGTGTCCACACTGGCGGGGCTGGGCTCCTCGCGGGGTAGAGAAGGTGGGGCTGATCGCTGTCTGTAGGAGGCCCGGGCTCAGGGAGCACACGTGCCTCCGACCCTCCCCACTCACACAGGCCACACGCGCTGTCACCGCGGTCCGTTGCAGGTGGAAACCGCACATGCGTGCCTCTCAGGATCCCACAGCTTCCGGCCCAGCTGTGTGAGCCGCACGTGGTGAGCTGAAGGGGAAAGACGGGTCCAAGTGCCCTCATTCAGTCCAGCGTGAGGATGTGTCAAGAGCCCCGAAAGGTGAGCACACAGTGTCCCCTGTGGACTACCCGCCCGCGTACCCACAGAGCCCGACGTGCAGAAGGCGCGGGCATCTTGCTCAGCTCGGCCTGGGGGTGCAGCGCAGTGGGCCCCTGCTGCGTTTTCAGTGAGGACGTCAGGGTGTCCAGCTCCGTCCGTGCAGCACCCGGGGTGGGACCAGGAGGGTCAGCAGCGGCGGGGTCGGGGGGGGCCTACAGGTCCTGGGACAGCACCGCTGAGTGGCTTATGACACAAGCACATCTTGTCCCGCTCCGGTCTCCAGCTTCCATGTGGGCAGGCGGGTCCCACCAGAGGCTCCCGGCCGGCACCCTGGCCTCTCCAAGGCTCTGGAGGGTCAGCATCCTTGCTCCAGGGCCCCTCCCTGCACAACCACCTCTCACTCTGCACTCTGGCCTCCTGCCACCTCTCAGGAGGGTGCCTGGGGGTCAGGTCCGGTCACAAGGCAAGCCAGGGTCGTGCCCACATCTCGAGGCCTTCCCGCAGTCGGAGCTGCCAGTACTAGGGCCTGGGGCTCCTCCAGTGGCTCCCCAGTCTGCCCATTTCATCTTTCTATGTTCTGCTGTCCAGAGGGGCTTCTGTGCCAGTGTAGACACAGCCTGAGCCCTGCGTGGGGAGCACCCCACGTGGTGAATTTTCACACAGCACACTGGAGCGGGCAGCCCCAGTGACTTGGTTCCCTGCGCCCCTCCTGGCTGGTCATCTGCAGAAACCACTTGGTGACCTCTATGCACATCGGCCCCCAGCCCGTTCCTTCCCCACCCAGAGCCCCACACTTGACTCTTGGCATCTGGCTGCTTTGGCTCAGAATTCTCTCTCTGCTTGTGACCCTCACATGTGCTCCTGTGCAGCATTCCACTGCAGGAAGAAGCCACACTTCCGTGACTGGACAGATGTCAGGGTTTCATCCATTTTGGTATTAGGAGTAAAATCAGCCAGGGTGCGTGTGTGTGTCTTCAGTGGACATTAGCAGTCAGTTCTCTGGGGCTCACTCACATGGAGTGCATGGATGCTTGGCCTTCACGGAACTGACGCCCCCATGCTTCCAGCGCCACTCCCCAGGGCCCCCACCTCACACCCACCCCATGCTTGCATTGTCATCTGGTGGGCATGCAGGGGGACCTTACATAGGATTATAGGGGAAATAGAAAAAAATAGTCCCTTTATCCAAAAAGGGTGTCAAAATGGTCAGAAAGAATACGAAAAGATATTCAGCACCATCAGTTGTCAGGGAAATGCAAATCTAGAGTTTGAAGTTGTGTTTTAGGGACTTCTAGACGAGGAGAAGCAGGGGCAGGGTTTACTCTCCCGTCCAAAATGACGACAACTGGACAAAATATGTGAAATGACCATCATGAAGACCCTGAGCACGAGACACGGAGAGAGGCGTGCACTGGGCCCCAGGTCTCCCGGAGATGCGATGGGGGCTGGGCGTCTGGGGCACAGTGACCAGAGTCCTGAGGGCTGGCGCCCAAGAGGAGGGAGCTAAGCAGGGAGAAGCTTGGAGACCAGCACCGGGTCCCCGAGTCTCCAGCTGGCTACTGATCAGTGCGTGTGCATCCAGAAACGATAACGTTCAAGTGGGAGCCACCAGAAAGGATCTGAAGGAACGATCCTGGACACCAACGGCAGTCGTACCCATTCCGATGAGCCAGAGCAGAAGCCTCACTGTTCACGGGGCCAACTCAGCAGTTGGGGGAGAAACTTAATCACAGACTAAGCACTGGTTTGTTCCCACCAAAAAAGCTTAAGATCCAAAAGGATTAAGTTGTTTCCATAGACTTCTGTTCCCCAGTAAGAAGCTAACAGATACCCTTCACCCACAAAGGTGAAATTCACAACGTCTGCATCCAAATTACAGACCTACAAAGAAGCAAGAAAATGCAAACCACACAGAGAAACATCGGTTAACTGGAGCTGAACCCATTAGAAACGACGTGGATGTGGAAGCAGTTGTCAAAGTGACTCCACACCCAAGCAGCTAGAGAGGGCTGAAGATGGGCGGGGCACCGGAAGACTTGATCTGGCTCAAGAAGAGGTTCATGAGTTTAAGACAGCAGCCATGTGAGTGAAACAGTGAGGGAAACACGGAAACATCCGAGAGCCGCAGGGGACCAGGGGGCTACTGGGGGAGGCGGGGCTGGGGAGGCGTTCAAAGAAATGTCTGATGACTTGTCAGATTTGATTAAAATAGAAATAAAACCACAGATTCAAGAAACGCACCAAAAACCAAGCACAAGGAACAGAAAGAAAACTGGAAAAAGTAGCCGGACAAGAAACATGCATGACATCCAAAGGAACAACCAAAAATGATACAGGAGATGCTCACAAGAAACAATTCAAGTTAAAGATGCCTTTAAAATACTGAAAGGAGACAAGGGGGAAAAATTTAACTGAATCCTTTACAAGGAAAGTATATTTCAAAATACGTTAAATTAAGGATTTTTACAGACATACTAAGCTGCACGAATCACAGCAGATCTGCTCTATAAGAAGTGTTAAGAGGAGTCCTTCCAGCAGCAGATGGAAATCTGACCTAAACGTGGGCACAAGGATCACCAGAGGTAGTAACTATGTGGGTGGATATAGGGACCTGTTTTCTTACTAAATTATCTTTTTTTTTTAAGATTTTATTTATTTATTTGATAGAGACAGCGAGAGAGGGAACACAAGCGGGGAGTGTGAGAGGGAGAAACAGGCTTCCCACCGAGTAGGGAGCCTGATGCGGGGCTCAATCCCAGGACCCTGAGATCATGACCTGAGCCGAGGGCAGATGCTTAACGGCTGAGCCACCCAGGCGCCCCTCTTATTAAGTTATCTTAAAAGACAATAGACCACTTAACGGTGGAATAATGACGATGTTTTTCGGGGTCCCTGACACAACGTCCACAACAAGAGCACAGGTGTGATGAGGGGAGGTGCACAGGCCACGCTCGTAGGTTCTCACGCTGGGTGTGAGGACTGGTGTTACCCCCCAGGAGGCTGGAGACAAACATGTTTTATAAATCCTGCAGTAACCTCCAAAATAAACCATTATTGCTCTTAAGCCAATAAAGGAGAGAAAACTGACATTAAAAAATATTCAATGCAAGAGAAGGCAGAAAAAATATGAGCAGAGGAACAATGACAGATGAGACCAGAAGAAAGCCAGCAGCAATACCGAATGACAGCTGTTGCAGCAATGAGTACATTAAACGTAAATGATGCAGAGACCCCGACTGAAAGGCAGAGACCGCCAGGCTGAGTGCAAAAGCAAGGCCCAGCCGGATGCCGCCTAGAAGCAGCCCCTGGAAATAGCAGGACACAGAGGGGTCAAGAAAAAACCTGAGAGCAGACTCGCCATGTTAGCATTCTTAAAAAGAAAGCTGAACTGACAATATTAATATCTGGAAAGTAGATTAGGGAAAGGATATCACCAGGAAATAAAGTCTTTTCATCCAAATAAAGATAAACTAAGTCCACGAAAAGGACATAATAATCCTGAATGTTTATGTCCTTGATAACAGAGCTTCAAAATACGTGAAGCAGAAGTTGTCAGGGGTGTCCTCAGTCCTGGGCCACCAGCTCCCCTCCTGTGTTGCCCTCCAGCACTGGCCACATGCCCACCGGTCCTTCTGTGTCACAGGCCTTCCCTCTTGAAGTCCACTCTTCAGAAATTCAGCTCTGGTAAAATCTTTCAAGGTTTGTCCAGATAAAAATGTCCCAGTGCCCCTCATTCTTGAGGGACACGTGTCTCCTGGAGTCCCAGCCCCAGGCGGTCAGGGAGTCCATCGGGTTGTGGCCTCGCCATGCAGCTTGTCCCTCTGTCCCTCCTGCTGGGAAGCTGATGTCGTCCTCCAACAACAGGGAAATCCAGCCACTCTCTCCCCTACAGTGCCTCTCCCACACTCTCCCTGTCCCCCCCGTGGGGTCGTGGTCTGTCTGTACCCCTCCTCCTCCTGTCTGCAGTCCCTGCTCCCTGGGCTGCAGTCTGGTGCTGCTTTCCCGTCTGTTTCTCCACGTCACTACGTTTCTCTCCTTTGGTTCTTCATTCTCCTTATTTACTCTGTCATCACTCAGTGATGCGTAGGAGTCCCCCCACGCCGTTGCTCCCGCTGTCGGTCCCAGGTGCAGGACACAACTTGCACTGTGTTATGGGTCTTTCCCAGCAGCTGCGGAATTGAATTTGCGTATCTGATTCTGCTACCTTGAGCTTCGACTGCTCCTGCTTCTCTCAGTCACGGTGCTCTGTGGTGTGCTTGGAGGTGTTTGGTTGTGTGTTCAAATTTGGTGAACAGCAGGGATCCTGAAACCCAGAATGCTCCTCCCGGGAGGAACTGGAGCTCGTGACCTCGGAGCCTCTGGGGAGCCAGGGTCCCTGCGGACATGAGGCACGGTAGGTCTCCCAGGCCTCCACGTCACACACGCGTGCAGGCCTGGAGGCCGGGAGAGACCAGATAGGTACGTTTATGAAGGCCGGAGTCTGGATTCTACTCCAGGAGCCATGAGCAGGCCTTAGCGAGTATTAGCGGGGTGTGCCCTGCTCACATGGACGCTGCCGGGAGGAGGTGGCTAGCCAGACAGGAAGCCTGTGCAGCCGTCCAAGTAGGAGGTGACGGGGCCGTGTTGGCACACGACAGGCCGGAGGCGTCAAGCACATCCGGACCAGCGGCTCTAATCTCTGTCCTTCACGGCACGTCGCTCTATCTGTAAGGGGCTGGAGTTAAGGCCTCCTTCTGTAAAACGCAGATACCCTGGCTCTGCCATCCTCACCTCCTTCCCCGCCCCCATCCCACCCCCACTCTTGCTGATGGGCACCCGCGGCCCGGGCCCTGAGCGTCCTGGAGACACACCCCCGTCACCGGGCCTTGCTCGCCGCAGGGAGGCACGTGCTGTTCACAAAAGGAGAGATTAAGGACTTAATTCTATAGGTAAATTCCACCTTTCAGTATCCAAGTGGGTCAATTTATCTTACCATTTTCTTAAATTTCATCCAGTAATTTCCAAGAGTGCAGAAATCCAGAGGCACGCACACGCCCGGAACCGAGCCGTGTTTGCCAAGATAACAAGGACCAAACACCCGCACTCAGAGGGATTTTAGCCATAAGCACTTTTTATTGGTTTTCATCGGGTGGTTGAGGGTGTGAGGGAAAGTACACAGAGAGACGGAAGTGGGTCGGGACGGATTAAATGTGGCAGCCCTGTCCGCCGGGGGAGGGGGACGCACACCTGTTCTCCTGGGAGCCGCCAACGTTCCTGACCCAAGGGGCCGTTTCCTGAGGCCCCCTGCCCAGCTCGCTGCCTTTCTCCTGCCCGCGCCCGTCCACCCAGGGCCAGCCGCACACACTGGGGACACCAGCCTTGTACTTAGAGAACCTGGGATTGTGTCCCACCTCTGCCCCAAATGATCAGGGCTTTCAGGAAGCCCCCCCCCCCCAGAACCTGTAAGAAAGTTTGGTGACGCTTGTCCACCTGCTTCCCAGTTGCTCAGAGACAATGAGCTAATGTGGGAAAATCGCCAGCAAGAGCCACTATTCCCAGTGCTGTTTATCCTCGCCGCTAAGAACAGGAGCCCAGTAGGGTGTCAGGCTGTCAGGCTGTGGCGGACGGGGACAGCATGGGCGCTCAGCAGCCACCGTTCTGTTCTGCTCACAGAGACCTGCCCAGTAGAATGAGGCACAGAAAATCAAGTGGGGGCTGTTTTCAGCCCAGGTTGGGGTGACAGTAGCAGCTGGGACAAGGGGCCCCCTGGGCCAGAGAGCCTGGAAGACTGGGCATGGACGCTGAGGGTCCCTAGGGCATCCCCCACCCGGCTGCTCTGAGCTGGCAGTCCTGCCGATCCCAGGGCCTGGAGGGGCCGGCCGTGGCTGCCCACGCCCACGTGGATGGGCCACGCCACCAGAAGCACGGCCCACGTCCTCTGCTCTGTCCCCGTCATGCGTGTTTGGTTAGGACCCCACTTGCTTGTGGCTGAAGTTGTTTCGACGTCCGGGTGAATTTGTTTGCGCTGGGGAAGCTGTGTCGGGTGTTGTCACTGATGCCTGCTGTTGACACGCACTCAGCCGCTCACCGGGGACGGGCCGTGTGGACGGGAGCAGGGAAGAGCAGCCCCGCCAACCCTCCATACCGAGAGTTTGTGGGGACGGAGCGAGATCCTGGGTCTGGCAGGGCCTGGCTCTGCTGCTGCCTGCAGCTCACCTCTGCAGGACCGGGCGACCACCCACCGTGGTGAAGCCGAGTGGCGGCCCAGAAGGGGGTCCTCTTCCCGCCGACCCGGTGCCTCCGTTCCCCGCGGCGAGCTCAGCAGCAGGGCACTGGGGCTGCGTGCCAACGGCTCAGCCGCCTCCTGAGATCCCGCGGAGAAACGTGCAGCTCACCAGAGTCGGACACCATGCCCTTCACCTCCCCTTTGCCTGGAACGACAGCGTGACGAGTCTGTCAGTGGCCCGGAGTGTGCTATTTCCTTACTGGTTTGTTAGGAGACGTTATCTTGTCTACTACTGGTTTGTGAAATATAATTACGGGTTATGATTCCCACAGTGAATCTATGTTCGATTCCCGCAAAGATAGTGTTGGATTCAGGATGATTTCCCTCAAACAAAACAATCCCCTTCCCAGCGGGACCTGTGGTGGCTTTGGGGTCCCTGGGGTGCCGCACACGGACGTCTCCCTACACCACCCACTTCGCTTCCAGATAACACTCCCTAAGACCCGGGTTCCTAAACCTGCCCTCTGCGCCCCCTCCCTTCACTTGTGTGGTCTGAAGGACAGGGCTCCTCCCCTGACTCATCTTCTACGCTCCCCGAGCCCAACCCTCGCAAGGGTCCCAAGGCGGGCCCCGTTGTCACGGCACCCTGGGCGTCCCATCCTGGCTGTCTCCCGGGCAGCCTGCGGACCGTCCACACCCCATCAGAGAGGCTACAGTAAGAGCCAGCAAGGCCAGCAACTGCTGGCAGGGACCCGGGGAAGCGGGAGCCCGCGGGGTGCCCGTGGAACAGAGGCGGTGCGCCCCTCCTTGCAGTGTGACCTGGCCGCTCTCCTGGACCTCCACCCAGGAGTAATGACAAGTTACGTGATCAGGTACAAAGTCCTGTCTACAAACATTCACGGCAGCTTTACGTATAACAGGCCCAAAGTGGAAAAATCCCAAACGTCCCTCAACAGCCGTGTGGTCATGTCACCCGCCCCTCACAGCACGGACTGGGCTGCTTTGAGAGGGAAAGCAGTGGACCGCTGGCCCCACGGGAAGGACACTGAGCACAACGCCAGTCTCTGTGTGTCATACATGCTCAAAACCACAGTATCCCTGCAGGGCAGGCTGGTAGTCAGGGCCCGGGGGCTGGGGTGGGCGGAGTGCAGCTCGGTGACCCTGGAGCCCGTGGCACCCTTCTGCGTGGCGAGAGCAGTGCCAGCCACGTAAACCCACACGGGCAGTGGGAGGACATCCGGCTCCGCGCACACACCGTACCAGGCTCAGGGCGCTGGCTCTGGCCAGGAGTGTCCCGTGTTCTGGGAGGTCACCCGCTGGGGACACTGGGAGAAGCACCCGGAGGCAGAGCCGATCAACAGCTGTATTTTCTGTCACGCCAAGCGTCAAAGGCCAAATACCACACAAGGATGTCACGTCCTAGTCCCGGAACCTGGGGACGTGGCCTCGCCTCCCACAAGGGACTTGGCAGCCGGGATTTCTTGAGGAGGGTCAGAGTCGGGGTGATGCAGACGGAGGCAGACGCTGGCATCACAGCAGCTTGGAGGGGGCCCCGCGGAAGGATCTTCTCAGGGTCAGGGGCCCCGGGGGCTCGGATCGCTTGGCCCCTCTGTCGGCAAGGCCACGCCGTTGATGCCATTTCTTTCTTGTGCCCCCTTCGTGGACAGCTTCCATACGGACAGAAGCCTGTGTGCAGCCGACCGCCCTGTGTTGTGTTCATCCGGGCCGCGGGCTAACGCGGACGCCTGTTTGGAGTTAACACGTGTGTTTGCCTGGGAGGGTGCCCGGCCAGCACGCCCAGCGCCAGACGTGCCGTCCCCTTGCAAGCTCCTCCCGCACACTGCCATCCAGAGCCGGCTCTCAGGCCGGGGAGGTCTGCCCATGCCAGCCCCCAGGCCCGCAGCCCAGCAACAGTGAGTGGGGAGCCCTGCCCGGGCACCCACAATGGCCTCCCTGGGCTCAGGTCACTCGGGCAGGGCTGGGGCTGCCTGAGACCTGCCCTCGTCATTTCTGTGATTGCTCGTGGACCGGGGAGAAGCCGTCTGTCGACGTCCTGAGGTTCTGGGAGCGACCTGAACCTCCCGGGCAGCCCCCCACGCCCTGTGCACGTGTTGTTAGAAGTCTCTTGAAGTCAATCTGTCCAGCCTGTGTGGAGCCCCCACGCACAGGGGGTGGGGGCTCCTCGCTTTTGCACCGAATCGATGGCGCTGTGGCGTTCTTTGGCTCCTGGTGCAGCACACACTCGGCTTGGAAAGTTCCAGGTGTCCCGTGTGAAGCCCACCCTCAGCCTCTCCAAAAGCCCAGGATAAGGCTTTCGTTGTATTTTATCTCAAGCCAACAGCATCAGTTTTTCCCTTGGAACATTTTTCACGTTTACGATGCAATGATTTCAGAATATCACCCACTTCCCGAGACAAGTTAACTGCTCTTGTGACACTGGAGATGAACGGTCTCCATTCCGGCTGGGAGACACTTCCTCACCATCAACACGGTATTAACCGCACGGGTCCTTTTCTGCCTCGGTTTCTCCTGTTCTGCTTTTTCTAAAAACGTCTGTCTTCTGAGCAGGCTTCTCCAGGAGAATCAGAGTAACTTTGTTGGAAAAGAACAAATTCTCCCCAGCAGTGGCAAATGCACCAGTGGCAGAAGTGAGCGAGTCTCCGAGGCTGTGCTGGGTCGGTGGAACCCTCCAGGTCGCACTGATCAGAGCCCTCAGCCAGAGCCATGAATATGCAAGCCCGCGCCCAGGGACTCACGGGAGGCCTGTTTAAATGCTAGGGCCATGAATAAAAGCAATTTCCTGACCACGTTTCTTTCTTACCTTGTGAAAGGTTAAGACTCACCCGGCCACGCGGTGTTTGCTGAGCTCAGTACATCATCCCGGGAGCCTCCTGAGACCCACAAGTTTGCCAGTTGCTTAGGGATGCAAACTTGAACATGCGGGGGAGCCTGCGTTTGTGGGAGATCTCATTAGGGTGGTTCCTCCAAAGTGTCGTGTTCAAGAGTCATGACCGGCATTGTCACAACTGTCCCCCTGGGTCTGGAGGTCAATGTTGTCTAGGGTTTCTGGGCTGGGCTGGAAGGGGCTCTGAGGCCGCAGGCCGGTCCCTCCACCTGCCCAGTCCTGTCTTCCAGGTCGGCTCTGAGGGCGTGGCAGCTGGGAGCAGGTGTGAGGAGCCTGGGGGCCACACAGGCCCTGTGGCTCCAATTTCTCCCCATCCTTTGTGGACCAAGGTTAGTAGGGTTTTTTGTTTCTGGTGGAGATGACTGAAGCCTAAGGACCTGAAGGGAGAAACTACAGCCCAGGTCAAGGAGACCAAGTTGGAGGGGACTCACAGCCACCACCCTCAGTTGCCCCCAGGCCTGTGTGGCCGCAGCGCCGGCGACCCCTCTCCTTGGGCATCCTCGCCCATTTGCTACCCTGCTCCTTCCACCACCCCTCCTCGGCTGGACCCCTCGGCAGCCCTCAGTGCCTGGGTCACGGCGCACTGGAGAAAGAGACAAACCAGAGGACCCTCTCCCCAGGGGGCGTAGAGCGCCCCAGCTGCCCCACCTTAGGGCTCCCCCTGGGGTACCCCCAGAGCCAAGGCCGCCTCCATTGCTCCCCGCTGTGTGACCCTCGCTGGACCGCGGCACCCTGCAAGGGGTCGCGGGACATGGGTGGAGACGATGCGGCCAATGCACTTCAGGGCCTCGCCACACCTTGGCGCCAACACCCCCGAACGCCGCGACCCCGCCCCGGCCCCGCCCCTTCCTCCCCGAATCCCCGCCTCCTCACGCGGACCCCCCCCCCGGGCCCGCCCCTTCCTCCCGCGGACCCGCCCCTCTCCTGCCATGCCGCGCGCGCCCCGGTGCCGCGCGGTGCGCTCCCTGCTGCGGGGCCGCTACCGCGAGGTGCTTCCCCTGGCCACCTTCCTGCGGCGCCTGGGGCCCCAGGGCCGGCGGCTCGTGCGGCGTGGGGACCCGGCGGCCTTCCGCGCGCTGGTGGCCCAGTGCCTGGTGTGCGTGCCCTGGGACGCGCGGCCGCCCCCGGTCGCCCCGTCCTTCCGCCAGGTGGGCTGCCTCGGGAACCCGGCTCGGGCCTGCCGGGGTGGGAAAGGGAGGGCCGCGCGCTCAGGCCCCGGGGGCCTCGGTCCCCAGCGCTTCAGGACCCCTCCCCCCGCAGGTGTCCTGCCTGAAGGAGCTGGTGGCCAGGGTGGTGCAGAGGCTCTGCGAGCGCGGCGCCAGGAACGTGCTGGCTTTCGGCTTCGCCCTGCTAGACGGGGCCCGCGGCGGGCCGCCCGTGGCCTTTACGACCAGCGTGCGCAGCTACCTGCCCAACACGGTAACGGAGACGCTGCGTGGCAGCGGTGCGTGGGGGCTGCTGCTGCGCCGCGTGGGCGACGATGTGCTCACGCACGTGCTCACGCACTGCGCGCTCTACGTGCTGGTGGCCCGGAGCTGCGCCTACCAGGTGTGCGGGCCTCCTCTCTACGACCTTTGCGTCCCAGCCGTGGCTCGGCCTCTCGCGTCCCCCGGCTGCAGTCCTGGGACCCGGACGGACCTCAGGCCCACGCGCCAGGCTTGGACCTCCGGCGCAAGGCGGCGTCGGGGCAGCTCCGGGAGCAGTCCGCCTCTGGCCAAGAGACCCAGACGCGGCGAGACGCCAGAGCCGGACCTGGGGACCGACAGGCCGTCTACCCGGGCCCACCTGGGCAGGGCCTATGGGCCGAGTGACAGCAAGCCTCGCGCAGTGACACCTGGCAGGGCCGCTGCAGAAGCTTCCTCTTGGGAGGGAGGGCCCCCTGGGACTCGTCGCACCTCCCCGGCCGCACAGCCATCTCAGGGGCCCCAGGGAGTACCCCATCACCCAGCGCACCCCGAGACCAAGCACTTCCTCTACAGCTCGGGAGGCAGGGAGCGGCTGCGCCCCTCCTTCCTGCTCAGTGCCCTGCCGCCTAGCCTGACCGGGGCCCGGAAACTCGTGGAGACCATCTTTCTGGGCTCCAAGCCCGGGAGGCCGGGGGCTGCCCGCAGGACGCGCCGCCTGCCCGCGCGCTACTGGCGGATGAGGCCCCTGTTCCGGGAGCTGCTTGGGAACCACGCGCGGTGCCCGTACGGGGCGCTCCTCAGGACCCACTGCCCGCTCCGGGTGGCGGCCGCTGGGGAGGCGTCCAGCAACCGCGAGTGCAGAGGAGTGGGCGTGTGCCCGTTGGAGAGGCCCGCGGCAGCCCCCGAGGAGAGCACGGACCCCGGGCGCCTGGTCCACCTTCTCCGGCAGCACAGCAGTCCCTGGCAGGTGTATGCTTTCCTGCGGGCCTGCCTGTGCCGGCTGGTGCCCGCTGGACTCTGGGGCTCCAGGCACAACCAGCACCGCTTCTTAAGGAACGTGAAGAAGTTCATCTCTCTGGGAAAGCACGCCAAGCTCTCGCTGCAGGAGCTGACGTGGAAGATGAAAGTGCAGGACTGCGCCTGGCTGCACGGGAGCCCAGGTGAGCAGCCCGGGGAGCACATCCCTGGTCGGCCCTGCAGGACCAGGCCCGCGGCCTGAATGTGGTAGGCCCCTCCCTCCTAACCTTCCCTGCACACCCGGCTTCGGGCTCGAGGTGGGGGCTCCATCCTCCACCTCCGACCCCTCCCATCCCGTTTACATGAACCTTGGAGGTGCTGATGGACTCAGGCAGGCACCGGAGACACATGGTGAGCAGATGTGGGGACGCAGGTCCAGCCATCCTCCGTGGCGGGGAGCAGCAGCAACAAGGACAGACCCCGGGGTTTTGCCACTTGACCTTCCCCAAGCTCCCAAAACGTCTGAGACTTCTCGGTGAAAGAAGATTGCGGAGCCCTCTGTTAGAGCCAAGGTTACCACCCGGATTCCCACTTCAGTCTCCCGCGATGGGGGCTTAAAATATACCTGGCCTCGTCTCCAAAGAACGTGATTATGATGGCCTCCAATGGGGGGCAGGGGCACACCCTTTCCAGTTCCCCAAGAGGCTCTGAGGCCAGGTGATGGCAGACAGCAGGACGACCTTCCAATAACTTGGGTTTGTAAGGTTGTTGTTTTTTTTAATTGTGGGAAAACAACATACAGGCTGAGACCTATCCTCCTAACAAATGGTTAAGTACATAGGAAACATTGCCAAGTGTAAGCATTGTGTTGCACAGCACGTTTCTAGAACTTTCTCACCTGGCATGCCTGTACACCATAACCAGCCACTCCCTTCTCCGTGCCACACCGTGGAACCTCCAAGGTGCCAGGCGCTGTTGGACAGGCTGTCACAGGACTGGTGCTGTCAGGCTGCCGCTCACTCTGTGGAAGGAGTTGAGTTCCGTGACCCTGTCCCCAGCTTCACACAAGGTCTGCCGTGCCTATGTGCACTGCATGCCGGAGGGAGCTGGTGCTTTCCCGGGGGAGTGGGGCCCAGCCTCTGGACCTCCCTGTGTCCTTGCACACTCCAGCTGTGGCCCTGGCCGTCTGCTGCTTCCTGTGGCCATGGCCACGCCCGTTGCCACACCGTGCGCCTCTCCCACTCCACCCTCCTTCCCAGTTTGCGCCCCCCGGCCGTGTGCTCTGCTGTCCTCTCAGGGTCCCTTGTCCTGAGCAATGTGCGGGCCTGACACGGATATCCCACGGCCTGAGTTACGCCCCAAGTTAGAGGTCGTGTCGTGGTCTGTGGTCAGCGTTTATTGAGCTTTGTCCCCTGCCCTTTTCTTCCCTCCCCTCTCTCTCCATTCTGTGCTCTGCCCCAGACCAGCCTCTGGGTCCCCTTCCTGCTCCTTCACGGTTCCTTCCATGTCCGTTATCAGTGGTGAAGCCCCCAGTTCCATATGGGCCGTGGCCTCTGTGGCAACCTGGTGACACCTTCTCATGACCTTTCTGAGTGCGCAGAATAAACTACAGAGGAACGCACAGAGGACTGGTTTGACCCGTGGGGTGTGTTCCCCGGCCCCGTGGGGTGACTTCCCATTCCTGTGGTGTGTGTTCCCAGCTGCGCAGGTCTGGCAGCCCTTAGCTCCCGTGTGGTCCAGCCTGGGAAACCCCGGGCATTTCTGGGTCCTGCTGCCCGGTGGTGGCCCTGCTGAATGGCTGTGTCCCCGTATGGAGAGCATGTCTCTGCTTCTGCGTCCTGCTTGTAAACCAGGACTGATGACGAGGCCCCGTCCTCTCTGTCCAGTAGAAATATAACGTGACCACATCCCCAAACTTTCCGGTAACCACATCACAAAGTAGAAAAGGAAACGTGGAACTAATCCAGGAACATCTTTTATTAAAGCCCGACATCCGCAGTGCTCTCGCTTGGCGGTATGCGCAGAAGCGTCGTCAATGGCTTGCGCCCCCTCCTCTGGCTGAGGATCCGTTCCCTGCGCCTCAGTCCCCACGTGCCTGTTTCATGCGGCCGGGGTGGCTGCGATGTGTGGGGCAGCTGGGGTGGACACTGGGTTCTGGGCCTTTCCCGTTGCAGGGGCTCGCTGTGTCCCGGCCGCCGAGCACCGTCGCAGGGAGGAGGTCCTGGCCACGTTCCTGTGCTGGCTGATGGGCACGTACGTGGTTGAGCTGCTCAGGTCGTTTTTTTATGTCACGGAAACCACGTTTCAGAAGAACCGGCTCTTCTTCTACCGGAAGACCGTGTGGAGCCAGTTACAGAGTATAGGAATCAGGTGTGTCAGTCCGTGCCCTTCGCGTGTGTTCTCCTGTGTGTGCGGGTGACAGCCCTGCGTCCTGGCCACCCAGCCAGCCGCCAGCTCCCTGTGCGCCCCCCTCCCAGGGGGCCCGTCACTGGGGTCCCTCCCTGTGCGCCCCTCGCTGGGGGCCCCCCTTTGTTGGCCTGTGACATCAGAGTTGGGGCTGCGTGGGGCGCAGAAGTGGAAGAAGTTTGTCCTGGATGGAAGCGACCACGCAGACGGGTCGCTGGCTCGTCCCTGGCCCCTGGGTCGGATTCTGTTTTAACCCACACAGAATGAGTGGGACGGCCTCACCAGGTGATGGCGTGCAGGCAGTACCCGGGGGCAGACGTGTGCGTCAGGAAGCGGGGCCCCACGCACTACCTTGCAGCCTGACTTGCCCGACTGGCTGCTAGGCTCGTCTCAGACGCTGCTTTATGTCCATCTGAAGGGTTGTGCTGGACGCAGGCCGAGTCGGGATCCCGTCAGGGCTGGTCTGCCAGCCTGGCCGAACACGCCCAGTGTCCTTCCAGCGCTGGGCAGGGCCCCGAAAGTGGCGAGATCAGGGCTCCTGGGCTGGATCCCACATTTGGGTCAAACCCATGCCCTGAGTCAGGACATCTCGTGCAGAGGGAGCTGGGCCGGAGTCCCGTGAGCCACAGGGCGCTGGGGCTGTGTCCTCCTGCCCCTGGGAGACGGTCTGGAGGCCTTTACTCTAGGTTTGAGGTAACAGTGCAGTGACTCAGAGTGGCTCTTGAGACTTCTTGTGGGGACTGTGGAAGCCGTCCCCTGCCTGCCGGGCTTCTGAGTCCCCATGGTGGGTTGGGCTTGCATCCTGCCCTTCCCTGCTGGGCCCCCCCACCGCCTGTGGGTGGTGCTGGGGGACAGGCTGCCGGTCACGGGTGACGGGGAGCCGGCACGTCCATGGAGAGATGGTTCTGTTCCTCTGTGGGGCTGCCCCAGTCACCACCTCCCCCGCCCCCTGCCCTGCGTGGATGGCTGCCCCTGCAGGGGGTCGGCCACAGCATGGGGATCCTGGGGGCTGGCTCTGCCAACTTTGGGAGCCTGGCTCTCTCTGGTGGGTTTACCCGCTCTGGACGTCTCGCATGCCTGCCGAGCTGCAGCCCACACGATTCTCTGTTTCAGACAGCACTTCACCAGCGTGCATCTCCGAGAACTGTCCGCAGCAGAGGTCAGAAGACACCATGAAGCCAGAGGAACTCTCCTAACATCCCGACTCCGCTTCCTCCCCAAGCGCAGTGGGCTGCGGCCCATTGTGAACATGGACTACGTGGTGGGAGCCAGAACGTTCCGCAGAGACAAGAAGGTCAACGCTGTCTTTTCATTTCTAAGTCAAGGGCATGGACAGCCCAGGCTTGGCGTGGAGGTAGACAGGAGGCCGGGAGGAGGGTCTGCAGCCCGTCAGGCCCCCGGGAGGGCAGAGCACCACGGACAGGGCCGTGCGCCTGAGTGCAGACAAGGAGCTCGTGGGAAGGCCAATCCTACAAGATGCTAGACAGCCTCCATGAACCCACAGGTTCTCATGACAGAGCTACCCACTCTGCCCCCAGCTTCTGGAATCCTGCCGATGCAGGGGACTCTACTCTCCGTGAGCTGAGGATAGAAAGAACTGGGTTATTCACCTGCCACTGGCCTGCTGGGGTTCCAGTGACCCATGCAGGACCTCCCACTGTGGTTAGCACCTCCCATAGGTCCCCCCGACGGCATGTCTGTCACCAGAGCTCTGACCCTTTTCCAGTGGTTCCACAGAGTGGGGTGATTTTGTCATTGTGATGCCCTCAAACAAGGAAGCAAGGCTGTCGATGTTGGCTGGGGACCTGGTTGGGTCTGTGAGTGGAGAGGGGTTCCTCCTACGTGGTGGGTGAGGGGTCCCTGCAGAGGCAGCATCCTGCCCTGCGTGTGGTGGGGGCTCGGGAGGTGGAGAAGGAAGACACCTGTTGTTAAGTTAGCTGCAATCTCTATACAGAGTCTCCAGGGTCCCGTAACAGATCCGTTGGGAGACCCCAGGTCCGAGGGTGTGTGGGGGGTCGGCCATCTGGCCCTTCTGGAGTCTGGGGGATGCCGGTGGGCAAGAGAGGCGCGGAGGCAGGGAGCTGTTCCTGGGGGCCCAGTGGGTGGGGTGGGGAGGTCTGGCCCAGGCCCCCGTTTGATGGGCGTCCTCTGATGACGCTGCCCCTGTCCCGGGCCGGCTCTCCAGGTCCAGCATCTCACCTCGCAAGTGAAGACACTGTTCAGCGTGCTGAACTACGAGCGGGCCCGGCGCCCCAGCCTCCTGGGGGCCTCCGTGCTGGGTATGGACGACATCCACAGGGCCTGGCGAGCCTTTGTGCTGCGCGTGCGGGCCCAGGACCCAGCACCCCAGCTGTACTTTGTCAAGGTCGGTGCTCAGTTCTGGTCCCCACCCCACGCCAAGTGAGCTGGCTGGGCATGTCCGGCCTGCGGGAGCAGCCCCTCCACTGGCTGGCCGTGTATCGTGGGCCCTGGCGGGGTGGGGGCGGGAGTGGCTGACCTTCAGCCCCTGAGTTTGCCCGAATAGGGTGTCCCTTGGGGAAGCCACATCACGTCTCTGGGTGTAGACCGGGATGCAGGCCTGCCCCGGGGGTGCTGAGTCTGGGGGCCGTGGAACAGGTGTGTGCGGCGGGGACAGGGCTGTCAGTGGGGTTTCAGGGCGTCCGATCCCCCTGAGTTTGGTAACAGCAGGTCAGGACCAGCTGTACCTGGAACCCCGGGGGCGTTCCCTGCACAGGCATATCTGTTCCCACGTAGGTGGACGTGACGGGGGCGTATGATGCCCTCCCCCAGGACAGGCTGGTAGAGGTCATTGCCAACGTGATCAGGCCTCAAGAAAACACCTACTGCGTGCGCCAGTATGCCGTGGTCCGGAGAACTGCCCAGGGACACATCCGCAAGTCCTTCAAAAGACACGTAAGAGCTGCAGGAGTGCATGTTCCATGATGAGGTGTCTGTGGTGTGGACGTGTCCGTGGCATGGATGGACCTGCCCCCCGAGGCCCCTGCCCACGTCCATGGGTGCTGAGCTGCACTCCCTCTGCCCCCAGAGCCAGAAGGCACCTCACACTCTCGTTCCTGTTATATTCGCGTCCTCTCGTGCTGCGGGCCGCTGCCTCCTGTGTCCCTTTACAGAGGCAGGCCGCGGACGGTACACCAGCAGCAGCGGAGCTGATGTCCCCGCAGACGTGCCCTGGGAGCCTGTGCCTGGCCCGAGGTCGTGGAGAGGGCTGGGTGTGCTCCGTGGGCCAGCACTGGGCCAGCGCTGTGGGAGGAGAGGGCCCGGTGGTGCCTCGCCCGGGACAGCTGGGCCTCCCGCGCTGCCCCTGCCCACACAGCAGAGCTGCGGGTCTGGGGTACCCCTCCCCCAGAGGCCAGGGCTGGGAAAGGACAAGGGGCCTGGTCAGATGCAGCAGTTCCCTACCAGTCGTCTGAAGCACCCGGGTCCCCAGAGCAGCCGGGATGTGGGGAGGCAGAAGGCTGCCAAGGGCAAGGAGTGACCCCGAAATTCTCAGGAGAGCCCCACGTGACCCCTCTGGGGTGGGGCTCAGATGATGTGGTTTGCACATCCCGAGTCTGCGACAAAATGCGATTTTGCCCTTGTGGACACAGATGGCAGCCACCACCTGGGTTGAGAAGTAGAAAATCACGGTGCCCACAAGACCCCCGTCCCACTCCAGGGTGTCCCCTGCTCAGATGTCAGTCTTGTGGACTCACGTATCTGTCTCAAATTCCATGAACGTGACATCACGCAGAACGTGCCCTTTGTGTCTGTGTCCTCTGCTCCCCAGCGAGTCTGAGACGCGGCCGGTGGCGGTGGCAGCTCTCTACTCTCCCTGTCGTGGTCGGAGTTCTGTGGTACCAGTGCTGCCCGCAGGGCTCTGCTTTCTGCTGGGCGGGCGTTCCCCTCACGGGTGATCCGTGGATGGGGACGTTGCTGGCGTGGAGCCGTTCCGTGTTGGGGGACGGTGCCCGACCACGCTGCCACGTGTGCCGCTGCCACCACTGGGCCGGCCGTGCTCATGCCCACAGTGTCCGGGGTGGCAGCGCTGCGCGGGGCCGAGTGTCCCTGCGGCGCGTGCGGCCGTCCTGTGTCAGTGTGCGGGGCATCTTCCCCATGACGTGCCCGGCGAGCGCCCTTCATGAATGGGCCACTCGGATGTCTCCTCTCGTGAGATGCCCGTTGAGCTCATCCCCCCCTTGTGAGGAGCCGTGTGCGTTCGTCACGGATTTCTTGGGATCTTCACGTGTTCTTGGTCTGTCTCTGCCTTTTCATCACAAACGGGGTCTTGATGAACAGAAGTTTTTCACCTTCACGGAGCCAGTTTGGCGGCGTTCATGGCTGATGCCGTGTCCTTTCTGCTCTGCACGCCGTCTGTCCCTGGCGGTGGCAACGCGGTCCTGCAGTTTCCGTGAGAACAGCTCGTGCTCTCGGCGCCCCGCCCGCTGGACCTTACCTCCGGACGCAGTGTCGGGGCGTGTTCACGGTCTAGGTTCCCCTCCGCGTGTGTTCTGCACACGGACTCCGGCCACACCTCACGTGTTCTGACCGACCACCTGTTTCCATGAGATCCTTCCGGTCACTGGTCCTGTTCTTCAGTCCTTGAAATCCCATGTGAATTTTCTCACAGACTCCACCTCTCTGGTTCATTTTTCCTTTTTTTTCTTTGTTTTATTGTTTTTTATTGACTTTTTATTAACTTTCTCTTGATTGACTTTTAAATCCCGGCAGCTCCGTAGCGGCCTCATCCTCGGGCAGGTTCCTAGCACGTCTGCGGGGCGTCGTGGTCGCACAGACCTGTTCTCTTCTCCCCCCACCCCATGCGTTCCCATGAGATGCCAGCCTTCTAACTAAAAACTGTAAAGCATAGGTTTTGCAGAATGCTGGTTTTCTCCATGGGAGAATCTCTCACCTGCCAGTGGGAGTGGCGGATCACTAGGGTCTGACGGGACTGGTATTAGATCCTGCAGGGCTGGCCTCTGCTCCCCTTCGGCCCCCAGCCTCCTGTGCTCACCCGAGAGCCTGGCCACCGCGGCCCCATCACTGCCTTTGCAGCAGTTCCCAGCACCCCCCGGGGCACCTAATGCTTATAGTCGATGGAACTAGGGAAGAAATGGCAGTTTTGGCTCATTTCTCTGCAGTCCCCTCCTCCCCAGACCAGCCCCTCCATGCTGGCTGCTTAGGTGGCCCTGTGCTCGGGCTCCACCTCCCATGGCGAATGGACAGGCCTCAGGGAGGGGTCTCGGGAAGGAGGGACCCCTTCCAAAGACTGGGACCCCAGCGGCTTTCCTCCGCATGTCATCTGTTGTCAGGGGAGTGACGAGGTGGACGGTTCCTGTGCTCTGGGGCCCTGACCAGCTCCCAGTGCCGTCCCCTCCCGTTCCCAGACGGCACCTGCTCACTCCTGATGCGGATGAGGTCCCCCGCGATGTGACTTCTGCTCGCCAGGCCTGGGCGGTGCGTGTCTGCCTCACCCCTCCTCTGTGCCGGCAGGTGTCCACCTTCGCAGACCTCCAGCCGTACATGAGGCACTTCGTGGAGCATCTGCAAGAGACCAGCTCACTGAGGGACGCTGTGGTCATTGAGCAGGTGGGGGGTCTGGCACGCAGCTCGCTGCTGGGGAGGGGCACGGACACGGGCGGTGGCCACCGTCTGGCTGGAGGGGCCCAGGTGCAGCCTCGTAGCAGACTCCACCGCAGTCCAGCTGCTTCCGCGTGACTTGCTAGAGACGCCCTCTCCCTCAGTTGTGCTCGCGAGGCTGAAAGGAAACGTGCCCCCTTCCTTAGGAGGACAAGTTGGATTTGCCCTGTGCCCCCCGGGACTGACCATCTAGTGGGAAACCCCTTTTCCTTGCACGTAAGCAGGGGCAGTTCCTGAGTGCGGGGCCCTTGGTGATGGATCAGCCGTCAGGCTCCGTGGCCTTTCTAGAACCAGTTACAGGGAGAAGCCGGTCCACCCACTGAGGCTCTGAGATGTGAGGACCTGGGTTCCCGTCAGCTGCTGCGGGACACACGGCGTGTGCCCTCTGGGCCAGCGTCCACAGGCTCGAGCCCGGCCAGAGCCGCAGACCGCCCCGTGTGGCGTCCAGCGTGGGGCCCCTGCCCGCCCACACCTCCGTTTGTTCTTCCAGAGCTCCTCTCTGAACGAAGCCGGCAGCGGCCTTTTCCACCTCTTCCTGCGCCTGGTGTACAACCACGTCATAAGGATCGGGGGCAAGTGAGTCGGGGTCCCCGGCACCTTCCCGTCGTTGCCTCCAGCCCTCTGCAGGCGCCGCGGCCACTCAGCTCCCAGGGTTCGGGAAGTCCTTTGGCACTTAAATGCCCGCAGATGATTTTTTTATTTATACAGACAAAGCCAGATTTCTCTGGGCGAGCCCCTGCACGAGGACCCCAGCGAGCATCTGATGAGAGAGGTGGTCCTGGGGGCTCAGGCTCACAGCCAAGGTCGTTAGAGGTCAGCTTGGAATGTAGGCATCTTCCCTGGGATCATTCCCTGTGCTCTAGGAATCAGAAGCTTAGTGAAAGGACGTATTGTTATTACTGTGTTATGAATAATTACAGCACTCATTAAATGTAATTATATTTGAAAAGTAAAATACTCCTGGTGAGTGCACAGTGGGGTGAGTCTTCACAAGGCGGCATGCCTGTCAGTGGCACCCGCGTCACTAGAGAACTTTCTCCATGGGAAAGGCCATACCTGTGACCCCCACGCCTCCCACGGAGAGGCACCACCCACTTCTCTGCCTGCCGTGATCTTTATGAAAATGGGTTGGGCCCACGTGGACAGTGGCAGGTATTAACAGACACCTGGCAGGGCTTCGTGGGCGCACATGACAAACCTTGATTCACGTGCCCCCCAGTGTGTGGCGCATATGGGTGCGTGGTCCGCACGTGGTGTGTCTTCATGCGTGTGTGGTCTGTGCGCGTGGCCTGCGTGTCTGTGGTCTGCGTGCACTTGTGTCTATAATGAATGCGAGGCCTGCTGTGGCCTGCTCCCACCCGCGTCCTGTCCGCCAGGTCGTACGTCCAGTGTCAGGGGATCCCCCAGGGCTCCATCCTGTCCACTCTGCTGTGCAGTCTCTGCTACGGGGACATGGAGAGCAGGTTGTTTCCTGGAATCCAGCAGGACGGGTACGGATTCCTCGCACTGTGTGTGTGTGTGTGTGTGTGTGAACTTGCTTTCACCCCACCTCGCGTTTCGGGTCCTCTAGGTGTGGACAGGGCCATACTCGTGGCTTTGTGTCAGGTCACATGGGAGGTAGTGAGCGGGTCTTGAACGTAGGCTTAGAAGCAGCGTCTAGTGCAGCCAGGGCCCGGGCGCGTTTCCACGGGCCTCTGAGCCGTGGCCGTGCCCCTGCCCGTGCATCCCCAGCCGCTGCCATGTCCCACGAGAAGGGAAAGCCTTTGTGTAGACTCTCTGGAGAAAGTTACTTTGTCCGTGTCCTTGTGGACTGGGGTATTTACGTCCCTCTGACCTTCAGCCCGTTGCTGCAGCCCCGGCCCCTCTGCCCCGTCGTAGGGTGCTGCTGCGCCTGGTGGACGACTTTCTGCTGGTCACACCTCACCTGACGCAAGCGCGGGCCTTTCTCAGGTGAGGCTCCCACACGCGCGTCCACGGCTCTCCTGTGGCCCGTGAGCGGCTGACCTGACTCGCGGAGTAACGGTTCCCCCTTCGTGAGATGAATTTACATTTGTAGGGCGCCCTTTGCGGGCTGCCGTGCCCCAGGGCGCGCCCGCAGGACTCTCGCTCCCTCTGAGCCCGGGACTCCCCCGCGGGCGGGCTTGGGGTGACGGGTTTGTCCAAAGATAGCCCAGCAACCAGAGCAAACACCCCTCAGTTTATAACTGTCTGCTTCCCTGGAAAAGCACACTTGAAAGTAAGACCCTGGACTCCTGGGGCCCCAAAGGGACAGCGCGGAGGACCCCACGTGTCCGACTTAATTCTGGAAAATAACCAACCCCCTATATGGCCCCCCGGCCTCGTAGCACCACCATTTAGCAAGTCCCTCCCATGTGGCCTACAGGGAGAAGGGGAGCCACACAAGCAAGTTCGCGGCCTCGCTTCTATTCCTGTGTGTGCGGCGCAGCCCCCCCGCCATCTGCCCAGTGCGGTGTGCACCCCAACTTCCAAGGGGCCTGTGGGCTGGCAGCCCCGCTCCCCAGGGCAGCGCCCATGCCTGCCTCCATGCCCGTGGCTCCGGCTCAGTGCCCGCGGCTGCCACACCGCAGAGTGCCCCAGCCCCCCAGCGGCGTCCCCCTCCTCCCAGGGGCTGACTTGATCTCTCTGCTTCAGGACCCTGGTCAGAGGTGTTCCCGAGTACGGCTGCACAGCCAACTTGCAGAAGACGGCAGTGAACTTCCCTGTGGAGGACATCGCCCTGGGCAGCGCGGCCCCCCTCCAGCTGCCAGCCCACTGCCTGTTCCCCTGGTGCGGCTTGCTGCTGGACACCCGGACCCTGGAGGTGTCCTGTGACTACTCCAGGTGAATACGCCCGCGATGGACGCAGCACAGCGCGCAGCCTTCCTGCCTCTGTGGGTGACGGGTGGGTCACAGGTCAGGGGTGCCCAGTGGCCCATCCAGACGGGGGTGGCAACACATCCTCCTTGGGATTAAGCGCACTTGCTAGGTGAGCAGTTTCGGGGCGTTCTTGGTTAGAGGAATTTGTACAGGAGACTTGGGGGTCATAGTGTGTTCTGCAGGGATGCTGTATAGATCTGAGTTCAGAGGTTTGGGGACCGGCTGGACGCAAGTCTCCTTAGGATGGGGGCACACCCTGTAATGCCCACCATGGCCTCCCTGGGGAGCAGGGCTGTGGTGCACGGGGCCTGCTGTGTACGTGGTACGTGGGACCCTGTCCTGGTGAGCTCGTGCTCCCGCGAACAATACTGTGGACCAGCAGCTCCCCCAGACTTTCTGTTCTCTCTTCGTGGAGGCTGGGAGTCCGAGACCCACGTGTGGGCAGGGTTGGTTCTCCTCGTGGTCTCCTGTGTCCTCACATCCGTCTGCATTCAGGCGTCTCTGGCGTCTCTCTTCCTACAAGGATATCAGTCCTGTTGGGTCGGGCCTTCCCATGACCTTAGTGCTTCTTACAGACCCCGTCCCCACACATGGTCACGTGGGTTAGGGCCGTAACGTGGATTTGGGGACCAGTTCAGCCCCTCACAGCCGGTTTCTCCTGAGCCTGAGAGCTCCAGCCTGGCCTCGGGCTTGGCCCAGACACAGACTCAGGACAGACGTGAATGCAGGAACGCGCTCTCGTACAAGCAGGAAGTACAGATTCCACGGCCACGCTGGAGGGCGGGCCTTCCCTTTGCCGGCTGGGGACTCCACTGTCCTGGCTTGAACGCTCCCGGTTTGTTTCCACGGTGCTCTTTCTGCTCTCCCAGCCCGCTCTGCTGCCCTCACCTCCCCATGCAGACTCACGCCTGTCCTTCTGCGTGCGAAACCCAGGCCCCCTTCCTGCCCTGGCCGCCCCATCTTTGGTTGGTCTCTCTTCATCCTTGGGACTCGGCTCAGACGCCCCGGCTCCACGCCCTCTCTCGCCATCCGGCCCCCACCACGCCCATTGGTCACGAACGGCCCACCACCTGTCTGCTCCCCAAGAACCTAGGCCGTTTGAGGGACGGGCACTGCCGTTCCGGCCTGGCACCCCATTCTCTCCCTGCGTAATGACACCGCCCGAGAGCGTGTGGGTGTCACGGGGTAGCTGTGCTCTCACAGGACCTCTCCACAAACGCCTGTTCACAGAAGCGGCCCTAAGGGCTCGGCTGTGGAGACAGAGGTGCCTGGACCCCCATGCGGTGTCCTGCGTACGCGGCAAAGGCTGGGCAGGCCGAGGGGGAGGAGATACAGGTAGGATGAGGACTGTCCTGGAAAAGACAGTGACAAGGCGGGCTTGTCTCGTGGACTTCCGAGTCTTCCCCAAACCCAGCTCATCCAAGGTGGGGAGGGCAAGGCGGCCAGACCGACAGGGCCGCCCTCACGAGCACGCGTGGGTTTGCCGTGGTGCCGTGGGTGGGAGTGAGGGGAGGACGTCCGGTTGTCTAGGAAACAAAGTAGGAGCAGCCAGTGTGCCACAGCTTGGTGTCATGGCGCGCCCAGGAGCCAGTTCTGGGCTCGGGAAACAAAACAGCAGGGACAGAGCGGGAGGACTCAGAAAACAGGTGGGTGAAGGTCCTCCGACGTGGCGCGGGGGGGGGAGGCGTCAGACCGGAAAGGAAGTGGCGAGTGGCTCAGCACCAGGAGCCTGAAGCCTATGGGCAGAGACGGTAGCAGCGCCTCGAGCGCAAGTGGCCTCACTGAGCCCAGTATTTGGGGCCCGCGGCTACTTCTCAGATGTGTCCTTTTGGCGCAGACAAGGGACCTGCCCCTGGTCACCCAGCGGCACGATTTGAACCCAGGCCTGGCTCCAGTGGCCTCCCTTCCGTGCGCTGAGCTCTGTAGAGGTTGGACGTGGAGGCTTGTAGGGAGGCCGCGATGGACGCCGTCATGGAGGAGAGGGTGTGGCCCTGAGCCCGCGGGGGTGGGGACTGGAGACACTCCCACCAGGCTCTGCCCGCCCGCTAGAGAAGCTTCCGTCCCAGGTGCCGGTCCCTGGCGCCCACGGTCCCTCAGCAGCGCTCCTGGCGCTCCAGTCGGGCCCGGGCACATGGGCACATTTCTGAGGGTTGGGCAAACTGGAGCAACTTCTCTAGAAAGCAGCAAATTTGTATTAAAGCTCTTGAAACAATCAGACCTTTTCCCAGTAACTGCACTTCCAGAAATCTGTCCTCAAGGAACAAAAATCAGGGACATCATCAGAGCTGTCACTTGACTGTTGGGACAGCGTGAGTTACCACAGCTAACGCAACAGCCTGACTCAGCGGCTCAGAAAAGCTTTATTCTGACATTGAAATTACTCTCAGAAACTATTCAGTAAGATGAAAAGTTGATCTCGAGGTTAGCGTGTTTGACGCTGGCACTGAGGGATACCTCCCGGGGCACAGACCACACGGGCCACGGGGAATTTCGGGGGCATAGGGGCAGGGGCAGGTGTTCCAGTGTGGGCGGTGCTGAGCCGACGGCTTTCCTTCCTCTTCCTGTGTCTTCCCTGTCTCCCATCTTGAGACCATGTTAGCCTCATCCACGGCGTCCGGCTGTCGGTGGGGCGTCCTCCTCCTGCAAGAAGCCCTCCAGGCTGCCAGAAGCTGCCATACTGTGGCCTCAAGGCCCCGTGTGGCCCGAGCAGCCGCGCCGAGCCCGAGGAGACCCCACCCCGCTCGGACGCTCTCCCAGGAAGGCACCCAGTCAGGCACGTGGTTGCCACGTTAACGTGTCTGGTTGAATCGTGGACTTCACTGGTGCTCTGTGCTGTTTGTCACTAACGCGTGAACGCGTACATGACCCCGATCGTGACCCAGATGTGTGCGGTACATGAGGGCCCGCCCCGCCCGAGTCCCCCGCGGCCCGGGCGTGGGCGGACACGCGTGTGAGGTGTGATCTGAGCGTGCCTGTGACAGCGTGGGCGGGTGGGTGGGCTGCAGCGAGGAGGCCTCGCGTCTCAGGGGCTCCCGCTCTGTCCCTCAGCTACGCCCAGACCTCCATCCGCTCAAGCCTCACCTTCAGCCAGGGCACCAGGCCCGGCAGGAGCATGCGGCGCAAGCTGTTCGCCGTCCTGCGGCTCAAGTGCTGCACTTTGTTTCTGGATCTGCAGGTGAGCGCGCGGCCGGTCCTCACGCCCGCCGGGGCCCATCGTCTGGCGCTGGGTCCCTCCCCACGGTGGGGCTCCGAGGCCTTGGGGCTCAGGCTCTGGAGCCACTCGGCGCTCACCTCCCCGGCCCTCCCGCCGCCACCGCAGGGGGGACCCACCTGGGGCCGCCTCCTCCAGCCTCCCTCCGACCTGGTGATAAAGCGCGAGACGGAAATCTAAATTCCAGATGTATCTGCAACGTTTGTCTTCCTTTGTGACCCAGGTGAACAGCGTCCATACGGTTTATACCAACATTTACAAGATATTCCTGCTGCAGGCCTACAGGTGGGTTCCCTGGCCACACAGCCACATGTGGGTCCGTGGGACTGCGAGGCCCCGGCTCTCCCGCGGCCTGGGAGAGCGCCCTGCCCTCCAGTGTCCCAGGTTTTCAGCCGCGGACGCTGCAGCTTTGTGTGTGTGCGTGTGTGTGCACCTTGCGTGGTCCCCAGGCAGCGACGGGAGTCCACCGTGGCCCAGGGAGTCCCCACTCCTGTGCTCTGACCCGGGACCTCATAGGGGCCTGGAGCACGAGGCGGGTACAGGCAGCCCACGTGTGGCGTTGGAAGGCAGACACCATAGGGCTCGGGTCCCAGAGAGCAGAGGAACAGGTGGGTACAGGGGAGGGTCGCGACCCTCCGATGTCCCCCAGAAAGGGGTTTTGGGCTGTGGCCCCGAAACAGCCCAGCTGCCATTCCTGCCCCACTAATGGGAATGTCTGAGCCCCCATGTGCTTCTGGAACATTCTCGGTCCCTTCATGGCTCCGGGTTGCCCTGCCGAGAACTAGGGCATGGCTGGGCAGTTGGGGGGCCCTGTGGTGCTTCTGCCTTCCTACAGCTCTTGGGGGGACGCTTCCACCTCAGGCGTGTTGACCCCGAGGTCACCTTGGCTGCCCCAGCCTCAGACATAGAGCCAGGCTTTGCTCTGGTTTGCAAGGGAGACCTGCCCCCGGCCACTCAGGGGAGCGGCTGACTTCCAGCCACGGTCAGGACAGATGGACGTGTGAGCCTGGGCGAGTCTGTGGACTGGAGCCGGGCGTGTGTTGTTTCCAAATCCGGCTCCGGTCTCCCGCAGGCGGGAAAGTGCTTGCCACTCAACAGGGTGATGGTGTGTGAAGTCAGGCTGCTGGCAGAGGGACAGGCGTGCACGTTATTCCAGAAGGGGCCCAGGTGGTCAGTGAGACCAGGAGCACGAGGCACCTGGAGGGGGCTTGTCGTGTGGTCCCGTGCACACACAGACACGGAGGGACACGTGTGCACACGTATGCACACATCCATGCACGCAGACGCACCCCAGCCGGGGACCCTCCTCCCACACGGCGTCCCTCCATCAGGTTCCACGCATG
>NW_024423897.1:62685248-62708763 GCF_017311325.1 Ursus maritimus
CTGCAGCGAGGAGGCCTCGCGTCTCAGGGGCTCCCGCTCTGTCCCTCAGCTACGCCCAGACCTCCATCCGCTCAAGCCTCACCTTCAGCCAGGGCACCAGGCCCGGCAGGAGCATGCGGCGCAAGCTGTTCGCCGTCCTGCGGCTCAAGTGCTGCACTTTGTTTCTGGATCTGCAGGTGAGCGCGCGGCCGGTCCTCACGCCCGCCGGGGCCCATCGTCTGGCGCTGGGTCCCTCCCCACGGTGGGGCTCCGAGGCCTTGGGGCTCAGGCTCTGGAGCCACTCGGCGCTCACCTCCCCGGCCCTCCCGCCGCCACCGCAGGGGGGACCCACCTGGGGCCGCCTCCTCCAGCCTCCCTCCGACCTGGTGATAAAGCGCGAGACGGAAATCTAAATTCCAGATGTATCTGCAACGTTTGTCTTCCTTTGTGACCCAGGTGAACAGCGTCCATACGGTTTATACCAACATTTACAAGATATTCCTGCTGCAGGCCTACAGGTGGGTTCCCTGGCCACACAGCCACATGTGGGTCCGTGGGACTGCGAGGCCCCGGCTCTCCCGCGGCCTGGGAGAGCGCCCTGCCCTCCAGTGTCCCAGGTTTTCAGCCGCGGACGCTGCAGCTTTGTGTGTGTGCGTGTGTGTGCACCTTGCGTGGTCCCCAGGCAGCGACGGGAGTCCACCGTGGCCCAGGGAGTCCCCACTCCTGTGCTCTGACCCGGGACCTCATAGGGGCCTGGAGCACGAGGCGGGTACAGGCAGCCCACGTGTGGCGTTGGAAGGCAGACACCATAGGGCTCGGGTCCCAGAGAGCAGAGGAACAGGTGGGTACAGGGGAGGGTCGCGACCCTCCGATGTCCCCCAGAAAGGGGTTTTGGGCTGTGGCCCCGAAACAGCCCAGCTGCCATTCCTGCCCCACTAATGGGAATGTCTGAGCCCCCATGTGCTTCTGGAACATTCTCGGTCCCTTCATGGCTCCGGGTTGCCCTGCCGAGAACTAGGGCATGGCTGGGCAGTTGGGGGGCCCTGTGGTGCTTCTGCCTTCCTACAGCTCTTGGGGGGACGCTTCCACCTCAGGCGTGTTGACCCCGAGGTCACCTTGGCTGCCCCAGCCTCAGACATAGAGCCAGGCTTTGCTCTGGTTTGCAAGGGAGACCTGCCCCCGGCCACTCAGGGGAGCGGCTGACTTCCAGCCACGGTCAGGACAGATGGACGTGTGAGCCTGGGCGAGTCTGTGGACTGGAGCCGGGCGTGTGTTGTTTCCAAATCCGGCTCCGGTCTCCCGCAGGCGGGAAAGTGCTTGCCACTCAACAGGGTGATGGTGTGTGAAGTCAGGCTGCTGGCAGAGGGACAGGCGTGCACGTTATTCCAGAAGGGGCCCAGGTGGTCAGTGAGACCAGGAGCACGAGGCACCTGGAGGGGGCTTGTCGTGTGGTCCCGTGCACACACAGACACGGAGGGACACGTGTGCACACGTATGCACACATCCATGCACGCAGACGCACCCCAGCCGGGGACCCTCCTCCCACACGGCGTCCCTCCATCAGGTTCCACGCATGTGTGCTCCAGTTTCCGTTCAACCAGCCGGTGAGGAAGAACCCCTCCTTCTTCCTCCGTGTCATCGCGGACACCGCGTCGCACTGCTACTCCCTCCTGAAAGCCAAGAACACAGGTGTGTGGGGGGGATACTGGGTGTCGCTGGCGGGTTTTGAGGGGTCACCTGTAGTGCAGCAACACGGGATGCTCCCCGGCACGCTTCCCACACAGCACGGCCGTGCGCTCCGGAGTGCCCCCGTCAGGCCTGGGCCTGGTAGCGCCCCCTCCCCTTGGTGCCCTGGGCCTCGGGCACAAATCCCGGCCAGTGGTGGGGAGGAGGCTGGGCCCCACGCCTGACGCCCCTGGAGCTCACTGTCTGCAGCCCAGCCTTGCCCCAGGCGCCCCCCAGAACCATCTCTGCTCCCCGCAGCTCCATCCTGGAGGCCTCCGGCCGGTCAGCAGCTCAGGCCGTGCGGTGTCCCTCGGGTCTTTGTGATTTCCGTTCTGTGGATGTTCCTTTTGAGAAGAGGAATAAAGTGCCAGCCGTCAGGGTTCCCTGGAGCTCGTGTTACGGCTGACCTTACAACAGAATTGCCCGTTTGCCTCTGTCCCTGCTCCTGGGCTCAGGTGGCGTGGGGACCCCAGGCAGCATGGGGCCCATCGGAGTACGTGGTCTTTCCAGGCGGGGCCTTAGCCTGTCCATGTGTTCCCCCCCCCCCCCAGGGATGTCCCTGGGGACCAAGGGCGCCTCTGGCCCGTTTCCTTCTGAGGCCGCTCAGTGGCTCTGCCTCCACGCCTTTCTGCTCAAGCTGGCTCGTCACGGTGGTACCTACAGGTGTCTTCTGGGGGCACTCCGGGCAGGTAAGGGCGAGGCGCTGCTCTGTCCTGCCTTCTGTGTGCCTGAGCAGGGCTGGGCTCCTCCGTGTCTGAGTGGCGGTGGGTGGGTCTAGGAGCCCCCAGGTGATAGAGTGCAGGGGCCCTGGGGTCATAGGCTCTCTCACCCCCTGCCGGGCACGCCCACCTGTCACTCCACCACTCCACACCTCACTTCCTGTCTGTGGGGAGAGGTCAAGGCCCCACTCCCTCCGCCCCGCTAGCCTGGTGTCCCCCAGCCTGAGTGCCCGGGCTCTGCCCTGGCTGCCCCGACATGGGCAGAGGGACCCCCAGCAGCCAGTCTTTCCCACACATCCCTCCTGTCCGCCCCACCTGGCACTCGGAGCCTGGCCTGCACGGGGCAGGCGCTCAGCGCACAGAACACGCCTGCATGGCCTTCGGCGGAGTCCCAAGGCTGGGGCACCCTCGTGTCACTCGTCCCCTTACAGCCAAAGCGCAGCTGTGCCGGCAGCTCCCGGGGGTGACTCTGGCCGCCCTGGAGGCAGCGGCTGACCCCAGCCTGACCGCAGACTTCAAGACCATTTTGGACTGACTACTGGTCCTCTTCAGCCCAGAGTGGCCTCCAGGGCCCCCGAGCCCCAGCCGGGGTGGCTTCATGTGGTAGGAGGAGCCAGCTCACCTCAGGTCTGGGCCCTTTCTCCCCTGAGACCCTGAGACTTGAGCTGCTGGCCAGTGTCCCCAGGGAGGAGAGCCCCCCAAGCACTCTCTTGTGATCGGGGTTGTGTGTCCTTCAGCCACTGACCGCCAGGAGGGGGCAGGTGGGAGCACCGGGCTGGCCTGTCCTGCCCATCTGGACCTTTGTCACCCCCGCCCCATCCCCCACTGGGGACTGCCCCAGTCTGCACACATGTTCCTGAGGGCTCTGGGTGGCGGGTGTGGCTCCTTCCCGCTATCTGCTCAGTGCCCAGGCCTGGACTGTCTGTGCCCGCCCCGGCCGTCCCTGCGCCGCGGCCAAAGTCTGTGCCTGTTGAGCTTTCCCCAGAAGCTAAGGGCCCAGTCAGCTGTTCCAGACCCATCCCTGCCCGTCCTTGTGACCTCGCCCTGCCCCCCGCACCCCCGCTGACCTGGAGCCTGAGTGTCTGGCCCACCCCACCCGCCGCCACCCCCACTTCCGACTCTTTCCCCCCGGCCCCTGCCCCGCACATGGTGGCCCCGGGTCATCCTGGTGGCGGTCCTCTGCATGGTCTCCTCCCCCTGGACCTGCCAGCCCCGGAGACTCCTGGGGAGCCACGGAAGGAACACGCCAAGCCTTTGCTCTGAGAGGCTTCCATTTTCCCACGTTTGTATTAAAACACATGCTGCGTGAGGCCTCCATACCACGTTCCATGATTACAGACACTCACGTCTGTGTCCACACGTGGTGTGCAGGGTCCTTGGCCTGGCGGGGGTCCCAGGGGGCTTTCGGGGGCAGGGACCTGAGGGCAGGAGGGGGAAGTGGGAAAGGCCCCCCCCCCCGGGGCCAGTGTAGCTGGGCAGTGGGCCAGAAGGCCCCCATCCAGCCGACTCTGGCCTTACTGTGGACCCTGAAAGGGGGTGGACAGTATTCTGAGGCCCAGAACACTGGATTCCCTCCTAAGCACATTTCTTCTCTGGCTTCACAGTGTCCAGGTGACCTCCTTCTGGAGGGTTCCTTGGAGCGGGCAGTGGGTTTGGGAGGTAGGCGGTAGCCTCTGGGCTGCTTGTCTCCTGCTCCTGTGTTCTGGACCCTCCATCACCTGGGGGCTTCCGGGGATGGCCCTGCCCCTCCCCCATGCCTGCATCCTGACCACGGTGGGGTTCCTTCTTTCCTCCATCATCACATCTGTCTCACTGAACTTAGAGGCTGTGCTCGCGTAGACCAGACGCATTGGCCAGCAATACTTGGGCCTGGGAACAGGTGTCATGGGGATGGGCTCTGCAGGCGGAGCTGTTTGAGCGGGCCGGCCCGCGGGGGTCCTGCTCACGCACTGGGAGCCCCCTGGGCTGGGGGACAGCAGAGGGGCCACAGGAGGGGCCGGGTTTGGGTATATACTCTGCTCAGGGTCACGGGTCACGGCTCTGGCGGGGGCTAGATCGAGGACCTCGGGGGAATGAGCGGCCCCACAGGTTACAGCAAGAGCAGGTCAGCCCGACTGGGCAGCAGCAGGGTGGCCCAGACAACCTTTTGGGAGAGGCAGGGGGGTTCGTGGGTGTCAGCCTGAGCTGTCCTGGGGGCTTGAACTGCACAGGTGCCCCCCCCATGTCTGCTTCAGCAAATCTGGGGAATTTGCAGTTTGGGGGAGTTAAGATGCTGCTGGTGGGGTGGGGGGCCGCATGCTCAGAACCCCCTGGTTCTCCGAAGGAGGATGGGCTGTCTTGAGCAGCGGCCCTAGGGGCGCAGAGGTGGCTCCGAGGTCAGGGTTAGGAGTTTGGAGGTGGCTAGAGGTCGTGGAGGGTCAGGAGCCCCACCCAGGGCCCTTGGCCTCCCTGGTCAGAGCCTCACCTAACAGCACCTGAGAGGTGCCCCCCGACAGAGTGCTGTGCGTGGAGCTGCAGGCTTTCTCAGGATGACAAGCCGAGCTCTGCCCCAGCTTAGCCTCGGTTGGGGACGAGCCCACATGTGGGAGACACTTGTGTGCCCGTCCAGAACACCAGGCGGGGGCTGCGGTGTGCGTGGGGGGGCTATGCAGGGTGCTGGACAGACATCCTGAACAGATGGAAAGAGCTAGAAGGATTGCACAAGACGAGGAGGGGAGCAGCCCAAAGAAGATGTAGCCTGTGAAGAAAGGGCCCCACCAGGGAACTGGCTGTCTGCCTGTGTCCTGAGATAGTGGGACGGCTTCTTTCCAGGATGTCCCTGATGGGGCCACGTGACGTGTGCCAGGATGCCATCGAGTGTACCTTGGATGGGGCTGGCGCTAATGCAGCCCAAACTTCCAGGGCCCAAGTGCATCTCATGTCAGGGTTTATGGCTATTGCCTTGTTTACTGCTGCCGCCGTGCAGAGTGTCTCAGGGACTGAGCTGACCCATTTATGGCAGACCCAAGTCCACGGAGCGGGTCGTAAATGCACCGGAGATGAGCAGTGCGGAACTGTGCCCCACCCGACCCGCACGCCGACCAGGCCGCGGTGGTGCCTGCGCTGTCCTAAACGGGGAGGACTGACCTGCCCTGCTGGGGCCGCGCCGGGACCCCACACCAGGCACCTGAGCTGACCCGCCACTGGCCCCCACCTGCTCACACGCCCACCAGCCCATTCCTGGTGTTTCCATCGCAGACCAGACCCTAGAGGTCAGCCGCTCAGCCGTCCGTCCTCCACAATCTCCTGAGACTTGTTTCTCTGGTAGAGGCGTGCTGTTGGCGTTTTACTCAGGATCACACGTTCTTACTGAAATGTTACACCCTTGAAGAGGCTGGTGCTTGGTTAGGCTCAACTCACTGAAAACTCTTTCTGGTTCATCTCCTTAAAACCAGGATGTGTGCGGCCAGACCTCCTCCAGTGAAACATGAAAACAAGGGTTTTAAAGCAAGAGGAAACAACCGAGTTTTCTGGTCTTCCCTAGAACTAAGCTGCACATTAGAAAGCTCATTGGCTGATGTGTTCTCTGAACATGCAGGCAGCGGGTGGAGCTCAAGATGAGTGGTTTAAGAGGAGGCATAAATGGTGCCCCCAGGGCCTCCGAACGCGCTGAGGGTCACTCCCCGCCCCCCAGCCCCAGTTCCTGCCCCTCGCTCACTGGCACCTGGACACGTCGCTGCTTACCTGTGAGCACACTGTAAAGGGCTTCCCAAACCTGGGTGGGCTCAGAATCACCCAGGCACTCTGGGAGGTGGAATAATGACCCCTCAAAGCACCTATGTCCTAATGCCAGAACCTGACTTGGCAAAGGGGAATTACAGGTACAGGTGGGATTAGGTAGCTAGTCAGTTGACCTCAAGATGGGGCGGTCATCCGAACTATCCAGGTGTACCCAGGGTGATCACAGGGTGAAGATGGGGTATCGGAGAGGCGTAGGTGAGAAGGACTCATTGGCCTTGCTGGCTTTTTGATGGACGAAGGGACTGTGAGCCAAGAGTCACAGCATGGGGGCCAAGGTGCCAACCTGACCCTACCATGGGGCTTGGGATGCACCTCAGGGGGCGCTCTTGGGCTAACTCCATTTTAATACTCAGCTCCTCTTAGGGGGACAGTAGTGCAGGCGCTTCTGTTTCCTGGGGTCTCGCTGCCTGTGACAAACAGCCCCAACAGGCTCCTCTGGGGACTTTTCAGCACCCTGGACAGCGTTTGTCCCGCTGGGGATTATTAGGTTCTGGGTCTTCACAGGGTTTGATGCCAGCGGCACGAGGGGCTCACGGCCTCCTGTGGCAAGTCAGGAGCAAGCCTGTGTGTCGGGGCCCAACACCTCAGACCTGATCCCTGGTTCACACAGGAGGGAGAGAGGATGGAGGGGGGCAGAGGGAGGATGGGGGAAGGAGGGAGGAAGGGAGGGAAGAGATGAATGGACACATGGATGGATGGAGGAGAAGGAGGGAGGAAATGGATGGATACATGGATGAATGGATGGACGGACAGGATGGATGGATAGATGGAGTGGGGAGGGAGGGGGAGGAGACGAATGGACAGAAGGATGGATGGAGGGAGGGGGAACAGATGGATAGGGAGGGAGAAAACGGAAGGAGGGGGGAGGGAGGTGCACAGGAGGGCAGGTGGGGCTGGGTGAGGAGGCGCCCCCCCACTGAGGCTTAGAAGGGTCTGGTGTGGAGTGAGTGAAGCATTCCTTTGGAGACAGTAGGAACCTGAATGAGAATCAGCCTTTGTGTACCTTCTTGACCCATATTTGAGTCTCTGAGGAAATTTTTAAAGGACAAAGAGTGGTATTCTCAGCAGTAAGGTCAGGAGAGCGTCCAGCGCCTGTGGATCCTGGCCGTGTTCGCAGCCAGACCCCAGCCCCTGCCTGTGCTCACGCAGCGGGGATGCGTCCCGGGGCGAGAGTGGCCAGGCCGTGGACGCAATGAGGATCCCCCGCACACCGGCTTGCCCAACCCTGGGCCTCAACATGGACCCGGTCCCCTGCTGCCTGAGAGGGTCCGCCCCACCCATCCCGAGTGCCCTCGGCCAGAAAGGGGCTTCCCTTCCCACCCACCAGGGGGATAGCCTCCACTCTCCCTTGGAGATGACCCTTCAGATTCCCTCAACTCTGGTGGCGCCAGGCCCCAGCTGCACGTGGTGTGGATGTGAGCCTCCCCAGAGGCCGCTCTGCCGGCCTGCTTGGCCCCCGGGCCCGCCTGCCCTTCTGCCCATAGATGGATCTGCTGGGCAGCTGGACACAGCGTACAGCCACCCAGGCAGCTCCATGCGGCGCCCCAGAGGGCAGGGCCCTAGGGGCTGGACACCAGGCTCTCTCCGGTCTGGACGGACAGTGTGGACCATGGTGAGGGAGCTGGCCTGTGCCATGAACAGGGTCCGTGGAGTGCAATGGTGTTGGCAAGCAGCAGCCACAGGTCAGGGTCTGGGCAAGTGTGTAATGGGGTCCAGCTCTCTGGGAGCAAGTGGCACACAGGCTGGTCCTCCCTGCCACCCCCAGCCCAGCCCTCAGCTGGCCCCTCTGTCCTGCAGCTTCGGGCACCTGTCCTGCCAGGTGTCCTGCTTCCACCTGCGCTTGGCGAGCAGCTGGCCAAGAGCCACAGCCGGGACCCACAGTGAGGGCAGGAAGCACAGGAGGACGCAGGTGGCCTGCACCCAGCCCGGGTAGGACTTCTCCTGCCGCGAAGGGAACCGTGCCTGTGGGGACACAAGACCACAGGTGAGCCTCTGGGGGAGGGACAGGTGAGGCTGTGCTCGGCCTCAGGGACTGAGCGGTGTGAGCCAGCCTCACCCTGCCTGTTCCCGAAAGAAAGCATCAGGGTTCAGGGTGGGCAGTGGCAGCGAGGACACGGGGACCCGAAGGGTCATGTTTGGGCTGAGCCTCTCATGGGGATTGGGGCTCTGAGACATGGGCCTGGGATCTGGGGCATTCTATGGAGCACCTCCCACCACACAGAGGGGCTGCACGGCCTCGGGGGCTGCCTTGGCCTGACCTGCAGGACTGGCTGGACCCTGTGCCCCACTCCCATTCTGTAGGAGGGGGTGACACCACCCACCCAACTCGAGGCACGTCTTTTGAGGTCAATGTGAGACACTAGTGTGTGAATCTGATAGGACAATAGTCATGAAAATTCTTGAGAAATATGGTGCCATTCCTCCTTCGCCCACCGCTGGCGATGTGGGGCCAGTCCTCTTTCTAAGGAGAGCTTGGAACAGAGTTACTTCCATGCTCCCAAGAAAGGGCAGCAGCACAAGTGAGGCTTCGAGGGGCCAGATAGGTGGCAGGCCAGCAGGACCCACGCAGCTCAGAGCGCAGCCCAGTGGACAAGGGCTGGCAGCAGAGACTGACCTGTGCTCCCTGTCTTCTGACCATGCTCAGTGGCAGCCCAGTGACGTGCACCCTACACAACTTTCCTCGACTCAGACCAGGAGCGGGCATTTGCGGGCCAGCCCCACAGTGCACGGGAAGCGTGACTCAAGGCCGCATCCCTGGGTGAGCTGCTCTGGGGACCTGGAAACTGCTCAGGTCCTCCTGCCACTGAGGCCTTGCCCAAGGTCCCTACCATGGTTGGCTTTGATGCCCCCAGGGGCCCTGAAGGTCTGGCCGCCCACAAGGTCACTTAGGATGTCATCTGGGCTCTGAGTGGCACCAGGGAAGGGCCAGGCCGGCCCGAGGTGGCTCCCAGCTCCGCCCGGAGGACCTACGTATTGGGTGTCCCAGGCCCTGTAGCTCAGCGGCGTCCAGGCCAGGACAGCAACGTAGGCCACAAAGATGCTCAGCAGCAGCAGCGGGCTGACCACCTTCCAGGTCACCCGCCAGAAGAGACCAGGCCGCCTCCCGGTCATGCCGGCTATGTCATCACCGAACCTGTCACAGAGACACCGGGCTCGGGGGCGGCCACGTGCCCACTCAGCTGGCGGCCTTCAGCCGGTGTCACCGAGACAGGGCCCACGGGGACTCCCCACCACCACTCTGACCGTTGCTGCCACTCAGAAAGGTGGTCACTCTCGGGCCCCCAGTCAGTATGGGAGAAGGCCCCAGGGAGCAGGTCATCCAGCTGGGGCTCCTGGGGGCTCTGCCAGGGCTCCGGGGGTGGGGTGGAGGTGACCCAGGACATGCAGCAGCCACGCAGACACCCTGGACCATGGTGTCAGCTCTGCCCAGGAGCTGTCAGGAAGACAGGACCCTCCTCACAGCCCCTCCCTCGGCTGCTCTCCTGTCTGTCTCTGCTTGACAGCGCTCTCCTGTCTGTCTCTGCCTGACAGCCCTGGCTGTGCCCAGGGCTCACTGTTTCTCTCCACATTGCTGGGCTAGTCCCCCCGGATGGTTGCCTCTTGCTACTCCCTCTCCGGGTGGGACAAGCCCTCTGGCCCCCGTGCCCACAGAACAGCGGTGAATGCCCTGGCATTTGGGGCCTCCCAGGACCCCCTAGGGAGCAAGGACAGAGGTCACAGCTTCTAGGACCATCTGAACAGGGCTATGGTCAAGGGTCACAGGTGTGAGAGGTGAGACTGACAGGTGTGAGCCGCAGGTGTGACAGGTACGAGTGGCAGGTGTAAGCATAGGTGTGACAGGTGTGAGCACAGGTGTGACAGGTATAAGTGACAAGTGTGAGCAGAGGTGTGAGGAAGGTGGGACAGGTGTGAGCACAGGTGTGACTGCAGGTGTGACATGTGAGCGATGGAGGTGGCAGGTGTGGTGTGGTTGTGAATCCAGGTGTGCAGTGGCCCAGAGTCAAGTGGCGATGGGCAGGACCTGTGCTGGGCCTCCTCGGAGGCCTCCAGGACAGGGTCAAGGCGGGAGGGCCCCCAGTGCCCTAGTGTCCACCTGTCCTCGGGCTTTCGGACTCTGCCCTGCGTGGCTGCAGACAGGCCATCTTGTCGCCCACCCCCACAGGTTGGAGGCCCGAGCAGCAGGTGGGGCAGGGTCCCGATGGTGCTTCTTGGACCGCTGGGAGCCGCCCCATGTCTGCTTTGGGAGGGTCTCAGGTGGTCCTGCCCACCCTGCGTGGCCCAGGACAGCAGCTGCCGCGATGCCCGTGCCTCGCGCACAGGGGTGCTGGGAGCAGGAGGGCGGGGCCCCGAGGGGGCGCACACTCACCGGTGCATCCCATACACGTAAGTGACCCCGACCACCTCGAGGAAGGCGAAGATGATGAGGTTCAGGGGCGCGGCGTAGCTGTCAAACACCTCCAGCCAGTAGTTCCCCGACTGCAGCGTGAAGCAGATGGCCAAGAGAAAGCAGAGCAGGCAGACCAGCCCTGGAGGGACGGCGGCGCCCCCTTGTCTGAGCCAGTGCCCCCGCTTCTCTGGCCCTCCCGGCACCACGTCCAGGGGCAGGAGGACGCACGCGATGGGGGCTTGGTGTCCGTGGGCAGTGCTGGGAGTAACCCCTGCTCTGCCCCTGCCCGACCCCGAGGTCCCCACGATGGCCCTCGTGGGATGCCGAGTCAGTGCAGAGACTCCGGGACCGGCCCTGAGGGGCGACGAGGCCAGACCCAGCCTCCCGCTGGGCCGCTCATGGAGGAAGGGTATCTGGACAGCAGGCAGCAGGGAACGGACGGCCAGGAGGCGGGGGAACAAGCAGGACAGGCCTACAAGTGGGCTGGCTGTCCACTCACCGGTCAGGGCCTCCTTGGGGAAGAATCTGTGCGTGACCCCCATATCCAGGAGCGGCGTGATGATGCTTTCCATGTTCCCGAACATGGATGACAGGCCCAAGGTGAAGAGCATACTGAAGAACAGCACGGCCCACCCGGGGGCCCCCGGCATGTGGAGGATGGCCTCCGTGAAGACGATGAAGGCCAGGCCCGTGCCGGAGGCACTCTGCAACACACGTGCACGGGGCTCTGATGCTGCGGCACACACGGTGACCCCTCCCCATTGCCGGCGCCAGGCCCTGCCCTCTGTGGCTACACCAGCCACCGGTGCACCTCTGAGGGAACGGAATCTTTCCCCTAATGCCCTGCAGCTAGCAGACGACTGTAGGCCCAGGGGTGTTGGGCTCAGGGGCATCACCCCCATATCCAGGGGTCCACAGCTGCCCCTCACCCTTGGAGCAGCCTCCGGACTCCGGCCACACCCCGGCTCTATGACCCATCCTCTGCCCCCACCCCCAGCTGAGTGCACCAGCAACACCCAGTCTCCTGGGTCAGGCTGGCTCCCAGCCCCTGGGCAGGGCCCTGTCGGACACATTGCATCTGAGGCCACAGGCTTTCTGGAAGCCCAGCCCTGCAGAGGCACAAGGCCGGCCCAGAGTCCTTTGTTCCCAGCTGCCAGGCCAGCCTGGGCCACGTCTGGGGGGAAGATCGCAGCCGTCTGGGTACCTTATCCAGAAAGTCTTCCAGGCGGCAAGCCTCCAGGGGGAGCCTGGCCACCCTCTCGGGCTGGGTGGCGTTCAGGTGCGCAAGGACGGCGGCATAGTCGCCCCTGGAGATGCTCTGGTCGGGGAAGTCAAACTCATTGATGAGGTGGAGAGCGTTTCTGCAGAGACACGGACAGGCCTGTGCACGCTCGGCTGGGCACGCTGCACCCCAGAAACACCCAGAAGGACACCAGCACCGCTGCAGGGACAGAGGGACCCCGGCCTGGAGGGGACACTCCCCTGAGGGCATAGAGGGCAGCAGCAACCCCCTGGCCTCCTCGCCTTGTGCACCGGGGCAGCGCCCGGGCAGGGCTCAGGAGGAACAGTGGCCTAGTTACGTCCACCTGCCGCCACCAGCAGGTGCTCACGGGCTTCGAGGCTCGCGGCTCAAACACAGGCCTGTGGTATTCCCGAATTTCTTACTTTGCCTACTTGCTGAAATCTCTTTGTAACCTCAAAATTAGTACTCGTGGCACTTCTGGGGTTATTAGTGGCTGTGTGCAGAGTCGCCCGGGGCCCAGGTCAGCAGGCGACGCTCTGCCCTCTGGTTGCAGCTCATACGGTCACAGGCATCCTTACAGTCAGCTTAGGGCCACGCTGTTCGCAGTTTTATGCTCTTTGCTGGTGATTTTGCTGTTTAAAGTGTCCCCCAAGGACAGTGCGCCACTGCGGTCTGGTGGCCGATGCATGAGGCGGCCGGGCTGTGGCTCGCAGCGAACATGGCAGGGGAGCCTCGTTCGGACCCGAGTCACGGCTGTCACCGTGAGCACACGCTGGCTCACAGTGCTCAGTGGAGACAGCTGAAAGCGCTGCCCCTGCTGCTCCCCGGGGGGGTCACACTGTTCACCATGTGGGCGCTGCAGTCTTTCCAGAACATTCCAGTGGGTGCACACATCCCGCAGCAGTCAAGCTCAAGCTGTGCCTGGTGTGGCTGCTCAGTGTCCCCCTCTGTCCTCTGTGGGCCGTGGCCCTGAGCGTGGCCAGAGTGTGGCCTGAGCGTGGTTGGCACAGGTGTCGCGGTTGACGGGGCTGCCCGGCAGCATCGTGGGGGGGCGAGCCTGCACCCCACCACGGGTCTGCCTGGTGGACTGCCTCTGCAGGGCTATTTGGGAGCAAGAACTGACAGCCTTTCAACGCCGTGGCATTGATGCAACAGTCCCACATGCGCGGGCCGCCCTAAGGCCTCAGTGACCTGTGCTGTCGCGGCCGGTGACCACAGACTGAAAGCCGCAAGCGAACAGACATTTATTCTCCCAGCTCTGAGGCCAGAAGTCCACGGGAGGGGTGTCAGCCGGGCCACACTCCCTCCCAAGGCTCCAGGGGAGGGTCCCTCCCGCCTCCTCCAGCTCCTGGTGCCCAGGCATCCCTCCAGCCTCTGTCTGCCTCCTCACATGGCCTCCCCCATGTGCGTCTGCGTGTCTCCGCCTGTCTCTCGTAAGGACACAGTTGCTGGATCGGTGTGACCTCATCTTAACCAGTGTCTGCCGGGACCCCACCTCCACGTCGGGTCACGCTCTCTGCTGCGGGTGGACGCGAACCTCTGGAGACTCCCCGCCCCACTCCCCTCAGGAAGGAAGAGGTGGTCGTGTGGGGCCCAGAGCAGCAAGCATCTGAAGGCCGAGCGCTGTGGACACCCCTCCCTCAGAGCCAAGGGCCCCGTGCTCACCTGTCCAGGCAACGCCCGTGGTCATTGGCCGCCTTGAATCCCAAAACTGAGAACACAGCAATGGATGCATAGAGGGAAGTCATGCTGTTGACCAAGGCGATGGTCACTGTGTCCTTCTCACAGTTGTTCCTGGCAGACACACGCACACAGCGCCTCTGTGCTCAGGGCCATCTCTACACCCGACCTGGGACACGCCCGACACACGGAGCCTGCATGCCCATGACCCCGAGCACTGGCGCTGTTCCTGCTAGTCTCAGTACAATCTCGGACCCCCTTCCACAGTCCCCTCCCCGCTGACCCCTCCCTGCTAACCCCCTCCCCACTGGCCCCTCCCCCATTGACCCCCTCCCTAATGACCCTTCCCCAGTAACCCCTTCCCTACCAACCCCCTCTCCTCTGACCCTCCCTGACCACACCTCCCTGCTGACCCCCTCCCCACCAGGCCCCTCCCCACCCACCCCAGCTCAAAACTGTGGATGGTCTGAAACCCTCAGCCTCCACCCCTGTCCCCCAGGCCTGGACACAGGGAGCTGAGGACAACACGGGGCACCGTGGAGCCTGGCAGGGGCTTTGGGGAGATTATCTCCACGGGAGGAACTCACACAAGCCACATGGAGTGGGCGGAGGTAGTCACTTGCCGGGCGTAGTTGTGTGAAACCCCCGAGCCCACACTCTACATCCCCACCCCTGCACTCCAGGGAGGGGGATGTTCTGGCCACCACATGGGGTCACGTTAGTTCGGGTGGTCCCAGTGGCGTGCAGCCGCCTGGTTTATGATGTGGCAGGTGGTGCTTTAGTGCCCGAGCACCGGGGGTTCTTACAGCAGGTGCGCAGTTCCCGCAGCGAGGTGGCCGCCCCATGTCCATCTTAAGTGACCAGGGAGGCTGATATATACCGTGTGTCTGCTTTTATGGCCTCGAGCATGACACACATGTTTCCTGTGGGTCGGTGTCAGCTCCGGTTATGGCCTTGTTCCTGGGATTGATTGTCCGGAATAGCTTCCTCCGGAACCCGCTAGAAGCTGCCGTAGGGGCCCAGTGCATGACTGAATCACTGGTAGAATTTCCACGAGTCTGCTCCTGTCACAAGTTCATACCAGGCCACGCGGGATGTGACACTGGAGGGGCTCTGTGCTTTCCGGAAATTTCGGGACAGGAGGCCCAGCCCCTCAGTGGAAGGAACCCACCCTTGAGCCCGGGCCCTACCTGGGCGGGTTGTAACTTGCAAAAGCAATGTGCCCTCCTAAGGCCAGGGACAGGGAGAAGAATATCTGCGTGGCTGCATCCAGCCAGACCCGAGGGTTCTGGAGAACTTGCACCTGGAAGACACAGAATCCTGTTGTGCCGCAGACGAACCACACCCACCAGGGAGCCCACGGCCCCAGAACATTCCCGAAGCTCCCTCGACGTCTCTCGTGAAGGAGTGTGAACAGCTTAGGGCCACCGGTGAGAGAGCACGACTGAAATGGCGGTTCACAGGGCAAGCGTGGTCTTGCTGTTCTGTGCTGGGTTAAGCAAAGCCACGGCTCCCATCCATGTGGGACACACAGGCTCTGAGAACTTGGCTGGCCGGCCGCTCAGGGCTGAGAAATGGGTCTGAGCAGCTTGACTTGGGTGTGTGTATTCTGCTCCTCGCAGACATGGTGGTTCTGGGGACTTGAAGGGTCCCGCAGTGCCTGGGACACGGTGCCCGGTGTCTCTGCTGCTGGGGACGGACCCGGGCTCCCGCACGTCCACACCCTGTGCAGCCCCTGGAAACTCCCAGGGAATGCTAGGGTCCTAGACAGTGTGGAAGGGTCTAGGACGGGTGCGGGCTCCAGTGCGGGCCCTTGGGGCCTGTGACTCCTCGTCTGTTAAGACACGTGCAGCTGGCTAGGCCCTCAGAGTTATGAGGTGCAGGGCACTGGGGGAACATCGGGCCCCAGCTGGCTCCTCCCCTGGACCCCGCCAGCAACATTCCCCGGGCTACATGTCACAAACCAAGTCCTCCTCCTGCTCCCTTCCTCTGACCCTGACCTCCTCCCTGAGACCCCATACCACCCTCCTTGCCCTCACCCGCATGTGGCCCTGGGCGGCCTGGCCGCTGGCTAATGGCCATTCACACAGCCAGGGGATGGAGCGAGCTGGGCTGGGCTGGGCTCTGACTCATGTGTTTCCTGGAGCCTGGACTTCAATTCAAACCAACTTACATCCGGAGTGAACAGGTAGATTAACCCTTTGACTGCCCCGGGCAGGGTGAGTCCTCTGATAAGGAAGATCGTCAGGACCAGGTAAGGAAACAGGGCTGTGAAATAAATTGCCTTTAAAAAAGACCAAATTGTTAGACTTTTCAATGGTTTCTGTTCCGTATACAACCACTAAGAGGCAGGTGTGCTGTAAACGCTTCCGTGGCCAGCCTCCTGTCAGTCATCTGGGATTCCAGCCAAGCCAGTGCAGAGGGCACCATGGGGCCTGTGGGCCCCATTCAGGCTCCGAGGGTCTGGTGCTCATGGGGACGGTCACAAGCAGATTCACATACACGCTTGTGTCTGTGGGGCGGGCGCTGACCATCCCAGGCGAGTGGGCCTCCCGCTTACCCACACCCCAGGTCTCCCAGGCACCAGCCCTTCTCCTCCTCCCCATGCCCACAACCGGCCACTTCACAGGGGCCTTGGGGCCACGCCTGCCCACACCTGTCTCCCCAGCATCGGACCACTGCCCCCTCCTGGGTGTGATCTGGGGTCTGCACAGAGTAAATGTCATGACTCTCTACCCTCACGGCTGCCTCCAAGTCCCTGAGTAGACTGGCTGGGGAGTCACTCCGATGCCCCGTAGGGACTTCCATCTCAGGGCTATTTGGAATTTCTGGTGGCTTGTTGGGCCTAATGGTTGCTTTGGTCTAAATCAGTAATTCTGGCCCTTTCAAGCACGAAGACCCTCGCAAGACAGCAGCCATAACGCACCAACTAGGAAAATGTGCAGGCACGTGCACACGCCTGGACCTGTGCCGGAGGGCCACAAATGTGTGTCGGGAGCCATGTCGCAGACATTGAAAGGGAAGATGTGTGTCCGTGCCCCGGGAGAAGAGAGGGTGCATGGCGAGGGCAGGCTTTCCAGCCAGAGGCCCAGGCCTGCCCTGGTCTTCTGCACAGAAACCACATAACTGCTGACACACTTCTCCTCATCACTGAATTCTCTTCAGAAGATGGTGAACTGTTTAAAATGAACATGCTGGAGCACGTTTACTGCTCACAGACCATCATAGTGAAATGTGAGCCAGCGGCAGGAAAGCAGAGGAAGGCAGCGTAACACGAGTGAGGGTCTGCTGTCTCATCCCGGGGGCAGTGTCGCTTCCAGACGGACCGATGGCCAAGGCCCTAGTCCAACCCCGAGGGTAGAACAGTTACCGCTGAAGAGCCAACAGACGGATAGGGTGGGGTCATAAGAAACACCCAGGAAATGGGAGAAGCAGGAACAGAGAACAGAGGGGACCAGTAAGAAACAAACACAGGATGGCAGACGGAGCCTGGATTAATTGTCACACTAAACGTAAAAGGTCTAAATAGCCAAACAAGGGCAGGGACTGCCAGCTTCGATAGAAACACAAGATCCAGCTGGTGCATCTGCAAGAAACCCACTCTAAACATGCAGACCCAAACAGGTTAAAAGGAAAAGAGCGGAGAAAACCTCCCAGTCGGAGTCTGAGCAGAGTGTCGCCGGGTAAAGGCGCCCACGTCCAGGGAGGGCACTGGTCCTCACGTCTGCACCCTCCCAGCACAGCCTCCCAGTAAGCCCATGCATGAACACCAAGCTGGAGGGAGCCGGGCAGTGGGGACCACCCGAGGGGTCTCACCTTGCCTGTGGATTCGATGCCTCTGATGACACACAGGTACACGACTGCCCAGGATGCGGCCAAGCAGGCCAGCAGCCGCCACTGGATGGAGCCGTTGTCGCTGATGTCAGCCGTGATGTTCAGCGTCTGCCGGTACCAGAAGTAGCTCACGGTGCTGCTGGCCTGGCACTCGGCCTCGAACCCTGGAACCGGGAGGGTCCTGTCAGGGGCTGGCCACAGAGCTCAGGCCCGGATGTGGGCTCCGCAGGCCTCCGCCCAGGAGTGCAGTGTGTGGATAACCAGGCCTGGGGCTGCTGCACCAGCACAGGCACACGGGGCAGGACCCGTGGCCCCTGCTGCCCAGGGCGTGCAGGTGTGGCTAGAGGGCTGATGCAGGGAGACTGCTGGCCCAGATGTGCCCCTGGGCTGGCCTCGTTCAGAACGTGCCAAGCTCAAGTTAGTATCCGCAGATGCAGGAAGTGAAGGAGGGTTAAGAAAGCTTCATGAGCCAGTGCAAAAGAGTGACATTTCCTGTGCTGTGAGTATCTCTGCGGCAGCGCGTGGCTGAGGTCTGGACTTAATCCAGTGAAAGCCGCCGTGCCGCCCACTCAGCCTCTCATTGCTGGGCATGCACGCAGCTGGGCTGAGAATACATGGGGTCTCTGCGGGCCCCGGACCCATCAGCGGTCAGATACGGTGGGGTAAGGAGAATAGGATTTCATATGTGCTGTTCAGGAGAGCCCGTGCGGGCCCCCGGGAGGCAGGGCTGAGCGTCCAGCCCCCCAGCGCTCCTGCCCCCCGCCACGCTCCAGCCCCCCAGCGCTACCTGTGCGGTTGAGGTCCAGCGGGCAGGAGCTCCAGGGGAGCGGGTACTGGAAGGAGTTGAGCAAATACCACAGCACCCACGTCAGGACGGTGTTGTAGTACAGGCTGACCAGGAAGGACACAGTGAGGCAGCCCAGCCCTGCGGAGAGGCGGCACTCAGCTCCTCCCCCGCTCCCTGGCCACAGAGCTCCAGACACCCAGCACCCCACTCCGGCTCCCTGTCGTCCCCAAGGCCTCCTGCTGCTCGTCCCCCGCCAGCCCACATGTGGCCCCTGCACGGAGGGCGGGGCGTCGTGCTCATGCCCATGTGGCCCCTCCCTCAGCTGGGCCAGCATCTGCCTCTCCACGGGCTTCCCAGCAGACCCCGCAGACAGCGCTGCAGCCCCCTGTGGGGCCTGTCACAGACCCAGAGGCGCCCAGAGGGGCTGCTCGGACCCCTCCCTGCAGCACTCACCCCACGGCACTCCGGGCGTCAGGCTTGCCCTCTGTCCAGGCCCCCCTGGACACTCTCAAGCTCCCAGGTGTGTGGGCTCAGTGCCCGCGGGCACATACGCCCGGGTGATCCGGGACCGCTTGCTGCTGCTCCGTGGGGCTGGGCCTGCTGCCTCCTCCTCCTGCACCCTGAGCTGACCCCACGCAGCGCCCTGCACCCAGATCCCCGCTTGCGCTGTGGGGGAACCAAGCAGGGCCTCCTGGAGGAGGCATAGTCAGAGCAGAGCAGACCCAGCTCCCGCAGGGACGCTGCCACGCCCATCTAATCCGAACTGCTACGTCCGGGCCCGTCTTCTGCAGGGTCACTGAATATGAGCTGGAAGGACGGGCTTACACACGGCACACCCGGGACCTGCAGACCCCCACCCTCCCAGCAGCTCCGGGCAGGGGTCAGAGGGCGGCAGCCTACCCACACCGCCCAGGTAGGGCGAGATGGCCGTCCACACCCCGATGCTTCCTCTCCGCAGGCGCTGGCCGATGGCCAGCTCGATGTAGAAGATAGGGATTCCCTCGAGGACCAGGGCGATGAGGTAGGGGATGAGGAAGGCCCCTGCAAAGACACAGGGTCATCGGAGGGTCGACGACTGCCTGGTGGGGCCTTGGGCTGGGACGGACGGGCCTGCATGTCGGGCACCTGGTCGGCTGCTGTTTCAAGCCACTTGGCAGCGTCCCACCTTGTGAGACCTTGGGGGCAGGTTTCATGCCACGACGAGCCGTGTTGTTCTTACAGGGATACCCCACACCCCAACTACGGGGCCTACTGCTATATGGGGCTGGTCTGGCTTCTGGCAGAATGTTGAAGGTGGACATTGGAAATGGTCTGAGTGGAGGCGGGAGCCCGCCTCTCCGTGCCTGGGTATGAGCATCGCCCCTGCATGTCTGGATGCTAGGAGGTGGGCACCTGTAGCCACGGCGGGGTGAGGCTCCGTGGTCCCCCAAGGGAGCACACACTGACCGCCTCCATAGGATCGATGGGAGAGCCACACTTTCTGCACTGGAAGCCAGCGGTGGCGGGAGCAGGAGAAAAGGCCACGGGTGTGAGGAGTGAGGGGCCTGGCCTTTCCCAGAGCCCACAGCCCCGAGTGGCCCCGCCAGATCGCCTGGGGGTGCCTGTGGGGAGATGCCGGCTCCCACATCCCACGGGACTGCGGGTGTTCTCATACTGTTGGGGGAAAGGAGTCCCCATACAGTCGGGAGCTGCATTGTCTTCCAGTTAACCACAGTGTGTGGGCCTGCTGGCCCTTAGGTGCTCCGGGACTGACAGCCGCTTTCCCCACCTGCATGCACAGGGAGGGCCACGTCGGGGAACGCGCTCCCTGCATCTCCCCGGCCCGGCGGGCCCAGTGCAGGCCCAGCCTCCCTGAGGGCCAGTCTCTCCCGGGGATTTTGCGTCGTGGTCAGAGGTTTTGATGCTGAGTTGAGGCCCTGGGGAGGACAGGTGGCCACTCAGCCCACATCAGCTTCTGCACGGGACGCCAGTATTTGGGACAAAGCAGTGCCTGTTGGTGTCATGCACATAGCTGCGAAACCGCCAAGGAGCTTGGAAGAGCAATGTGGAATTCTCAGAGACGGCCTTGAGGGACGCACCCGATGCCCCAAGGACGACCAGGGCACCTGTGGGCAGGGGCTTGGAGCTGGGGGTGTGAATACAGCCCGGACCACTTCAAGGAGTTCCTGGCAGGAAGAGGGGCCAATCACAGGCCAGGGGTCCAGGGTCCAGATGGAGGAGCCCTCCCCAGCCTGCCCTTCTTCCCGTCCCACCCCACCCACACCACACACTGGGGTGTGCAGGTGTGTGCACCTCCCAGCCTCCCTTGTGCCTTGAGTGCACACCTGCTGCGTGGTAAGGACAGAGGGGACCAGCGACCCAGGCCCCGCAGGCAGGTGCTGGCCGTCAGACAGTGGCTCTGGGTCCTTGGTATTTGACCCACTGTCTGGAAAGGGCATGCAGGCTCCAGGCCGGCCAGGACCCACAGACCCCCGGCTGTGTGGGGAGGGTCACAGCCAGCAGGCCCAGGGCAGGGACTGCCCGGGAGGACCAGTCCAGGGGAAGGGGGGGGTTCTCCTCGTAGCCGACCTGGTGCAGCTGAATCAGCTTCGGGAAGAAGGGAGGGAGCAGCTCTGTGATCACAGGGGGAGAGTGGCACAGTCGGAGCTTCACTGCGTGTGGGTGCAGTTCGGCCCAGTCCAAAACACGTGTGGTCCGTGACTTGAATAAAAACCAAGCCGGTTTGGAGGAGGGCGCCGGTCGCAGGACGACCCAGCCGTGGGATTAGAGAGGTGGGACTTCGAGCCCCACCTGGAGCTCGGGCTGGGGAGAGGGCCTGCAAACTGCTAATCACCCAGGCCGGTGATTCAATCCGCCCTCCGTGGAAACGTGAGCCGCAGGGCTTGGAGAGCTTCCAGGCTGGTGAACGCGGGAGGTGCTGGAGGGCACGGCGCCGAGAGCGCGGGGGACTCCGACGCCCCCACTCTGTGCAGGATGCCGCGTGGCCGCTGTGGCGCTGTATGCTTTCTAGAAACCTGGTACTGGCGAGTGAGCTGTTTCCTGGGCTCTGTGAGCCCTTCTAGCAAAGTTCTGAATCTGAGGAGGGAACGTTGGTGCCCCTGACTTGTAGCAGACTAGGATGGACGTTGCGGACCCCGCGGGGAACCACTACTTGAGACTGGAGTCTGAGGTGCCGGCGGCGCCGCGGGGTTCGCGCTCGCTTCAGGTGGGTCGGCAGAAACGAGTTAAATTCTGCCCGGATTGGGAGAATTGGTTGGTGTGGGCAAAACCCTCACACGTGTGGTGTCAGACGATGAGAGTTTTTTCTGGTCGGGGCTGGGGGTGGCGAGATCGCGGCGCACATGCCATGCAGCGGGTCTGTGAGAGCCCCACGCACCGCCGGCCGGAGGGGTGCTGGAGGCCAGGCACACGGGTCCCGTCTTCTGAGAAAACGTCACGGAGAAAAGGGGATGGCTGCAGAGCCCGGCACGGCCGAGAATCCGAACAAGATACCCGACATCGTCCGGAGGAGAAAACGAAGGACAGAGAAGACCAGGGCGGGAGCGTGATACTCTGTCTCTGTGGATGGGGTGACTCAGTGTTGCCAAGACGGACATTCGTCCCCTGACAATCTAGAAATCCCACGCGACGCCCGTGAAACCCGAGAGTCTTCCGTGGAATCCACAGCCTGGCTGTGAAGTCGCGGGGGACAGTGACGGCCAACGCAGAACCGGGTCACAACAGGAGTGAGACGACTCGCCCTGCTGGACATTTGGACTGATTGTCCAACTAGGGTCATCACGTCCTCACACGACTCCGAAGTCTCCATGGAGTCCACGGGTGCTGAGCTTGCAACACGGCCGTGTGGAGATTGCGGACCACTCACTAGATGTCCCACTCGTGTTGCCACGGACACGGTCGTGAATTATTCCTGGGTTGGAACCTTAGACCCAAGCAGGTGCTTGGAGGGTCTCCATGCTGCCCTGCGCCGGTCACTGGTGAGGTCCACGCCCTGACCGCGGGGGCTGACGCTCACCCAGAAGCTGTGTGGAGGCGACAGAACACCCTGCAGGTGCGGCTGAGTGTTTCCCCTCATTCTGTTACAATGTTGCCTTTTAAGTCTCATCCTTAAAGAGAAGCCTACAGACCTGAGTAATCACTAAGGACAGAAAATATTCACCCTCAGGGGACATGAGTTTGCGCAGAATAGAAACGCAATAGGTCATCTGCTCATCTTACTATCGAAGTAATCAGTGGTGGTCGACGAGAGATAAAAGCATTCTTGCATGTGAGGGGTGCTTGTTTAGGAAAAGTATGAGTTTTTGAAACTTAAACATGTCATGACATTTCAGGAAGTGTGTCACACCTGGAAATAGGGCCTAAAAGAACTGTTTAAAGAGCAGGGTCCCCAGCCCATGAGCACAGGTGGTGATGGGCTGGTCCTGGCACCCAGTGCTGGGGACGCAGCCCGCCGGAGGCCCTCAGGCCAGACAGTGCCAGCTCACGGGTTCCGGAAGCTACGTTCCCGGGACAGTCCCGACACAACACAGCACAGAGCGATGCCCAACTGGTTCGGTTCCAAGCAGCATTTACTGACCTGCAGTGACCACCAGCATGTGGGTCACCCCTCTGAGCCCGAATGTACGTCTCCTGATGCACAGGGCAGCTCGGGCCCGGGGAGCGACCGGCTCCCCACCCCCCGGGCTGCGGGGTGCTCTGTGCCTCCAAGGAAACCCTCAGTCTCAGGTGACCCACGGCCCACGGTGCCCACCCAGCCCCAACCCCCGTGGAGGTTCTGAACACCTCGGGGACAGCAGTTCCAGGAGAGACGTCTCCTCCAACTTCTTATAATCAGGAAAAAATAATAAACTTCCAGGAAGCCGTTTCCTCATAAACAGGGACGCCACCCCCGGCACTGCCCCCACCCGGTCTGCTCTGAACAGGTCCTGAAGACCCCCACCCTGCACCTCCCCAATGCAGCCTGACCGCTGTCCACCCAGCACGGCCGGGAGGCCACTGTGTGCCCTGGGAAGGGGCCAGGACGACTCCCATCAGCCCTTCGCTTCTGCCCTGCTCCTGGTGGGGGCCAGAGGCATCGCCCCAAAGGAAACAACCCCCACATTTCCAGCCAGGGGCTGGTGGATGCAGGAGGATCGCCCTATAGGGCTTCCGGGGGCCTCAGGTCTTACACGTGCAGAAAGGGCCTTGATGGCAAGCGGACCTGACCCTGAGACCCGACGGGCCCCGAGGTTGCACCCCCAGAAAAGGACCGGCCTGGCCCGGGAGATGTTCCATGTCTGCTCCCCGGGGCCATGGGTGGCAGGTGGAGCCGGCTTGCCTGGCACCACCTTGGGCGCTGGTGAAGGGGGGGTGCCCTGGCCGGGCACAGACGGGGGGGGGGG
>NW_024423897.1:62708773-62722519 GCF_017311325.1 Ursus maritimus
ACGGGGGGGGGGGTCACCGGCCTACGGCGAGCCGCATGAAGGGCGGCGTTCGGAAAGCTCCCCTGGGACCCGGCAGGCTGGACGGCAGCAGGTTGGACGGCCACTGCACAGACTCCCCGGGTGGCGGGACCGTGGAGGCGGCTCACCTCCGCCGTAGGTCTGGCACAAGTACGGAAACCTCCAGATGTTGCCCAGCCCGACGGCAAAGCCGACGCAGCTCAGCAGGTACTGCAGCTTGCTGCCCCACACCGGCCGCTGCTCCCCCGCTGCCCCCGCGCGCGCCATGCTACCTGCTTGCGCCTGCCGGAGGCCGGGTGCGCTCTCATTATTTAAAGGAAAACCAGTGGGCCAGTTAATTGGTAACTCAGGCCAGGCTCTCGCTCTCCCCCAGGCGATCCCTTCCTGACCCCGTGCCCTCCGCCCGCACCTCGCTCGTGCCCGAGGCAGGCGGCTGCCCCGGGTCCCACCAGGGCCTCCTGTTCCCGTCGGGGACACGCCCGGACTCCCAAGACCACGGCATCTTTAGCTGTTTTATAAAAACCATCACTTTCTAATCCACCTTTCGATGCTGGGACCGTGTAGACCCGTCGCTCTGAGGAGTGACGCAGAGCCGTGTGTCCTCACCCCATTTCCCCAGCGGTGGGGTCTTGCAAATATCTCATCTGTGTCCCCGCAGGGATGCTGACGTGATAGGTCAGTTTGGCACATGTCCATCACAGGGAGAGTCCCTCCTGCCCCCTTCAAGGCCACACACGCCCCCCTCTGCTCCTGCCCTTCCTGTGCCCCCGCCAGCTTCCCGTCTGTTCTGCATTGCTCCTGTTTTGTCCTTTCTAGAATGTTCTATAAGCAGAGTCCCCAGTGTGTGACTTCGGGGTGGGCCTGCTCCTTTCAACGGCGTTCTCCAGTGACTGAGCCATGGAGACACCATGTGTTCACCACGCATGGAAGGGTGGCTAGTGCCCAGGGAGGGATCCGCCCCCCCCAGCACCCACCACGTGCAGGGTGGAGGGCCTGTGTCCCAGAGGGCCTCCCCTGCTGGGGCAGGGGCAGGGGCAGGGACAGGGGTGGGAGGGGCTTCTTCTCTTCCCCTCAGAGACAACTGGTGCCCTCAGGCAGCGGGTGGGACAGCATGACACCCACGGCCACAGGGGCTCAGCCAGGCTGGGGGACGTCCCAGTTGTCCCCTCCATGTGGGGTCCCCCTGCAGTGGGATGAAGCATGATGAGCTGATATGGTGGACCCAGCCTGGGCCTCCTGTGGGGCTCCTGGACCCGTGGACCCCTGGTGGATGCTTCCAGGACAGGCTGGGGCCCTGCATGTGAAATTCCCACTTCCCAGGACGCTGGTCTCACACAGGCCCAAATGTGTGGGTCCCAGAGGCGTGGGCCCTGGTGGACACACTTCCACTGACTCTTTCTTGGGTGGGAGGGGAACGTGAGAAAGCGGGGAGAAGGGCGGTGAGGGCAGGGCTGTGGCCCCTGGCCCAGCTGACTTAACCTCACCAGGGCACCCCGGCCCTGAACCCAAGACCGCCCCCATCTGCCCTTCACACGGCCACACGACATGCCCAGAGCTCCACGGACGCAGTGACTTGGTGTCACGACTTCCAGAGAAAATCACCCCCCCCCACCAGAACTGTGGTCCCGCGCTGCCCTGAATGACAGGCCCCGCTGTTTGCTCATCCCTCGGCATTTAGACAACATTAAGGCCCAGGCTATGAAACAGTGATTTATTTAGACGGGTACACATTATGCCCACAAGTCCTGCATTTCCAACAACTCACAAATACACCAAGGCCGTGGAACAAGGCACTCGTTGGGGACAAAGTGACTGGAGGAGCCCCTTGGGCCGCACCTGCCAGTCTCCTCCCCATGCACCGTGGCTGGGGCAGCAGATCCATGGGGGGCTGCTCAGTGTTCTCTCAGTGGGGGTGGGAAAGCTTTGAGAGCAGGGTGGAGGCTGGAGTGGGGCAGGACGTGGGACCCCGGGCAGGTGCACGCCCTCATGGCCTTGCACAGCCGGCTGTGAGCCGCCGAGGTTTCTGCGGGTCCCGGCACCCAAGTGACTGGCGGCATAAGAGGGTGGACATGCCGGTGCTTGGAAGAGGCTCCCAGCGGGGCTGCAGGGCTGAACTCTGTGTTACCACGGGACGGGAGACACTGGGATGGGGACAGGGCCCCGGGGCATCCGTGTAGGGGTGACAGGGCTCTGGGACCCACCGTCCCACCCAGGTCCCCACCCTGGCCCAGCAGATGCTCAGAAAGTGCAGTTTAACGTAAACTTCCAGATTTTTCCATGGAGAGTGGAGGTGAGCTCATTACCATAACTACTCCATGTGCCAAGTGACTTCGGCCGAGATTGGCTGTCGAATCCCAGAAGACAAGCCTTCCCATGACGGGCAGGGAAGAGCCAGCACCAGCCTTCACCGAGGGGTGTCCAGTGGGTGGGCTTCCCTGTCCCTGCCGTGCTCGGGACACACAGGCTGCCCTCGACCTTGGCGGCTGTGGCCGAGTTACCCGCTAACCCGTCTTTCGCAACAGCTGGCTACACACTCAGGCAGTGAGTATGCCGCTTCAGAAAACTCAAAGGGTGGTTTTGCCTTCACCTCGGCCGCCTTGACTTTGTCTAACTGCTCCCTTCTCCGCGGCGGCCAGAAGCAATGATTAATCGGGCCGGCATCCTGCCAAGGCCAGCGGACGGGCAGTCAGGCCTCAGAGGGACTCCGCCGAGTCTTCCGGAGCTCACAGCCCAGGGGCTCGAGGAGGGCGGTCCTCGTCACGGGGCACCAGTGCCCCGACCTTACTGTGAGCTCCTGGGTCAAGGGTCGAAGGGTGGGTGGCTATGAGACTGGATCTGAGGGGCCGAGGGGGCATCACACTCCCATCTCCCGCGGGGCGAGCTCCGCAGGCACGGCCTCCCCACGACGCCGCAGCTGTGACTCTCCCTCGGCGCGCACAGGCATGGCGGGACCCAGGCCGTGGCGGCACCGGGGCAGCAGCACGTGCCCCACCACGTCCGTGACAAGGGCAAGCGCGTGTGCACGTGGACATGCACATACACACGTGGACACATGGCTGTGTGTGCACAAACACACACGCATCCAACACGTTTATACAACACACTCTCACATGTACCACAGCCATGCACACAGCACAGGTGTACACACGCCCACCACGTGCTCATGCACACAGACACACATGCTTAGACATGATCACACGCGTGCTTCCACACACCCCACATACTCTCACACGTGTGTTCACACATGCACACGCACACACGTGTGTTCACACGTGCACACTCACACACATACCCGCTCACGTGTGTGCACATCATGCACTATAAACATTCACACACGCATACACTCTCACACGTGTGTTCACAGTGCACATGCACACACGTGTGTTCACACGTGCACATGCACACTCACACATATATACACATACACGTGCATATACTTGCACAGCACACACCCACACATGCACACTTGCACACACTCTCACATGTGTGGCCCGGACCCCGCCGACACCGACAGCCGCACACGCTGGGCTGAGCTGCTCAGGACTTCAGGTCCCCGTTGATGGAGGCCGTGGACAGCCCACTGACCAGCCCATGGCGGTCCCCTGGCTTCTGGCAGCGGTTCCTCAGGAGCTTGTAGATGGCAAAGCCAGGGATGACCAGGCAGGGCACCCCAGCCACGACGACGACCACAGCGTACACCCAGCCCGGGTACTTGACCTTCTCGGATTTGGGAAACTCCTCCTGGGGAGAGAGCAGCGGTGACCAGCTGCACGTACAGCCCGTAGGACCTCCCGTGGGGCAGACGCCTCTCCCCTGTGGGTCACCTCCTGGCCCTTATGGGGGAGGGGAGGGACACTCCAGGCTGCCCACCCCCACAGGGAGCAAGACCCCCGCTGCCCCTCCCCGGCAGCCCCCGGCTCACATAGGCAGGGTTCCAGACGCTGTACACCAGCTCCTCGTTGACCTTGACCACGAAGAAGAACAGGAAGATGACCAGCATGAGCAGCGGGCTGACCACTCTCCACGTGACTTGCCAGAAGATGTTGGGCTTGTGGCCGATCATGAACTCGATGTCCCTGTTGAACCTGGACACAGAGGGGGGAAGGAAGCTGTCACCGGGGGGCGTCGACAGGTCTGTGGTCCCGTCAAGGCAGAGGGTGGCCAGCCCGTCCAGCCCAGACAGACGTCACCCTCTGCGGTGCCACAGCCTGGTCTTTCTCTGACCAGAGACCCACTGCCTGCAGAAGAGCCCCGTTCCTGCATCAGAAGACGCCTCGGGAGGCCGGCAGGACCCTCTGTCGCCCCGTGGTGCCACCGCCCAGCGCCCCAGCCTGTAAACTTGCTCTACGGACTCATGCGGAGCTGGGGACCATGCTTCTGGGCTAGAGGGTAGCCCAGCCGGCAGCCCTGTCCCAGCCTCCCTGGCAGGGCAGAGGCCCTGACCTTGGACAGCCCCACCGTCTCCCGCCCGTCCGGGCCAGACTCTTCTGCGGCAGAGTCCGTTGTCTATAGACGTCGTCATGGAGAACGCAGAACGTGGCCACGTGCTGTCCTGGGCCACAGAGAATCCAGGGGATACTGCGCAGTGCCCAGGCCTCATCCCCAGGCCGGACCCAGGGGGGGTCTTCTGTGCACGGGATGCGTCCTCACTGCAGCGCGTTGCATGGTACCCCCACCATTGTCTGGCTTCCAACTGTCCTCGGGTGGTCACAGATGGCCGTGCCCCCATGCGGACAGTCCCAGGCCTCTGCAGGTGGGGCAGCAGCGGCCTGCACGTGCTCTCTGGTGTCCCCCGGGCAGGTTCACACTGTGGGGCGGGTGTCTGCACTCAAGCAGGCCAGCTCTTGAGGGTACGGAGGCGGCATCTCAAGCCCCTCCAAGGGCTTGTGCAGGTTTTATGGTCTGGGGAGCCCATCTCCCAGCGAGAGCCCGGGTGCCCTGTTCTGGGCCTGTGTTCGTCTCTGATCAGGGCCTGATGCCCTCAGTGTCGGGCCAAGCAGACCACGGACGGGGTGCGCTCGCCCACCTTTCTCTGGCTGGGGTCCCTCTCTCCCTGTAGAAAGTTCTGGAGCTCCTCACCACAGAGCTCCCTCCCCGTGGGCTGGCAGCCGTGGCCTCTGCGGGGCCCCGCAGGGCAGCCTTGAGCCCTGCAGTGGGAGCCCCTGCCCTGTCCACGCCCGGCCCTCACGCCTGCTGTCGCACCCCAGCCCCTGGGGCTGCTCTGTCCCTTCCGGTCTGTCTGTCCTCGCATCTCCGGCCGCCCGTGTGGGATGCGACAGAGCTTCACCTCCTCGTCTTTGACTTTGCTTACGATACTTCAGTTATGAATTTTGTAAACCCTGTGGTCAGACCAGAAGAGTCTGTATTTTCCTTCATGGTGGCTGTTTGCTCTCCTCCTACCCCTGAGACTGCACAGCTTGTGAATGCTCCTGTCTGCCGGGTCTGGAAGCTTCTGGAAGCTGGAGGGAGCTCTGTTCGGATTGCTCTGGCCGGCGTCCGTCCGAGGCCCATCTCCTCTGCCCTCGGCCACACAGGCGCCAGGTCCAGGGCACGCTCGGCCCCGGGTAGCGGCGCGCCTGTCCCGCCCCTCCCTGAATGCGGCCCTGCCTACCCCGTTGGGAGCCTCCTGCCGCCACGGCCTCCCCCTACCTGTCCACACCGTACACGTAGACGACCGCGAACATCTCGCAGAAGGCGATGATGAGCAGCGGGATGGAGCCGGCATAGCTGTCCAGCAAGGAGAGCCAGTACTGGCCGGAGTTCAGCGTGAAGATGAACGCCAGCAGGTACGTCCCCAGGCAGATGAGGCCTGAGGGCAGAGGACACCGCGCTACGGCCCGAGGCCCTGTGCCCGCACCGTGGCCGCACCCCGGGGCTGTCCTCGCGGCCCCGAGCCACGTACCTGTGAGCAGCTCTTTGGGCCACTTCTTCGGAATGATCTTGAGGTCCTGCAGGGGCACGACCACGCCCTCCATGTTCCCGAACATGGACGACAGGCCCAGGCAGAAAAGCATGATGAAGAAGAGCACGGACCACAGCGGGGACACGGGCATCTTGGTGATGGCCTCCGTGAACACGATGAAGGCCAGCCCGGTGCCCTCCACGCCCTGCGGGGTTGGGGCAGGGGCGTCACGGGGCGCACGCTCCCCAAGGGCCCTCTCCTTCCCTCCCACCCGCTGAGCCCCCACCGCGCAAGCACAGGGCTGATCTGAGCCATTTGGGGGAAATAACCAGAACTTGTCTTTTAGGCCCAATTGTATTTTCTAAAAGCTGCACCAGCTTGAGGACCAGGAAGTGGCTTGCATGGTTCAGCCACAGTCAGGACCCCGAGCTGCCCAGACAGACCCGTGACAGACACGGACACCGCCGCTCACTGACGTTTCCTGAGACGCGCATCGCACAGCTGGGCTCGGGGCGTGGGGTGACCTCCACGAGGCCTGAGCGAGTGCCTGAGTGGATGCGCTGGACCTGCGGCCAGCGGGTTGGGCAAGAGTGGCCGCAGGCAGGGCGTGGGCTCCAGCGGTTGGCCGTGCAGAAGCACCCGGGCTCCGCACAGGGTCCTGGCTGAGCCTGTGGTCCTGCGTTTGGGCCCACACGGATCCGCGAGACCCCTGCTGCAGCCCCTCCCTCCCGGGTTTTCCACTGGGGCCGAGGGGCTACGTTAGGGGTCCTGGGCTCAGCACTCCCTGCAGGGTATCAACCCCTGTCCCCGGGTGAGAGGACCGTCTGGTTGGCCCTCTGCTCTGCTGGCTGGGCTTGCTCTCTGCACACCCCACTCCTGCGGAGCCTGTCCCCACTGGCCACTGGGACACAGTGCTAGGCCCTGAAAATGTGTGACATGTTCCCAAATATTACATGGCTCCAAATAAGAAAATTGCAAATTAAAATTAGTAAATGTTGGCCCATAAACCATAACAGCATGGAAAGATCACTCCTCATTAAAGCTGGCGTTCAGAAACGTTCATGCATCAGAGGACGGTTTGCAGCTACGTGTCCTTGGCGCTCCGATAGCTGAGAAATGTCAGCCGGCCCAAAGTAAAAGGTGCCGACAAGAGAAGTGAGGTCGGGAGCTCGGTTATGATGCCTCTGGGGTGTTTGTAGCAGGGACTCTAGTACTCGTGCGCGTGGGGATATCCGCGGGTTTGACACGAGGCACAGCAGGGCGCCAGGGCCCCTCTGGCCCCGGGTCCCGGCCTCTGCACCAGGCCTGGGGTGGAGGCTCTGAGGCCTTGGGACCCGGCCCGTCAGAACTCGGCTTGTGGGAGAAGCTCGGCGCCCGCCCGCGGGTGTCCTTCACCCCCACCCAGCTCTGCAATCACAGGAACACCATCCAGAGGACCGACCTCCGAGAGGAAGGTGTTCATGTCGCACGTCTGGAAGTGCAGCTTTGCGAAGGCCTCGGGGTCGGTGTCTTTGCACCAAAGCTTCATCTCCTCGAAGTTCTCCTGCGTCACGTTGCCCTCGGGCAGGTCGAATCCATTCATGAGAGTCAGGATGTTCCTGGGAAGACAATGGGGCTGGCAGCAGGCCGGTGGGCTCCCTGGAGGCCACGTGCAGGTTCCCAGGACAGGCGGGCCACCTACGTGCTGAAACAGTCATCGAAGCGCTCGGTGGCACGGAAGCCGATGATGGAGTAGACCACGGTGGCCGCGTACACGGACGTGAAGCCGTTGATGACCGACACGATCACCGAGTCCATCTCGCAGTTGTTGCTGCCAAGAGAGTGGCGTCTGGTCACGGCGGGCCGGCGACACCCACCTGGCCCGAGTCAGCACCCAGCGAGGGCGGGCACGGGGCTTCTGAGGCCAAGCCCCTGGCCCAGCAAGGTGGGCACAGCCACGGGGGATGCAGCCCACCCCACGCTGCCCTTCCCACCACTTCCCCAGGCCCCCGGGTCTCCTGGCCCTGGAGACCCCGTGTCCAACCCCTGCTTCCCAGGTCATGAGGCTTCGAGCCCCCGCAGCTGGGCACATCCAGAACACCGCCCCTGACCTCCCCACCCCCACGCGCCGAGGCCAACATCTTCCTTCCAGATGCTTCCGTTGGCCGGCATCAAAGGCAAATGACAAGTGTTGGCGAGGGTGAGCAGGGATCGGGCGCGGCTGCACGGCTGGGGGACGTGAGATGGGGTGGCCTCTGTACAAAACATCCCCTTAAACCCTAACCCCGAGCGGCCCCGCCCCTGGGTGCACCCGCGGCCACCGAAGCATGGACACAAATGTTCACGATCGCCAGAGAGTGGAAACAGCTTGCACGGCTATTGTGGGGAGGGAGGGCAAACAGCGCGGCCCGTCTGCACGCAGGCATTGCTCGGCCATGAAAGGCAGGATGCCCGACACAGGCCACGGCGGGGTGGACGCTGAAGACGTCATGCTCAGGGACGGAAGCAGACTCAGAGGACGCGCAGAGACGCAGCAGGCGGGTGGCAGGGGTGGGGCGAGGGCGCACGGCGCAGGGCTCGCTTGGGGCGAGGGCGCGATCTGGTCCGGTGCCGGCACAACCGGAAGATGCGGCTGCACCAGGAGCTGGTGTGTGCTGAGCAGGCGGAGGGCCCCGTGTGGGAAGGTCCATTCCCCGCTGCCTCCTGTCCCACCCGACACCACGGCCGGCAGGCCAGCCCAGCCTGGCCCCACGCCCTCCGTGTCTGCTCCCGCGGCTTGTGTGTCTCTTGGCTGGACCATGGTCCCAGCAGGACGGTCCTGGCGCACCAGGCGGGGCACAGGAGGTCCCCCATTAATGCTTGTGGAAATGAAGTGACGCCAGCTGTGTCCTTGGAGGCGCTGGGGGCCCTCGTAGTTTGGGCCCCATCCACGTGGGTGTCAATCTGGGGTGGGCGGCAGGGGCCAGTGCTCCTGGGGTCCTGGGTGCCGAGGCGCGATGGGGAGTCGGGGCGTGAACACCAAGGCTCACTATTGCTGGGACAGAGGCGTCCAGGGGAGGCCGGGCCATAAATGGGTCTCCCTGGGGGTGCCTCACTCGTGAAAGCCCTCCCAAAGCATCAGCCCACCTCTTGGCACCCCGGGGCTGCAGCCCTGCTGGGACCCTGGGTCAGCGGGTTTACCTGCACCCCCTCCTTGGTTCACCCACCAATCGTGGTAAGGAGGCTGAGGCACAGGGCAGGTGTGGCAGAGGCCCCCCCACACTCACTGCACAGAGTTGTAGCTGGAGAAGGAGATGAGGCCCCCAAAGGCCAGTGAGAAGGAGTAGAAGACCTGAGCCCCCGCATCCAGCCAGGTGACCGGGTTGGCCAGCTCCGTGACCTGCAGCCAGACAGAGCCCCTCAGCTGCGCTGGAAAGGACCGGGGGCTGGGACACACAGCCCCTGGAGGTGGCAGCTGGTGCCTGGCCCGCTAGTGGCTGCCCTCGGTCCACACGGCCACCATCGAGCGGATAGGCCCTGCATGCATGCCACGAGGGGCCCAGGGAGGGCTGTCCCCCAGCCTGGCCTCCTGTGCCATCTGGGCCCAGGCTGACCTTGGGAGACTCACGTTGGGCGTGAAGAGGAACACGATCCCTTTGGTGGCTCCCTTCAGCGTCAAGCCGCGGATGAGGAAGATGGTTAGGACGACGTAGGGAAGGGTCGAGGTGATGTACACGGCCTGCGGACAGGGAGGGTGTGGGACCAAGCGGCAGGCGGTGCCCGGCAGACAGGGAGCCCCGGGCTCTTGAGGAGAAGGGACGACAGCATAGGACCCCTGCCCTGGCCCTCCCGGCCCCCCGGCCCCCAGGCTCCGGGCGGGGAGACAGGCCCCGCCCTCCACACCCCACCCTTGTGTCTGCAACTGTGGTTGTTAGAGATCTCGGGGGCCACTTGCCCACAGCTTTTTGAGTGCGTGCTTGAGAGCGTGTGAGCAGCAGAGGCCCCCTCCCGGAGAGCGGGCACGTGGGGCCATGCCCCTGACGGCGGGCTGGGGTGTGGCGGCTCGGGCACCCCCACCCCGCGAGCACCTTCCCGGTGGTCTCAATGCCACGTATGGTGCACACATAGAGGACGCTCCAGGCGCAGGTCAGGCAGAGCAGGATCCACCACTGAATGGAGCCGGACTCGCTGATGGAGGTGGAGATGTTGAGGGTCTCCCGGTACCAGAAATAGTCCACGGAGGAGCTGCGGGCACACTCCTCCACGTAGCCTGGGGGCGGGCGTTTGCACACGTCAGGGCGCGCCAGAGTGCGAGTTGCGGTGGGGGGACCGAGACCCCGGGCCCAAACTGTGCTTTGAAACGGTGACGACAGGGATGTCGTACACACATGCACACGAGTGCACACGCATGCAGACCCGTGTGCACACGTGCACACACACCGACACACGCATGCACCGAACATGCCCACACAAGTCCACGTTCACACAAACACACACACACGAGTGCACACACATGCAGACCCGTGTGCACACGTGCACACACACCAACACACGCATGCACCGAACATGCCCACACAAGTCCACGTTCACACAAACACACACACGAGCATGCAGCCCCGTGTGCACATGTGCACACACACCGACACACGCATGCACCGAACATGCCCACACAAGTCTACATTCACACAAACACACACACGAGTGCACACGCATGCAGACCCGTGTGCACACGTGCACACACACCGACACACGCATGCACCGAACATGCCCACACAAGTCCACGTTCACACAAACACACACACGAGTGCACACGCATGCAGACCCGTGTGCACACGTGCACACACACTGACACACGCATGCACCGAACATGCCCACACAAGTCCACGTTCGCGCAAACACATGCACACGAGTGCACACGCATGCAGACCTGTGTGCACACGTGTACACACCGACACACGCATGCACCGAACATGCCCACACAAGTCCACGTTCACACAAACACACACACGAGTGCACACGCATGCAGACCCGTGTGCACACATGTGTGCACATGTGGGGTGTGCACCCCAGGCCTCTGCTGCTGCCTTCTCCCTCCTGCCCCTGCTGCAGGCACACAAGAGACCCACAGGCTCAGCTGGGCGTCTGCCGTGGGCAAGGCGCTCTGCCATGCACCAGTCACGGGTCTCTAAGTTTCCCTGGCTGGGGCCCATCACGGGCAACGGTGTCCAACCTCACACGTTCTCATCCTTGTGGGTCCCAGGGTCCTGGGTGCCCTTCCAGGCCAGACTGACACCCTGCAAAGGGGGAAGCAGTCTAGTCCTGGAAGGCCCCCACTTCATCCCCAGAGACAGGGACCGTGCCCTGAATGGTCCCCGAAGGCAGCAAGGGATGACATGGGGGTGGGCCCTGTCCTTTCCTGACCCTGAGGGGCCCATCCTGCCAATCCCAACCCCAGCACTTCTGGAGGGATCCGTGCAGCAAACCACACTAGCCACTGTCTGCTTGTTGGACCCATGCTCCCAGCACAGGCCGTTCACTTCATGATGGGGGTGGGTGCCCAGCGGCCCAGCTTAGCACTCATCCCTGTGCCTCCATGGGCCACAGGCCAGGGCCTGCTTCCCCCCCGCCCCAGGCCTGGGGGGCTCCGGGAAGGAGCAGATGGTGAGGGGCGGGAGCTCTCTGCAGGCAGAGCCTCCGGATACTGGGTAGGAAAGGCCAATGGGGACAAGACACTGTCCCGGGAATGTCGGGGAGCAGCTCTCTGGGAAGCCCCACACACCCTGCTGGCAACCTGGAACCCCGAGTCTGCTACCTGCACTGCGAGGCCGGGTGGGGGGTGGTCAGGTCGCCCCTTTCCTCCATAACACCTGGGCCACTGCCACCCTCCCGAGAGGGAAGCCAGAATTTTTAAGGACTTTTCTCCTGCAGTGTGACTTTTAAATGTCCCGTTGCCTCAAATGTGCGGGTTTTCGCCACAGCTGAGCTGTAGCCCCCTGGAATTTGGACAATCAGAAGGCGGCTCTTTGTGGACGGTCAGCCCGCACGTTCAAAGGCGCGGCTCTCTGCACGGCCGGGGCGGTTCCCTGGCCCCCAGCGCCCGCCTCGCCCAGGCCTCACCTGTCTGGTTGGCGTTGATCGGGCACTCACTCCAGGGCAGAGGGTCCTGGAAGGAGTTGAAGAAGTACCACATGACCCAGGCGATGATGGTGTTGTAGTACAGGCCCACCATGAAGGACACGAACATGGACGCGACGCCTGGGGGGGCAGACCGTCACCGCTCAGGAGTGGGGCGGTGCCGGGGGGGGCGGCAGACCGTCACTGCTCAGGAGTGGGGCGGTGCGGGGGCGGTGCTGGGGAGGCAGACCCGTCACCGCCAGGAGTGGGGCGGTGCGGGGGGCGTGCCGGGGGAGGCAGACCGTCACCGCTCAGGAGTGGGGCGGTGCGGGGTGGTGCCGGGAAGGAACCTCAGCGGTCGGTCTGGCCACTGCTGAGCCCTCCTCTGCTCAGGGAGTAAGGGCTCTACTCATCCCCCCGATGCCCTGGGTGCCCGGGACTCAGACGGCCTCTGCTGCCCTGCTGGTCCCTGGCAGCCGGGAGCGACAGGGCCTGGACCTGTGGCCCACCGTCCCCTGCGATCCTAAGGAAGGGTTTGCACAGGCCTGGGAGGCGGAGGCCTGGGCCCCTCCTCTCCCTGAAATCGGGCAGAGAGAGCAGAGAAGTCCCGGCAGGGCCCCGGACTCGTACCTACGCCCTTCAGGGCCGGGTGGATGGAGCTCCAGACGCCCACACTGCCCTTCCGCAGCCTCTGCCCGATGGCGAACTCCAGGTGCAGCAGGGGGATGCCCTCCAGGACCAGCAGGATGAGGAACGGAATCATAAACGCCCCTGGGGGGGGAGAAGGCAGCGATGAGGGCAGGGGACAGCACACGGGAGGGGCCGCCTGTGGGACACAGGTGTTGGTCGAAAGCACCAGCACAACCTCGCACAGACACGGGCCTGGGACCTCAGGACCTCACCACCCACAAGGCCGGCACCCTGACGGCCGCAGGCGCCGGCGCGCGTGGAGCCCCGTGCACCGCCACACACAGCAGCTCCTGGGAATGAGCGGAGGGGCCCCAGTACTGGGCAGAGTGCCAGGAGGCAGAACAGCCTCCACTCAGGGGTGGGGAACGGTCGGAGGGGACAGGTCCCAGGAGCCCAGGGTTCAGAGGCCGACTCGGAGGTCGCGCACCGGGAGGGTCAATCTGAGGCTTGGGAGGCCGGCCTGGATATGCACGAGCCCAGGACAGGGTGCAGGGAGCCAGGCTTCCACCAACGTGGGGTCACGAGGACCCCCCAGCGTCTCCCAAGCCCTCCTGGCTTCAGTGCAGGAGAGCAGGTCAAGAGGGGAAATTATAAAGGCAACCAGGCTGGTCTCTGGGCCGCTCCGTCCCCGGGCGCCGGCCGCCAGGAAACCGAGGAGGCTCTCTGGGAGCAGCCACAGGCAGGACGGCGCCGAGCGAGACTTAGCAGAGATCGGCGCAGCCGAGGTCTGCACAGCCTGTGAACACGGGCCCAGGACGCGGCTCTGCGGCCGAGACCAAACACTCACTGCCTCAGGACTGAGTGGATTTGGGTCCCAGTGTGGCAGCCATGGGCGCTGGGCTCTCTGGACCCCCGTGGGCCGAGCCCACTGACCTGGGATGTTTCCTCGCTGGGATGCCTCTCGGTCCCTGCTGACCGGAGGCCCAGCGGTGAGCCTGCTGAGTGACGGTAGCCGCCCTTCTGCCCGGCCCGGGGTCCTGCCCCATGACAGCCACACAGGGAGCCCAGTGGCAGGAGCATTTGGTGCGGCCCCAGCCCAGTCTGCACCCGATCCCGTGCCCCCC
>NW_024423897.1:62722529-62727082 GCF_017311325.1 Ursus maritimus
GGGGGGGGGTGGTGCCGGGAAGGAACCTCAGCGGTCGGTCTGGCCACTGCTGAGCCCTCCTCTGCTCAGGGAGTAAGGGCTCTACTCATCCCCCCGATGCCCTGGGTGCCCGGGACTCAGACGGCCTCTGCTGCCCTGCTGGTCCCTGGCAGCCGGGAGCGACAGGGCCTGGACCTGTGGCCCACCGTCCCCTGCGATCCTAAGGAAGGGTTTGCACAGGCCTGGGAGGCGGAGGCCTGGGCCCCTCCTCTCCCTGAAATCGGGCAGAGAGAGCAGAGAAGTCCCGGCAGGGCCCCGGACTCGTACCTACGCCCTTCAGGGCCGGGTGGATGGAGCTCCAGACGCCCACACTGCCCTTCCGCAGCCTCTGCCCGATGGCGAACTCCAGGTGCAGCAGGGGGATGCCCTCCAGGACCAGCAGGATGAGGAACGGAATCATAAACGCCCCTGGGGGGGGAGAAGGCAGCGATGAGGGCAGGGGACAGCACACGGGAGGGGCCGCCTGTGGGACACAGGTGTTGGTCGAAAGCACCAGCACAACCTCGCACAGACACGGGCCTGGGACCTCAGGACCTCACCACCCACAAGGCCGGCACCCTGACGGCCGCAGGCGCCGGCGCGCGTGGAGCCCCGTGCACCGCCACACACAGCAGCTCCTGGGAATGAGCGGAGGGGCCCCAGTACTGGGCAGAGTGCCAGGAGGCAGAACAGCCTCCACTCAGGGGTGGGGAACGGTCGGAGGGGACAGGTCCCAGGAGCCCAGGGTTCAGAGGCCGACTCGGAGGTCGCGCACCGGGAGGGTCAATCTGAGGCTTGGGAGGCCGGCCTGGATATGCACGAGCCCAGGACAGGGTGCAGGGAGCCAGGCTTCCACCAACGTGGGGTCACGAGGACCCCCCAGCGTCTCCCAAGCCCTCCTGGCTTCAGTGCAGGAGAGCAGGTCAAGAGGGGAAATTATAAAGGCAACCAGGCTGGTCTCTGGGCCGCTCCGTCCCCGGGCGCCGGCCGCCAGGAAACCGAGGAGGCTCTCTGGGAGCAGCCACAGGCAGGACGGCGCCGAGCGAGACTTAGCAGAGATCGGCGCAGCCGAGGTCTGCACAGCCTGTGAACACGGGCCCAGGACGCGGCTCTGCGGCCGAGACCAAACACTCACTGCCTCAGGACTGAGTGGATTTGGGTCCCAGTGTGGCAGCCATGGGCGCTGGGCTCTCTGGACCCCCGTGGGCCGAGCCCACTGACCTGGGATGTTTCCTCGCTGGGATGCCTCTCGGTCCCTGCTGACCGGAGGCCCAGCGGTGAGCCTGCTGAGTGACGGTAGCCGCCCTTCTGCCCGGCCCGGGGTCCTGCCCCATGACAGCCACACAGGGAGCCCAGTGGCAGGAGCATTTGGTGCGGCCCCAGCCCAGTCTGCACCCGATCCCGTGCCCCCCCTGTCCTTTCTCCCCACATTCTCCAGCCCCTGGCCCAGAGCCGCACTGTCCCTCCTCCTCGTTTCCCAGCTGGTTCCTTCTGTTTGTCCTTCTGACCAAATCTGTCAAATCCTTCACCTCCACCCCATTCCTCCCACTCCCACGCCTCCACGGGCGGCCACCACCTCCGTGTGCTGGTCTCCTGGTCAGGGCGGGGCTCAGAGCCTGGTCTAGAGGTCCTCGGGGGAGGCGGGCGGGGGCACTGGGTGTCCACGTGCTCATCTGAGTGCGTGAGTGTCCCCGTGTGCACGTGCATGGGTGGGAGTGTGTGTGTGTGGGGGGGGTATGTGTCTGTGCATGCGTTCGTGGGTGTGTAAGTATGTGTGGGTGAGCGTGTGTCCATACATGTGCACGTGTTGTGCATGCCTGCATGTGTGTGTGTGGACACGACAGAGCCAAACCCCCTCTCTCCTCCTCTCCCCATATCTTCCCGTCCTTCTGTCTGTGGGGTCCTCGTGTTGGGAAGGACAGGCCTCCTGCCATGGGTCATCCTCTGTCTGCACAGGGCACCACCCGAGTGGCCTCTCTCCCCACGCAGGGCTCCAGGGCCGGGCTCCTTTGGATGCTAGGGCTGCATCAGAGCCTGAGGTCCGAGTTCCAGAAACGAAAGGGGTGTGGGCATGACAATGACAAAAAAACAAAGAGCAAGTACGGACACCAGGACAGGAAGACCCACCAGCCAATCCCCCTGGGTGTGGGGTGCTCACTGGGTCACCGTGTCAGTGAGGGTCAAGTTAACATAAGAGAAGACTTGCCTCTCTAATGTCTCTAAGGGGCTTGATATGAAAACCTTTGAGCAAAACTACCAAGAAAACCAGTCCATTTTGGCACCAGGATTGCAAACGTCCTTCAATCCCATCACCTTTCCTCGTGATGTCACTCTCACACACCGGCCTCCCTGCCCCTCCATCTCCAGCAGAAAACTCCTATTCATCCTCGGAAACCCCACTTGGATAGCCCCTCCTCCAGGAAGCCTCTGCGGCTGCCTGTGCTCCTGGCACCCCTCCCTCATATGAGCTCCTTTGGGCCAACACGCCAGGGGATCCCAGTGGGCACAGCCGGCGGCAGGGGGTGGGAGGATGGGGGGCACACAGCTACGCCACCCCCCAAAGGGAGCCCTGCGTGTCCCCACGTTGCGGGTCCTGCCCACCCAGCACCCCCAGCCCGGGGCGGCAGCGGGACCTCGGTCCCTTGTTCTTTCCAGGGATGAGCACGTCCTCAAGCAGCCCCCAGGGAGTTCATGGCTTTCTTTTTAGAGCCGGCTACTTCCTCTCACGAGTAAAGGTGAGGAAGCAGGGAAGGGCAGCGGAGGGAGAGCAGCCAGCAGGCACGGTGGCGCCCGGATGTGGTTCCAAAGGTCCCGGGAGACAGGCGTCCCTGTGCTACCCGGGCGCTGGCACCGATGGGCCGACAGGCAGAGAGGCGGGTGGGGCGGGAGGGGCAGCGGCGCCGGGGGAGACAGAAGCCCGGGGGCAGAATCCTGTGGGGAAACGGGGTGGGGCGTGCCGGTCTTGGCGGAGAAGGGCCTCCTGAGCCCCCCTGCCTGGCGCTGTGCATGTGAGACAGTGGAGACTCGCGGAGGCTCGAGGGTAACCACAAACCCTGGACAGGCAGCCTGGACGGCTGGGGTGCTGACCGATCACCCGAACTGGCCCAGGAAGTACGGCGTCCTTTCTCTGGGCTTGCAGATGGGAAGAGGAGCAGATGCGCGGGGGCGGGGGGGACCGGCCTCCCAGGACGCTGCCCGCCTCCCCCAGGGGCCCACGGAAGGGTGTAGCGCCTCCCACGCTTGCCTCTCACCGTGTCCCTGAAGGCAGATGACCACGGCCGCTCACCCCACCCCCGGGCCTTCCCGCCTTTCCACCTCCCGCCCACAGTCTGGGCTGCGTGCTCACACAGGCCACACGCTGGACAGCCATCTTGTGCGGGGACAAAGCAGGGGCAGCAAGCTCTGCCTTCCCTGGGTCTGGCCCACCTGCTGGCTTCCCTTCAAGCAAGTTGTCTGGTCTGGGGGGTCCCAGTCAGCCTGTGGAGGGCCCCACGGTGCTGCCCCGATCACAGCCGCCGACAGGGAGTGCCGGGGCCGGAGAACACAGCCAGACGCATGAGCAGTGTGTCCAGGGCCTAGAGGTCATGACCCCATAAAGGGAGCCACCCTGGGTCCCACACTTCCAAGGGCCCTCCTCACCTGGGGCCTGCACTCTAGAGCCCACACCCAGGCCCTTCTAGGCCTGGAAGGCTCTGGCCCAAGTGGCCTTGCCACCTCTTCCCCGTCCCCTGGGCCCACTCAGCCCCGGTGCACCCCTGGTCAGCAGGGGTGGCAGAGTGGATGTAGACAGAGCTTGGGGGTGGAGGCTGGGGAGCCCACACCCACGAGCACATCTCCCAGCAGCGAGGATGGGGCTGGGGCCAGAAATGGAAACTCAAGCACGGCCTCCAGACCGAGGACCTCCTGGTTGGAGAGGGGTCATGACCCGCGGGCTGGTGTGACGTAAGGCGGCGAGGGAGCAGCCCGTGGCGGGTGGGGCACAGACAGGCCCAGAGGACCAGCGTGGGGTCACCCTGGCCAAGGCCTGGAAGGACAGCGCTATTTGAGCTCACAGGGGAGGAATCTCGAAGCAAAGCCCACCTTGAGATACGCGCAAGGAGGGCAGCCCGTGTGCAGAGAAGGCGGCCATGGTGGTGGGGACTTGGGAGAAGGGATGGAGACACCACGCAGAGGAGTTCCTAAGGCCAGCTCCGCGCTCCTCTGGTTCACATCCCCTGCCTGGGACCGCACACAAGATTGCCTCCCAAATCAGAAGCCCTGGAAAACCCAGCAGTACTTTCCCTATTCCCACCCACTTCCTGCTCTCATCCCATTCCCACTCCCACCCTATTCCCATCCCGGAGCTGGGACCCCGAGCTTTGCAGCCAGGGTGGAACGGGTGTGGGGACGAAGCTCCCTTGCGGTGATCCGGGGACAGTCCCATCAGTCCACAGTGTCTGGGGGTGAGGTTCCCACGCTGCCCACTTGCATTCAGGTCCAGTGTGTGGCTGCACCCAGAAGCCCCCATTGTCCAGGGTGAATTCTTGGGCGGGGGG
>NW_024423897.1:62727092-62742959 GCF_017311325.1 Ursus maritimus
GGGGGGGCCCATAGCCTGTGGGATTTACTTAGTAAACTGTTCTGGCTGGTTGCCTTGAAGACATCCAAGTCACTCTGAGCAGGTCCTGGGCGTCCCTCAGGGGCGCCGGCAGTGCCACCCGCCCTCCTCTCAGGGGACAAGCATCTGGCCTCCACCCACAAAGTGGGTCCATCCCAAGTGGCCCCTGGGACCCCGCACAGCACCAGGACGGCCCCTTTCCCTGTCCAGCTGGCTTCACCCACCCCACAGTGGTGCTGAGCTCCCAGTTGGAACTGAGCAGGGGTAGATGGGGCAGGGAGATGCTGGGCCCCTCCCCCAGGGTGGATCCTGGGCTGGGGGGGGGGGCATGTGACCAGGAAGTCCCAGAAGGAAGGGGTGGCTGACATCAGGGACTCTACGGCTGGGGACCCTGCCCCCACCCGTCCCCCCAGCACCAAGGCCCCAGCCTCCCAGAAGCACAGACCGGACCGGGGCTTGTAAGACACACCCTCCCAGACTTCGGCAAGCTCAAGCCCTGGGAAAATCCAGGTTGCTGAGGTTGACCCAGAAACAACCACGTCTGCTTTTCCCAAGGAAGCCCAGGTGAGAGCCTGTAGGTCCTTCAGAGTTAGAACAAAAACCACCCTACTAACTCCCATCCCTGGGGCACCTGCCTCCCTCGGCAGCCAGCCTGCCAGCTAGCACCCCTGCCCCTGCCCCAGAGCCCTCAGCCTTCGCAAACCCAGTCCCACGCTGTGCACCCCTCGAGGGCAGGGGGCCCAGGCAGACAGAGCCGTGGACACACGGGGGCTCCATCCCCGTAGCCACAGGCCCTGGGAAGTGGGCGAGGGGATGAGACCGTGAGGACACCGACCCAGCGCGACCCAGTGCCACTGGCAGGTGGAGGAGAGGGGCAGCCTCGCCCTGGGGAAGGAGACCCCTGGGCTCCAGGCAAGGCCCTCGGAGGCCTCTGCGAGGCCCGGGTGCCCTTCTGCGGGTCACCTGTTCCTGCCCAGCTCCCTCCTCTGTCCATCCAGGAACGTGGCGCCCACCTCTGGGCTTAGGACACGGGGGAAGCACAGGGAGGGCTGAGCACAGGCCTCCATGGGGGACATGAGCACGGCTGGGCTCACTACCCCCTTCCACACTCAGAGGACGGGGCTCCATCAGGAGTGGCCAATTCCTCTCGGACCCCCCCACACAGGTCAGACGTGTTCTCCGAGAACTGGACAGGGCTCCCTGAAACTCGGACACTTGGACACACAGGGCCAGAGCCATGGACATCCCTCACCTCTGCCACGTCCCTCACCTCCGCCATGCAGGGCCCTGGACCACTTGCAGCCCAGCCCTGCCCAGCCCAGCCCCGCGGTGTTGACATGGAGGCCCCGGTGCTCCCGGGGAAGCACGAGTGCGTGCCGCGGCCCCCGCGTCCTGCGGTCCCAGGGGACGTGGTGCTGTTCACAGCGGAGCCCCAGCTGCCGTCCCCCATCCTTGCTCCCGTGGCCCTGCGGCCTACCTCCGCCGTGGCTCTGGCACAGGTAGGGGAAGCGCCACACGTTGCCCAGGCCCACGCAGAAGCCCACGCACGTGAGCATGTACTGGGCCTTGTTGTCCCATTTGGGCCGAGAGCTGGCCTCCTCCGTCTCGATGCTCTCCAGCTGGCCCAGGGATGGGATCCGGTCCTCCAGGCCCGGGTTGGGCAGCACGAGCCTCACCATGGTGGTCGCCAGGCAGGTCCCTCACGGAAGAGGCAGACCAGCAGCCAGAGGGTGAGTGGCCACGGGCCCAGAGCCCCAGCACTTTATAGGGAACCTTTGGCACCTTGCCCCAGGCACCTGGCGTCAGCAGATCTGGAAGCGAGTCCGCCCCGACTGTTAATGCCTTATCTGAAGAGGCGCCGCAGACCCTCTGAGCAGCTCCACAGGCACCGGCCAGCCCCACCCGCTGTGCAAATGCGACGTCTGCCAGCCCCCACCCCCGAAGGTGCTCCCAAGCCCAGACCCCCCACCCCACCCCCGCTCTGATAGCCTTGCCTGGCTCTGCAAGGCACTGCTCCTCCCTAGACCCTCGGATGCTCTGCTTGCCGCCGCCCCCCCCCGCCAGCACTGGAAGGGGGCCGGGAGCAGCCCTGTCTCCCCAGCTCTCTTGGCCAACGGGCTGGGTGCTGGGGCATCCCTGACCCTGGTGCTTGTCTAGGGACTCGAGGGGCAGCCTGGGCCCTGGGAGCAGCCCACTGCCCTGCTCACACCAAGTTTGGAGCTGCCTGGACCCCTCCTGGCCCAAGTTCTAGGCTCTAAATCTCACCAGCATGTGGGTGGACAGAGCCACTGCAGATGCGGGGCCTCTAGGCTGGACCCAGGGCACCCCGACTGGCCTCCAGGTCATTCAAGCCCCTGGGCTTCCCAGAGGCATCACCTGTCTGCCGCCCAACCTCTCCCTAGGGTGGCAGGACTTCTGTCCTCACACGCAGCACCTTGCATGGCGCAACCCCCACCCCCTGAGCTGGGTGGCAGGACCGCAATGGGAAACGGGGTCCCTGCCCCCCAGAACAGAGTGGTCAGGCAGGGAGACCCAGGGAAGCCAGCGGCACATGCAGAGAGCAAGGTGGCCTCCACCAGTGCCCTGGGAGCCGAGAAGGCTGGGGAGAAAGACGGCGGGCCCAGCCTCAAGTCAAGGCTGGGGGACAAGAAGAAAACCCCACCCAGGGCTCGACAGCAGAGACTGAAGGCAGAGCAGGGACTTTGGGGCAGAGTTTGTGTGCAGGGAGCGGGGCGGGGGTGCCCCTGCTTGCTCTGCCTCCGCACCCTTACCTCGGTCCTGAGCCCAACAATCCCGCCCCCCACCCCCCGCTGGCGGCCTTTCCTCTGGTGCGTGGCCGCGCCACACCCAGCCAGCCTGCGGGACTTTCCTGGCCAACGCCCTTCACCGGCCTCTGGCCAGCCTGAGGGGTCAGTGGGGCACGAAGCCCTCCCTGCCGCCCGGTCCTTCCCATGGGCCGGCCTCTGTCATTGTGACCACTTATCAGTCTCCCCAGTGACCCGAGCCACCGGACAATAACGTCCTCAAGGCCGGGTGCTGTCTGCCCTGACCCCGACCCCACCCCTCAGAACGGTTCACACTGATGTCCAAGGAACAATCCAGTGAGGACGGGCGAGGGTCACTCAGACAGGGGTGAGTTCGGGAGTCCGACATTTGCCCCTAGGACAGGGGACTGAGGAAGGGTGGAGGCTGGAAGGGAGGGATCAGGTCAGAATTTAGGGGCATCTAGTCCCTAAGCTGAGAGCACAGGGCAGGTGGGCAGAGGCCACTGCAGAGACGGAGACGGAGGGAGAGACACAGAGATGGAAGGAGAGACGCAGAGATGAAGGAGAGACAGAGACACAGGGAGAGACAGAGGGACAGAGACACAGGGAGAGACAGAAGGACAGAGACAGAAGAAAGGCAGGAGAGAGGTGCCCCAGGCTGGCCCAGGCCCGGGGTAGGGATTGGTGGGGGGGCACAGGGTCAATCTGAAGCCAGGGTGGTGAGGGGAAGAGGGAGGTGGGGCGCAGCCCAGGGCTCCTTCGGGGGTGTGTCCAGAGTGGGAGCCCTCCCCACGCCCGCAGGAGGCAGAGGCGGGAATCCCGTATGGGGAGAGGGTCCCTGCCCCGCTGCAGGCCCTTCCGCCGTGGGGTGTACCTGGGACTTCCTCTGGGTGGCTCTCTCTGGAAGCTTCCGCAGGAATCCGGACCTGGGCTGCCTTCCCTGCAGCAGCTGTGCCCCCCCACCGTCCCCCGAGGCCCAGCGATTCGGGCGCTAAGGCCCAGCTTCCTGTCTGTAACACACAATCGTGATATGCAACTCCACGGTTGTTTTCTGGGAAAATATCTGGAAAGGGTACCAGGCCAAAAGCCGGCCAGGTGCCCAGGGCTCAGCCAGGGCAGACCAGGGTCTCTGCAACAGGGACAGGGGCTGCCGTAGGCCCTCAGGTTCCATCGCGGCCCCAGCGCTTGCTCGGGTCCCACAGCAAAACGATCCTTCCTCACAAGCCGGGGACAGGGGTCCCAGCGGAGTGCCCACAGGCTGGACGCCCCTGAGACGCCACCGTGGTTTCTAGGGGACGACTGCCACGCTCTACAGTCCTGGGCGTCTAGACGAGACGAGGCAGAAGACAGGAGGGAGGCCTCCCACAGCCCCGTCGAGGTGGAGGGCTCTTGCACCCCGGCTCCCTCCTGCTCCCTCACGGCAGCTCCTGCTTATCTAAGAGCAAAGGCCTCCGTGGCCGGGAGGTCCCACTGACCTGCCTGGACCCTGACCTTGCTCCCCCACTCCAGCCCAAGGCCCCCTTGGTCACCCCTGACCCCCAGGCGCACAGCGGCCCCACGGCCTTTGTGCCACATGTGCCCCCTGCCCGTCTTCCTGCAGCATCCACCAGGCTGCCGTCCCCCCCTTCCAGTCATGCTGTGAACGCCACAGGGTGACCCCAGCCCTCCCAGCACCACGGCTGGCCCGTGCCCCCTCCCCCGCCCCTGTTCCCCTCTCCTTTCCCTGTTTCAGAGCATCGTTTCCTTCTAACGTGCTGTGCAGTTTGTTATCTAATTGCTCACGTCCTGTCCTCCCGCCGGAGGCTAGATGCGCAGGCTAGAATCTGTCTCCTGCTTACCGACCACGCCCAAGGCCCCAGAACTCTCCGCGTCGACCCAGCGAGGGGTCCCCGCCTCCCCGAGATGGGCCTGTCCAGGGAAGTGGTGGGACAGATGCCCGGGCCTCCCCTCCCCGCCCCCCGCTCCCTGGGGACCACGCTCCAGGGTCTTCCTGACAGAAATGCCAGGTAGCTCAGGTGAATGGAGGAACTAACACATCGAGCCTTTGCTTTTATTGCAATTGTGATTGAAAATAGTCAGAAAGACTGAGGCCACCTCCCCACCCCATCCCGGGTCCCGGGTCCTGGGAAGGGACAGCCTCACACGGGGCAGCACGGGACGCTGAGGCCTCCCTCCAAGATGGACAGGTAAGGGGGAGCGCATCGTGAGCAGCGGCCGTCGCCCACCACGGACATGTGTCCTGGGGCCGGCAAGGGCCCTGGAACGGAGTCCCCAGTGGTGCCGAGGATGGCGCCCAGTCTTCCTCCTGGCAGGCCTGGGGCCGGTCCCTGCAGCGCCGTCCTCAGACCGCGGCCCTTCACCCACGATTGCCGCAGCAACACTTTTTACAAAAGAAATACGTGCTCAGTAAAGGCAGTTGGAGAGTTTCCAGCCGCGGTTGGCAGATAAGCGCTCGCAGCTCTGATGGTTGCGCTCAGTTTTACCGCGGACCCTGAGCCACGCGGCCCTGACCTGCGAGGGTCCGCCGTGCGCGGAGCGTCTGACAGATGCGGGACTGCGGGTGTGCTTTCTCTTCTCCGCGATTCTCCCAGCATCTTCTCGCGGCTGGCTTGCTTGTGCGAATGCCGTGCAGAGGACATGTGGCACACAGAAGACGCTTCCGGTCATCCGTGCGGCTTCCGGTCACGGGGGGCGACTGCAGTCACGTCCAAAGTTACAGGGGACGGTGCCCCTAACCTCATGTTGATCAAGGGCATGACTTTTACTTAATATTATATTGAGACGTTTCCTTTTACTAAATTTCAAATTTTAAACTAAATTAGAAATTGTATTTCATTTTTATTACTTTTTATTAAATTTTTCTTTCAAATACCATTTTTAATGTGAAACGAAAAGCATTTAGTGCACAGAGTGTACCATGATTTATCGTAGAAAATTTCCCTAATGTGGCTCGTCTCTGCTGTTTTCCGTTTTTCCCTGTTTGCATGTCTGTTTACTGCTTTATGGGTTAATGAACTTCCATAACATACATAACCATAACAGAACATTCCGGAACACCCCCTGCCCGCGCCTCTTCCCGCTCCCAGGCACTCTCCGCCCCCCCTGCCCGCGCCCCGAGCTCAGCCGGCCGGTCCCTTCCTTCCCGTGGCGCAGTGTGGGCTCCCAGGCGGGCGTGATGCGCCCCCGGCCTTCAGCCATTCTGCTGCCGGGGAGGTCAGTTCCTGCCTCCTGGCCCCTTGCATGCGTGTGCGTCCCACTGGAGGGGGTGCTCCGCACCCTCCCCAGCGCCTGGCGCCCTCGCTGCTCGCCCCTCCGCGTGGGGCCAGAGGAGCGGCCTTGGCTTTCGCTTGCCTTTCCCTGGCGGCCTGACGCGGAGCTCCGACCCTGCATTTATGGGCATGGGCAATCCTCCCTCAAACGAGCCCTTCAAATGTCCCTCTCCATCGGGATGCTGACCCTTCCTGTCGATCCTCAGGACGGCTCAGAAGATGCCAGAGCACGGGCGTCACAGCATCTTGCCCCACGCAGCCACGAGGGGGGGGGGGGGGGGGGGGGGGTGTTCCAGAATGTTCTGTGTGTGGCTCACGGGCTCTGTCTGCCACACGGTCGCGAAGATGCCCTCGCGTCTTACTCTAGAAGCGTTAGACGATGAAGCTGCTCGCGTGTCATGTGAGGACGCAGGGCTGGTGCTCTGAGTGTTGCCTTCCCACCGTCCTCGGGCGCAGGGCGCTAAGCGGAGCTGTTCTGTCAGCCTCGCGAGCATGCGTCTCACTTCCGTGGCGTCACAGTCCGCGCAGCTCCCGGGAGTCCGCGCACTTGGCTCTTCAGGCCTGCGCACTCCCCACGGGGATGCGGGGACTCCATCCGCGGGGCTCCTGACCAGGCCAGCTTCTCAGCCCACACAGGGAGTCCCTCCCTCCCCAGACCTCCTCTCCCCGGGAAGGTTTGCGAGTCGGGGCTGGAGGTCTTGGAGGCCTTTCGTTGGATCTAGTCCGATGCGTGGTTACTTTCGACGCCTTCTGATCGCGGTCTTTCTCATGCTGGTCCTCCCGCAGCGCGCTGGGGACCTGACGACACAATTAGCTTTTGTGTACTGACCATATAGCAAAAGCCGTTTCTAATGCTTGTAGTCATGGATTTTACAGATAATTCAATACAGAATTCTACACACTGAAAGCAACAGTTTTATTCCATCTCTCCCCATCCTTTTGCCTTTCATTCTTTTATTTTTCTTGCCTTGTTACAGCACGCACAGCACGATGCTGGGCCCCCGTCGCCCGTGGCAGGGGAGCTTTGGGTCTGTCACTGCGGGGCCTCCAAGGGCGGTGGGGACGTCTGTACAAACAGCCCACTGTCCTTACTGCACTGAGGGTCCTCTCACTTTTCTGTAACAGCTTCCCTGAAATACAGCAGCCACCGTCTACGACGCGCTCTTTCCGGCGTCCTCAGGGTCAAGCAGCCAGCTTTAGAACGTTTCCTTCTCCCCGAAGAATCCCTGCTCAGTTCAGCTGTGGACCCTGGCCCTGCCATTCAGGGTCCTTTGTTTATTAGGAAAGGGTGTCAACTTTATGAAATGCTTTCCTACATTTTTGAGATGATTATAAACTGTTCTCCTTCATTCTCTTACTGGGGCAATTACACAGCTTGATTTTTAAACATGGAACGATCTTACGTTCTTGGAATAACCCCAACTGTCCATCGGGTGCAATTGTTCATATCCCTGGATTCGGTTCGGCACAGATTAATTTGGAGTTTTTACATCTCTTCCTTGACCACGTGAGTCAATCCACAGTCCCTCGCTGCATCTAGGGCAGGTGGCTGTGTGGGAATGAGGGGGCCGGAGTGTGTGTCCCCAGTGCAGACGCCGACCACACCACATAGCGCTCTATAGAAATGCTGAGTGTCGGGCCCCACGGCACGGCCACTGACAATAGAAATTTTCACTTAAACATCTTTGCTAATTTCATAAGTTTAGACACATGTGGTTGACATGAATCCTTTTACGGAGTGGATTCGATCCTTAATCCATGCTGTGGTTCTGTCTGTCAGGTTTTATTTCAACAGGGAACACATTCCGCATTAAATATTTTTTACACATTACTCTTAGAAGAGGACGCCCCGCCTTTCAGATCAATGGAGAATGGGTGAGGTCCCTTCATATGCTGGGCAGGGAGCCAGAGGAAGGGGCCCTGCTCCTGGGGTACCCCCCGGGGCACAGGACAGCGCCCCGAAGCCCAGGGGCAACAAGCACCGCGTGGGGATTGGTTACTAGCGGCACACACCCAGCTGCGGAAGTCCTCACAGCAGGTGAGCAGGTGAGGGTGGGCACAGCAGGTGACGGGGGACCCTGGGCTGCCCCGTGATCTGCAGTCATTAACCTTTGTCTTAAACGGGGCTGTTTGTTTTCATGAAGGAGCCGAGTTACTGAGTAGTCAGAAGTCACAGGAAGGGATGTTTGATGCCTCCCCGCCCCCGCCCCCAAGCCCGCATTCATGGACTTGTGGGCCTGGAGTTAAGCTCCAAGGGTTACCTTCCCCGCCATGGGTGTCCACTCTGATCTTCTGTCTGTGTTTCCTGGGCCCCTGTCTTCCCGGGGGAAGGGGGAGCAGAGCACTCTGTGCAGGGACGGGAGGCCACCGGGAGCGAGGGGCCGGGGGATGGAACCGAGACAGACACAGTGCTGGTGCCCAGCTGTCCTTTCCCCTCGAACCTGCCACCTGCCGGCTCTAGCAGGCACTCGAGGTGGCGGCCTCGGCATTGGCAGAAGGCTCCGTGCTCCAAATGCCGTGCTCATGGGGAGCAGGGACGCCCAGGCCCCCCACCCCTGATGCAGCTCGCCAGGGAGCAGGCTGGCACAGTCACTCACCCTGGCCCAGGGAGAGGCCAGAGTCACTTGGAGTCCCATCCCTGCCTGTTTGTTTCCTGCTGAGTTGTCATCGACCCAGGTCTTTGAGGAAATCACCATCACGGGGCCGGGTTGGGAGGGAGGCAGTGTCAGTGGGCCTCAAACGTGAGGCAGGGGGGCGGGGGGTGGGTGCCTGCGGAGCACAGAGCCGCCAGGACTTCCGGGAGGCCTGGCGGAAGCCCCGGGGCCGTCACGCAGAGCCCTCCCCTTTGTTTGGTGGGAAACAGCGGCATGGAGTTAAGGGTCTGAGGTAGTGGCGTCAGGTACCAGCACCCACACGTGTGTACTTTGAGACTATCGTGATTATAAAAGTCACACGTTTTTGTCACATAGCTGGGAGACGCAGAACAGGAGGTGAGTAAAAGGCATTTTCTTCTGATACCTGTGCGCACACAGACTACAGGTCTGGTCTGATTCCTGCACTCACGACGGGGGTCGGTGGGCACTCTCCACCGCACGTCTGAGCGCGTTCCGCCCCGGCGAGCTCACAAGCCCTGCACACAGCGTGCATTCGAATCGTCACCCGTTTTCCTACCATTGGCCGTCACGGCGTTCCGGGTGTTACTGCTAATGTTGGCGCGAGAACATCTTCGTTTAAATACCCTTTCCCCATTTTTGAACTTCTGGACGGAATTTTCTAGAAGGGACTTATTAGATTGAAGGCTATGAAAACTGCTTTCTGGAAAGATCTTGAAGCAGGAGCATCCGTTTCAGTAGCCCCCTTGGAAGGGCAGATATCATTTTAATTTTTGCCAATTTAATAAGTAGGAATTGGTATCTTATTGCTATTGGTTTGTATGTCTGCTTCCTGCCTATATTAATATTTTTGTATATTTCCTTGATTATTTGAGGGCTTTCATTACAAATTGCAATGCACCTTTTCCCAGGGTGGGGAACTCTGGGCAGTTTTCTGGGCCTCAGTGCCCTCTTCCCTGTGTGGTCAGACTCGGGGGTGGGCCTCTCCCGACCCCTCAGCACAAGGATGACCCACAAGCCCTGTGCAGTGGGCGTCCCTGAGCTTTGGCTCAACTCGGGGCCAGCCTCTGGGGAACGCGCCATCCCTCACTGAGAAAGCACCCAGAGGCTGGAAGGGTGGGATTCCCAGCTGTGGACATAGAAGCCCCAAGGACACCGCAGCTGGCGCTCACCGCCATCAGAACAATGCCCAGAAGGAGGAGAGTCTGGGTCCGGGGACGGCAGGAGACACAGAGGGAGGTGGAGGCCAGGCCAGATGGCGAGGGCCCCTGGGAGGCAGCATGGCACGGGGACAGCGTGGAGCACGCTGCTGAGAGCTGTTCAGGGGACCCAGGGCCGGGGAGGGCGGAGATCAGTTAGACCGTCAGCTAGCCCGCAGCGTCAGGCGGGAATACGGACCCGGGGCAGCGGGCAGCGGGGGTTGGGACCACGGAGAGGGCAGACCCCGGGGTCGCGGGCCACCCTGCTCCCGCGTTTGCCCCGTGTGGCCGCCGGGCCCTGCAGCTGGACTCGGAAAGACTGGACACCGCCAGTGAAGGCGGCGTCTGCCCGGGACAGCCTCCGTGGGGGCCCTGGGGAGGACACAGACGGCGGAGCCCAAATTTCAGGGAGGAACTTTACGGCAGCTCTGGGGGCTCCAGCCACGCTTTACATCAGTTTCTGGAACTTCAAATGGGCTCAGTGAGGACATTCAGTCTCCCAAGTGTGGGATGATGTGAGGAGTTGGGGGGCGGGGACGGCGGCCCCAGCCCTGCACCTGCTGCTTCCCTCACCCAGAGCCTCTGCAGGAAGGAGCCCCTCCCTCACCCATGAGGAAGCTGAGTCCTGGAGATGTGGAGCCCACCCAGGCTGGAGGCAGAGCAGGATCAGCCCCTGGCTTCCTCCCTCCCCACTGCTGCCCCTGGCCCCGCTGACGGCTCCCACCTGCCTGTCCCCCGCCCTCGACAAGGACGTCCAGGAGCCTCTCCCAAGGGCTACACCACCTTCCAGCTGAGGGAGGGGCTCCAGGGCCCCTGAGGGCCTGTGGGGGGGGATGCTGGCTGGTGTCCCCAGATCAGGAGCTGCAAGCCTTCCCCCTGCAGCCCAGAGAAAGGTAGCGGACAGTGGGCACAGGGGTCCAGGGGGAGGACCAGTGGGGGGGTCCTCACATCTGTACGCCTGCCCCCCGGGCCGGTGGGGGCAGCAGCAGCCCCCACCCACAGCCAGAGCCTGCTGCCAGCAGCCCCTCCCCACTCAGAGCATTGCCAGAACCTGGTCAAATTGTTTTCAAGAGGACACATGGGATTAACCATCAACCTGAGAAACTGACTTCTCAGTGGACTCCTGGCCGGTACTTTTCCAACAGGCCCTGGATGCTGGTCCCCACCCACTGTCCCTGGGGGAAAACCCCCAAGCTGTGGCAGGAGCAGGGGAGCGTGGGACAGTCCAGGAATCCCACCTTTGCACCTGTAGCCCTTTGGGGGTCCCCACACAGCACCCCACAAAATACCCTCACTCCTCCCAGTTCAGACCCCTCCTTCCCAAACTTCCTGCCCTCTCCCCAGAGCGGTCCAGGTGCCTTTATGCCTTGCGCCATCCCCACCCGGAAAAGCCAGCCCCTTGCCACACTCCAGCTGCTCAGGGTCTGAGGAATGAGCGCAGGGACCCAGCCAGGGCTGTCCCCTGCTCCCTCCCCCTGGGGACCCGTAGGTGCACACAGATGACACAGGTCCAGGGAGGGCTGCGCAGGCAGAGCACACACATCTGTGCATTCGTGCTGGTGAGCTGAGCACAGAGGCTTCCGAAGGGCCCGGAAGTCGGACGTCTTTGTAGCGGGACAGCTACACCTGATTGGGTTGGTCACTAGAAGGACATTTGGCTGGAGGCTCCTCGTGGACCTTCGACCGGCAAGTGGACCAGTGGTGCAAATGCGAATGCAGTTGGGGAACGTGTTAACCACAAGAACAAAATTCACCGTTCACCATAGCCGTCATCTGGGAGCCGCCTCTCCAGGCCGCACCGGGGGTGGAGCTGTCCTCGCGCGGTCCCCACGGGGGCTTGGTGTTCTTGCAGACCCTGCTGGGACACCACGACACTCACGGTCCTCTGTGTTTCTTTGACGAAGGGGCCATAACTGAGCAAAAGGGGGCCTGTGTCTCTGCTGACATGTTCCTGGGTGGCTCTCATAACGGCTTCCGCACAACCGCCCGCGGGCAGCTGTCCCGCTCAGCTGCTGACCAAGCATCCCCTGAGCACCGACTCCACGCGGTGCCCTGTGTTTCTGACCGGGCAGCGAATACCGCGCAAGCCCTGCTGAGCCTGTGGAAGTGGGCAGGGGTGGAGAGGGCCCATGAGGAGCCCCAGGGCCCCCACATTTCAGGATGACCAAGGGAGTCAGGTTTGGAGAGTGGGCGGGAGAAATGGGCAGGGGTCAGGCCCACAGACTGGGAGTTATTCCAAGCTAGGCGGCAGGGTGAGGAGACCCTGCAAAGGCGCTGGCTGCAGGGGGAGTCTGAATGGGGAGTGCAGGGGGAGGCCTAGTCCAGGGAGGGAGCACTGTGGATGGGCTCACTTGGGAGGGGGCTGATGAGACCTGAGACTGACAAAGGAGTGGGCTAAGAAGACCTCCCAGCCCCTGGAGATGCAGCGGCCCCCCACCCACCTCACCCCCACACACAGGTGTGGCAGGGGTCCCCCGCGGGTCCCCCACAGCTGCTGGAGGACACAGAGTGGGAGGCGCCTGGACTGCGGGTCAGGTGACCTGGGTCAGGATGCCAGCGACTAGAAGCCAGAGTGGATCTTGAAAAGGTAAGTGGGTGAAGGTGGAGAAGGGAGCTCTGAGCACAATGTCTTCTCCATGGGCATTAAATGGCACGTCCCCAAGAATGGAGGGGAAGGACAAGCAAGTGAGCCAGGCTGTAGGCAGGGGCTGGGTCCTCTGCCCACCTGCCAGTCAGGCTGCTCCAGGCTGCAGGGGGAGAGGTGGAGAGGGGCAAGGGAGGGGCCACGGAGGGGGTGGGCCCAAGGATCTGAGCTCAACCCCCAAATGGCCCAGCAGGCTGTCAGGAGCTGCCCCACAGGTCAGGGGGTGTGGATGCCTTTGACTGAAAGGCTGAGGTGGAGGATGGGGAAGGAAATGAAGCAGGAGCTCCTGGGGACCCTCATGCAAGACAGAGGGCCAGAGAGCACCCCTGGGGGACACATGGGTCCAGCCTGGAAGGATTCAGGAAGTTTGGAGGAAGGAGACAGGAAGAGTTACCACCACCCCTCTCCCCTGCCACCTTTTTGCCGGGCTGGACCTAAGGTTGGTGCTTGGGAGAAGGTTCTCGAGCACGAGGGCAGGTGAGGGCATTGGCAGGGGGGAAGTCGAAGATGGAGATGAGCCGGTCTAGGCTGTCAGGCCCTGAGGTAGGCTGGCCAGGGTCCAGCTGGGGACAGGCCAAGGGCACTGAAGCACTGAGCAGGCCAGGCTGACGGTGCAGTCCTGGACTCCGGACGGGACCTGGGCCTGGGGGTCAGATTGGACCCTGGGAGCAGAGGCTGGGCTTAGGGAGTGACTGGCCTTGGGTGTGGTCTTGGGTGGTGTCCAAGGTTCAGAGGGCAAGGTCACTGGCAGGAAGGCTCGGAGGGCCGGTTGGGCAATGCCTGAGTCAGCTCTGCGAACACGGGAGGAGCCGAGAAAGTTATCCTGTGGGATAGAGAGCCTGGCCAGTCTTCAGAGGAGGGACCGGACCCAGGGGTTGGAGGTCAGAGGAAAGAAGAGGGGTAGCATGAGCTATGGTCTGGGAAAGGCAGCGTCAGTGACGGCTGAGGGAGCAGGGCAGAGACCCTCTACCCTAAAGTCCAAGGGGCTGGGAAAGAAACAGCATCTGGGGACACACCTTCCTCACAAATCTAGCCACACTCCCCTGAGCAGTCATGTGTGCCCGCTCCCCGTAGAGTCAGGAGCCCCATCTGGGTGTTCAGGTACAACCGTGAGGCTCCATGCTGGCCTTGCTTCAGGTGAGAGAAGCCAGAGCCCACCCCCCCGCCCCCCCACTGTCCGGTGAGAGGCGCAGCCTTTCTCCTCCCTCCCGCACCCTGGCCCCTGCTGCCCTGTCTGGGGTCAGCCCTCAAAACCCATCCCTGTGTCCCTGCTGGTCTGCCGTGGCCGCAGGGCAAGGCCTGACCCGGCCGTGGACCCTTAGTCACTTCAGCCAAAAACCAGCCAAAACCATGAAGCAAGGGAACAGCTTTACCTGCCCATGGCTTTGCAGTTCAGGAAACACCGATGGATTGGAAGGGAAAGAGCGCTCTGGGGTAGGAGGAAGCGTTTATAAAGGGGAGAACCACAGGCTTACGGAAGGTGTTCTGAAAGAATCATGGTTGGCGTGGGCAGGAATCATTCCTGTTGGTCTCTACAACCCAGGCCCCCAGGCCAGTCGCTGGCCGGGAGCTCGGCGACACTAGTCTCACCCGGGAACGGCAGCCAGTTGTGACAGCTGATGTCGGCGCGGCCTGAGAGCTCATGTCCAGGGTGGGCTCCGCGCCACTCCAGGCTCCACTTCCGGCCAACGCCCCTGACTGCACCTGGTGCAGGCGTCCGCGTCAGCACAGCTCAGAGCCCGGGCCATGTGCGCACCATGCCTGGCTCAGGAGAGATGCACGCCTGCCGAGACAGGCCCCGGGAGGGCATGTGGCGATGCCAGCGCCAGCGCAGAACTCAGGCACACGCAGTGCCCACCGGCCTGGTGAGGGGCACGAGCCTCCCACACCAGCAGCAGGTGGCTCCCTGAGCGTCCGGGCCCCCCCACGGGGAAGTGGAACTGGGGACCTTGGGGATCAAGGATGCAGCTTCAATACACCCCCGCCAAGGAAGCGCTCACAGGTTTATTACCTACAGACCCCAGCAACTTCGGGGGACCTGATGAACCAGGGGTGGGGGCCCCGAAGAGGGGGAGGGGGCTCTGAGGAGGGGAGGGGGTCCCAGGGAGGGGGGAGTAGTTCCTGAGGAGGGGAGGGGTTCCTGAGGAGCCAAGGTGCCAGACATGCTAATGAGGCCTTCTGGGACCTTCTAGTCCAGCCCAGAGTGTGACCCCCACAGACCCCGCCTGAATTCCTGCCCCTGAATCAGGAGGACTAACAGCTGGGTGCTGTTTTCCTCGAGCTTTGGTGGTTTGTTTGGCAGAGAGATAAGTGAGGGAAGGTCTGGGGGTGGTCCCAAGAGAACAATTGGCAGAACCAGAAGCACCCGGTGGGTGGGCAGCCACCTATGACCTCACCGCCCAGGCAGGTCAGGGAGGCTGGAGCGTCCTGGCCACCCTGGAGTCCCCGTGTAGTGGCAGCCGTCAGGTGGGAATGTGTAAACGGGGGTCCGAGCCTGTGCCCCACAGACGACTGTCTCAACCAACTGATGCTGCTGTCTTTCCAAGTCACAGAGAAAGTTGGGGTGTTGCTGGAAGGAGGGGCCCTGGCCCTTTGGGTGGAGTCATGAGTCTGCGGACGCCCAGCTCCAGCGACCTTGGGGGTCCAGTGTCAGCTGACAGCATCGGCCTGGATGGCTGTACTTGGGAGAAAGTGCTTGCAGAGGTCCCTGGAGATCTGCCTGGAGTCCTGGGCCGGGTCCCCCGTGAGAGGCAGTCACAGAGCTCCCAGGACGCGGAGGGGCCGCGGCCTCCATGGCGGGGTGGAGAGGGCTCAGCAGGGAGACCCCGTGGGGGCAGGAACCCCCCATCGCAGCCCAGCCACGTCCAGAATTAGATGTGTGTGACCTGGATGACCAGATCCCAGGAACGGTGGTCCTCTGCCTGGTGGAGACCCCTGGGAGGGAGGGGGAGGGGCTTACTTCCTCTCTCCCATCAGGAACCCCGATGCGGCTGCCCCGGGGTCACATAAGAGCTTCTTAAACTATCACCTGGAGAAGGGAAGCAGGCCCCGAGGAAGGTCCTTGTCCAAACCTGTGGCTTCACAGGGAGCGGGAGAAGAATCCTGGACCCTGTGTCCCCAGCACCCACACCGCACCCCCATGGAAAGGCACATGGGATGTCTGGAGCCTCAGCAGCCATCTTGGGCCATAAGGACAAAGCTCCTGCTGCTGATCGTGGAACAGTGAGTCAGCGAGACACGAGGAGCCTGTGTGCCTGACACTGGAGCCCTGCACCAGCCCTGGGACCCTCCTGTGGGCTTCTCCAGTGTGAGAGAAATGCGCTCTGGGTGAGCTGAAGGCCCCGGGGGGGGGGGGGGGGG
>NW_024423897.1:62742964-62788330 GCF_017311325.1 Ursus maritimus
GGGGGGGGGGGGGGGAGCAGGAGTGCTGAGCAAGCCTCTGTCCCAGCTGAACCAGGTCACTATCATCCAGGAAGCTTTGCTGACGGCAATGTTCAGATGGACCAGCAGAGGGCACGAACACTCAAAAAAACCGATGCCTGCAGGTGTCCCCAGTCGCACACGCGCACTAACACGGCCCCCATGATTCCCCCGAGATCTGAGATCGGAGATGGGCTGATGAAGGCCGTTCAGAGCCCCCCCGCCGATAAGTCACGGGCTGCGGGGACAAGGTGGTGATGGGGTGGGGGTGAGGAAGAGCACCTGCTTCCACGGTCAGGACGTCTGGTCTGCACTCACACTCCACGCCTCGGGGATGAGCCTGTAACTAGGGGCGACATCACTGGTCAGGAGTTGCCTTCCCACTTTGTCGTGTGCGGGGCGCCGGAAGGGATGCCTATCACGTCAGGGGGACACCGCCGACCTGGCGGCTCTGGCGAATGTCGCCAGCCTCACGTACCCCGAGGAAGCAGAGACTAGGACAAAGTGAGCTTGGTCTCCTTTGGGCTTTACGTGTTTGTTTCTAACAGTTAGTGGCACCCTCGTTCCAGTGGTTCTGAAGATGGTCCTGAAACGACACCCCGCCCACCTCTCTGTCTCTCTACGTCTCTGTCTCTGTCTCTCTGTCTCTCTATGTCTCTGTCTCTGTCCTACGGTATCTCTACGTCTCTGTCTCTCTGTCTCTCTCTGTTCCTCCACACCTCTGTCTCTGGCCTACCGTCTCTCTACGTCTCTGTCTCTGTCTCTCTGTCTCTATTTCTGTTTCTCCACACCTCTGTCTCTGTCCTACTGTCTCTCTACATCTCTGTCTCTGTCTCTCTATGTCTCTGTCTCTCTCTGTCTCTCCACACCTCTGTCTCTGTCTCTCTGTCTCTCTCTGTCCCTGTCTCCATCTCTTTATCTCTGTCTCTCCGCACATCTGTCTCTGTCTCACTGTCTCTCTTCGTCTCTGTCTCTGTCTCTCTCACACCCAGCTTCCTGGAAGGGACTGGGGGTGCTGCGGAGGACAGGGCAGTGCCCCACGGAGGGAAGGGTCAGGCATAGGACCCTGGAGACACAGGGAGGAGGGAGGGCGGGTGCCCCAGGGGCCTGAGGCAGGAGAGTGTGGGCTCCAGGAGCTCCTTGCAGGGGGGGAGCTCCTGCCACCCTCAGCGCTGCGTCAGCAAGGGTGGCTCGGGCCCACTTGGGTTGGTGTGTGCCAGCCTGGGGTCAGTGGGGCCGAGGCCCCGCACAGGCAGGGTGAGGGCTCACCTGATGACGGGTCTGCTCACACAGACAGACCCATGTCCCTAAGCCAGGGTGCCACACACCTAACTGCTTTTTGCATGCTTCTGCTCTCTGTACTGTGGTCGTGCTTCCTGCCTGGGCAGTGGAGGCCAGTGGGGGGCAGGCTTGGGTCCCGCAGCTGCCCAGTTGTCCCCGAGACGCGGGCACGGCTGTGCCAGGTGTCAGGGTGGGGCCTGGCTGGTCCCTGACGTGTGCTGCCACACGAGGTCCTCTGCAGGTGTCTGCGGCCCATGGGCTCCCTGTCGCCACCCTCCAGCCCCTTCCCAGCCCCCGCCCCTCCACGCTCTCTGCAGTTCCACCAGGGAACGGGCCTGGCTCCTGGGGAGGCTCGTGGGGAGCCCCTCACCCTGGGTTGTCTCAGATGGGCCCTACTTTCTGCACAGGGGGGTCTTTCTTTGTCCACGTGGGGGCTCTGAGGGCAGCCTCCACCATTCCCTCCCTGTCCTGGGGCCGCGGCGGGTGCTGGAGGCAGGACGGGGCCGGTGGGCCACGGGAAGGGATGTGTCACAGGCTCCCTGAAATGGGGCAGAGAGAGGGGCCTTGAGCAGCCATTGTGGGGATAGCAGGTGGGGGCGGATGGCATGGGGGCTCCAAAGGGAGCCTGTGTTCGCCTTGCCATCCAGGAAGTCACAGAGACGGGCCCACCCAGGCAGGACCGAGGGTGCAGACCTGAAAGGGCCTCGCCATTCACGAAGTCACAGAAACAGGCCACTCAGGCAGGACCAGGGGTGTGGGTTGGACCCCGCTCATCCTGGGAGGGCTTCTCCCCGTCCTGGAAGAGGGTGAAGCCCTGCACTGGTTCTGCGTCTTTGAGAGACACCCAGGCCCTGCAGAGCCACGTGGTCACAGTCGAACTAGAAGCCCAGAGAGAGGCAGGTGTGGGAGGCCCGCAGACGCACGTGGAGCTGGTGCTTGAGGCGGCCTCCACCCCAGGGACAAGCTTGGACGCATCTGGGAGCTCGTGGGTGTTCAGTAATACGGGGCTGAGCTCACAGTAGGGTCTGTCTGGTCCCCGAGGCTGAGGGGCGGGAAGATGGCCCCGAAGCTTGCGAGTGGAGAAAAGGTCGGGGGGGGGGGGCGGGAAGCCGGTGCAAGGGGCGTCCCCATGTCTGTCGAAGCAAGAGCGACACGCAGGCCGCTGGGAGCGCTGCTACAGCTCAATTTGTAAAGCTGTTTTTTTTAATACACATCTGACGTTCTCGGTCTCCTGTCCTCGCTGGCAGCGTGATGCGGGACCAGCGCCTCACTGAAGCTTCCGGGCGCCAAAGCGGAGCCCCGGCTGCCACCTGCAGGGCAAAGGGGTGGAGAGCGTACGGGGCTCCCGCTGGTCTGCCTATCATCCTGGGCTTCCGTGTGACTTGTGCGACTTGTCTGGCGGGGCTGGCGGAGGCACAGGTGCGGTTCCCAGAGCCCCTGGGGGTTGGAGGAGAGCGGGCCGCACGTAAGGGGGAGCTGGCAATGGGGAGGCGTCGCAGCTCCAAGTGGACGTGCACGTGTACCTCACGGCCGGAGTTGGGGGGATAAACACGGGCCATCGGCACACACATGGCGCGGCTGCAGGGAGACTGGCCGTCAAGCCCCAGTGCAGCACATGCAGAATGCAGAGAAGGGGTGAGGCCGGGGGAAGGGAAGGGCCCCCGGGGTGGCCTGCTGTTGAGCGTGCTGACAGGTCCCCGCCCTTCAAGGGACTGAAACCCCCCCTGGGCCTGGCTGGCATGAAGGACCCCCCGCAATGATGATGGGCTGCCTGTCCCTGCAGCAAGGACCCCTACAAAGCCCCCAGGAGGCTGGGACCTCACAAGTGCAGCGACTCTCGAGACGGCCCCTGGCGACAGAGTCTGACGGGTGCCTGCCTGGCCTGCTCTGTGGGTGACTCGGTCCTCCGCAGACGCTTGCAGAGCAGGCTGGGCACAGGAGGGGCCCTGAGCCCCCATCTCTCCACGTCCCCCCCCACCCACTCTTCCTGCACGTGTCCCGGGGCTGGTCTTGTCCCCGTGGCCTCTTCCATGTTGGAGCAAGCCCACCCGAAGACGCCATCGTACCCTACTCACCTCTTTAAAGAGCCATCTCCAAACAGCACATGCGTCAGGGAGAACACTGTTCTGCGGTAACAACCGTGAAATAGGTTTCTCATCGCCGGAGAATTTGCAACTCTGACTTACTCCGTTCACGGACCTGTAGTCCCGCGGGGGCACCCAAACACACAGAGCCTGATGCGTCCCCCAGGTGAGGGCAGTGACCACACCCCTGCCCCGCTGCTCCCGAGACCTGCTCAGAGCCGCTGAAGGGATGCCCCGGGCTCTGGATCCCACCCGCTGGCAAGACCCTCTGCTTGGGGCTGAAATGTCTTGAGCACGTGGGTCCTCGGACCCTGCTGGTTTCCCCCACGTGGCGAGCCTGTAGCACCCGGAGCATGACCGTTCCCATGGCTGTAGGACCGGCGTGGGAGCTCTTTGTTGGGTGCACTTGGGCCCGTGCACACGTTCCGGTCTCCTGGGTGTCCTTCCAAGGCCCCAGGGGGGCCGCTCACGCCTCGGGCCGAGCCCTGCATCTCCTCCTGGGGGCGTGAGTTCTGACAAGTGACCGGAAGCTGCCTGCCAAGCCTGCACCCGTCCTGGGACAGGGACCCCTGTCGCACTGACCGAGGGAGCCACGCCAGCCGCAGGTCAGTGCTGCTGGGCTGGCTGCAGCATGGGGTCGAGCACTCTGGGCTCCTGTGCTCCACTGGGCGGCCCAGCCTGGGCTGAGGCAGGTGGAAATGCAGGCACCTCCTCCCCATCAGGCTGCCCCACCCATCTCTCAAGGGTCCTGTCCTGTCGCCTGCAGTGACCGGTGAGCCCCACAGGACGCTCCCGCCCGTGTGGCTTAACACACGGCCAGGCTCGTGGGGCCCATCCCCATAAACCCCCCTCCCCGAAGGCTTCTTTTAGCCCCTGCTCTCCAGTAAGAAATGAAAATGTCCGCCTTTGTTATCCACTTACTGTGCGTCTCTTGTTGGTACCCTGCACGGTTCAGAAGGATTTCCAGCAGGGCTCTTCTGCCCAAGTGGCTTCTGGAGACTTACCTGACGGGGCCCCCGAGTTCGCAGAGACGCCTCTGGCAGCCAGGCAGCAGGCTTAGTCCACGCCGAGTGTGAGCGGCGACCACCGTCACGCTGGGTCTCCCAGGGGCCAGGGGCGACCGAGGACACTGGGAGATGCTCGAGTGGCTTTTAGATACCCCTCTGTTCCCAAATGGACTCCAGGTGACAAACGGATGCGCACGGGGTGGAGTGTAACAATCAAGGAAGAAGGGGAGAGGAAGCCAGTTATTCCGAACAGAAGTGCAATCTTGGCCCTGCATCTCTGTCTCAAAATGTGAGTTACTTCTTTCAAGTTGAGAAACTCCACAAACGAGAAGCCACGTCCTCAAAATGTCATCTATCTGCTCACCATGTCCCATGAACTTCATCTACGGTGAATTCACGCCACACGTGGCCTCAGGGGGCCGGGCAGGGCCTCTCGGACCCGGCAGAGGGAGGGGACAGGGAGGGCAAGTGTTTGCTGTGTCCGCCCCCCCCGGCCCCCCGGGGGATACCAGCACCTCCGCTGGGCCTGGGTGCTCGGCCCAGGGCTGGGCGGGGGGCTCCGGGGTCACAGCCCCTGGTAGGGGCTCTGGGATCATGGCTGGGGGGTGGATGGTGGGGGTTTTGGGGAGGCTGAGGCCTGGGGGGGGTGTCCTGCGGTGGGTCTGTGAGAGCTGCCCTGGCTGGGGCCTCTGGTGGGGAGACCAGTGCTGAGTTCTCTGTGCCCCCAGTCAGGGTTAGGGCTGAATGAAGGAGGGGTGAGTGTGGAGGCCCCTCGTGCCACGTGGTCTGAGGCCACCTTTCTCCAGGGGCGGCGCCACGTACGTGGCTTCTTGGAAGCTGGTCCCCACACTGCCTGTTGCAGGCGGGCCCCGTCCGGGGGCTGGTCAGCTCCTGGGGGCAGACCGCAGCGAGGGGATTTGCAGCTGAGGGTGACTGTCCCCCCAGCTCCTCACCAGCAGGCATGAGCCACACAGCATCCCACGGGCTCGGCACGCACGCCCAGGGCTCCAGGGGCTGCCGGAGCCCCTGTTGGTCCCATGGGAGGGGGCTGACAGCTCCAGCGAGACCCTATCTGGGCAGGGTCTCCTGCCCACCATCCCCGCCATCTCTCCTGGTTTGGGCGACTCCAGGCCCCTCCCGCACCCTTCTCCAGGGCGCTGGGCCACTGGCTCGCAGGGCAATTTGGGGTCCTCGGACCAAAGTGAGAGGACAGAAAACCTCACCCAACTCCTGTTGCCCACGCTCTCGTTTGTAAATTATTCCAGTGTGTTTCTGCGGAGGGGACCCCTCCTCACAGACGGGAGGGAGACATGCCCCCGGCTGGGGGCTCATGGACCCCAGATCCGCTCCTCACCCAAACAGCAGCCACCAAGTCCAGCCCAAGGTCACATGAGGTATTTTTCCTAAGGAAGATGAATCCTGAAAAGCAAATCAGAGTGACCACAAGGACCCGCGGAGAGGGAATTTCAAACCGTAGCAGACGAGACGAAGGCCAGGAGAACGAAGGCCGGATTCCAGCGATGGTGGGGGATGACCATGTCAAGGTTGGGCTCTGAGGTCAGACACTCGGGGCAAACCCGCTGGGTGCCGACCAGCCGGGAACCAGGCAAGTTACTCCCGGTCCACGCCTCAGGTTTCCCCTCTGTCACTTAAAATGTTCTGTAAAGATGGCATAATGGGCATGAAGGGCCGGTCTGGTCCCTGGCCCGGACAGTGCTGAGTGTGGCTTTTATTCTGTGTGGACCGCCCACACGGGAGCGAGGCCAAGCGTGGGTGTGGACCGCAATCTGCCTCATGGGACTAGGGGAGGGACCCCAAGGGTGTAAAATGAGACAACTGCTCCAGAAAAACGTTTGGCACTGTCAGAACATTAAACAACTAGTTGGCGGCTGGCCTTCCACCCCGAGGTATCCACCCAGGAGAGACAGACACCGGGAAGTGTCCACACCGACGCGGGCGCACGCAGGCCCCTAGCGACCCTACCCCCAGCAGCGCCACCGGCAGGAACCCGGCCTCCGTCCGCAGCAGACGCGGGTATACCCTGTGGGGCGTCCCCGGGAGCCTCTCTCTGGGCGGCGGGAAGGAAGGAGGTGCGTCCCGCGACACACTGCGCCATCCGTTCACCCGGACTTCAGAATCGGGCGTGGTAACCTGGGGGTCGAGAGAACTTTCCGGGCGCATCTCCGTGTTGCGCCGCCGCAGCTGCGCAGGCACGTGCTCCTCCCAGCTCCGCCCGCAACGGTGTGAGGTCTGTGCGCATCTTCTCCTGCAAACCACACCTGGAGAAGAGCCGGGGCCTCCGAGCCCGCCTGCCCGGCGCAAGCACCCCTGTGTCGCCAGGGCCACGGGGAGGCAAGCATTTCGGACAGAAAGCCCTGCTGTTGCCTCCATCTATACCGTGGCGGTGCCAGGCACTGCCTCGGAGCGCCTGTGTGTCCAGACGTGTCCGTCCGCGGCTGCAACGTTTGTGCTGCTCCGAGCGGGGTCTGTGCAGGAAGGACCCCGGCTCGTTTGAGCCGCGGATGGACACATCCGACAGAACGCAGGGACAAGGCGGAGTTGCTGGAGCAACTGGAGATGGTGGGGAGGAGCGAGGGGAAGCCAGGAATGAGCCAACCCTAGAGGAGGAAACATCCCTGGGGCGCAAAGCGGGAGGGCGAGCAGGGGCCCTCGGGGCAAGGCTGGCAGTCCCGGGCATTCACAGACGGGAGGGTGAGATGGGGGGCGGTGGGAAGAGGGGGGAAGAGCCACAAGGAGCCCAGACAGCCACACAGGGGTTAGACTTGGAAATAGGGAGTCACTGAAGGTTCCATGTGGATGGCAGCCTGAGTGGAGGAGAGAGGAAGCACTGGATGGAGAAGGTTATTTCACTCGTTTTCATTATCACTCTCTGGACCTTAAGTGACAGACGCACAAATTGAAAATTTCTCAATAACAGGAGAAAGAGCTTGAGAGTGTCAGACAGAATACGGCCAGGAAGCTGGAAGCAGGACCGGTCTCTCATCTTTCCTGTGCTCCAAGCTGCCTGCAGCCTGGGGACTCCGCACAGACATCTTCTGTCTCTTCCTAACTGCTCCGAACCCCCATCTTTGTCCTGATGGGCAGGATGGGCCCCATGCTGCCTATACTGTACTGTCCACCACGACTGTGCCCTTCTCTGGGCTCCTCACACATACCCTTGGCTCCCCTTGCTTTCCTCCTGATGGCAGGAGCCTCAGGACATGATGGCAGCACCTCAGGATAGCCACCACAGGGCTCCTATTTGTGTCTCCAGCCCTGTACAGCAACTGATCCTCTGCATTCCCTATACCACAGATGGATGGAGGAGTGGAAGGATGGTGGATGGATGGATGGATGGATGGATGGATGGATGGTGGAGGGATGGATGATGGAGGGAGGGAGGGAGGAAGGGAGGGAGGGGTAGATAGATAATGGATGGATGGTGGATGGATGGATGGATGGTGGATGGAGGGAGGGAGGAGTAGATAGATAATGATGGATGGATGGAGGAATGGAAGGGTGGTGGATAGATGGATGGTGAATGGATGGGTCAGTGGGTGATGGGAAGTAGATTGCATGTACTGAATGTGTTCTGTCTTAGCCGTTCTCAAAGAGCAGCCTGTCTGTGATGTGAGAAGTCTCTGAGATTCAGACTGCCTACCCATGGACTGCACCCAGGCCACCCGAAATGGGAAGCAGAGCCAACTGGAGTCTGCAGCCTCTTGAGGCTTGAGGGCCACAGGGTCTGATACACTATGTGCCCCCAAGCCTTGGGAGGCAGGTAGGGGGAGGCTCAGGGCCAGGATTACCCCGGGCACCCCTCGTTTGAGTAGATTGAGATGCCCAGACCAGGAAACCTGACCTCCCAGGGGACTGAGGGGCCAAAGGAGCCCAAAGGATCAGGTCACTATACTGAGGAAGGCAGCAGGTCGGGTGGCCCAAGTTTCCGTGTTTACACGTCCAAAGTGGGGCAGGTCTCGGCACAGGGAGGGGCCCATGGCAAAAGGCTGACCCAGTGACTTGGGAGCAACATGGCCAGGTTGGGACTGGGGCTTCCAGGCAGGAGAGACACAAGGTGTCCAACATGGGGATGTCTGAGCACCCTGACCCTGGGACCCCCGAGACTGAGTTCAGAATCTGGGCTGACCTGTCTGACTTGACCCCCACAACACCAGGCACCACTGCCAAATGAGCCCAAATAAGAACAGGACTACCTCCCACTGTGCCAGCCATAGGGTACAAGCAGGTGGACCACATACCCAGGCACAGCCACGGGCCTGAGGAGGAGACTGCCATTCCAGTCGGAACATTGTCCCCTGGCCCCACGGAAATCATTCCCAGAAATGTCCTCTTTCCCCCACCCCTGCCCCTCACACCTATCCCCACAGCTCATTGGCTAGCCACTTTTCACCTATCCACACCAAAACCCAGCAGGAGGGTGGGGCTACAGAGTCGGGCCCAGATTGTGGGTACCTGCGGGAGTCCTTCCAGAAAGGCGGGCATCTGGACAAAGCTGGGCTTCCCCAGCAGGGTAGAAGGGCAAGAGGGGATGGCCATAGGCATGGAGGGCAATGGGGACACTCCCTGCTGCTCAGCCTGCCCCTCCTATGCGGTCTTCCCCCAGCCCCTTGCTCTGGCTTCTATCCAGCCCCACTAGATGGTCCCAGCCAACCTTCAGGGTCAGCCTGCTATCTCTAAAGCCAATCCCTGCATCCTCCCCAGCAGCCCCCCCCGCGTGTGCCCTCCCATGTGCTTGCGTCCTTACCTTTCTCTTTCTCCCTCTCCTTGTCTAGACCAAACTCCTTGAGGGTTTAATCTACCCCAGCACACAATTCAAGGGAGAGATGCACAAGTTAAGCCAAATAGCCATGACCCAATAGCCATTCCGACACTTTCCAGAAGAAAATAATAATGAGAATCAAGATTCACGGAGTGCCGACCCTTCCAGAAGGAGTGTTCTAGACATTTGTCCATGCTTCCATCATCCATCCATCCACCATTCATTCACCGTCCCTCCTTCCATCCATCTATCTTCCCTCCATCCTTCCATCCACCATCCCTCCCTCCCTCCATCCAACCATCACCCACTCACCTGCCATCCACCCATCTCTCCACCAACCCTCCCACCTTCCCTCCATCATCCCGCCATCCCTCCATCCATCATCCATCATTCCCTCCCTCCATCCATTCACCCATCATCCATCCATCTCCATCATCCTTCCTCTATCCATCCATCATCCCTCCTTCCATCGATCCATCATCTCTCCATCATCCATGCACCATCCATCCAACCATCCATCCATCCATCCATCCATCCATCCATTCTTCTATCCACCTACCATCCCTCCATGCATCCCTTCATCACCCATCCATCCTCCACCCATTTATCCATCATCATTACATACTAATTTCTGAACATTAGAGGCACTGTGCACCATCCTGGGTGCTGAAGTAAAGCAGGAAATGGTACATAAGGGTCCCCTGGGAGAACCAAGTTCCACGGGCGGCTCCTTCTGTCCAAGATGGAGTGCTGGGCGGGTAGGAGCCGTCCAACAAGCACACAAGAGACCTCTAGGGCCCTGGTTCAGAGCCAGAGGACATGTCAAAAGGGGGAAGTGTACCAAAAGAAATCTAACTCCCCCTTGGGTTGTCATGGGGACCCCGCGAGTCACCTTCTATGTGTATGGGGCCCAGCTCTGTCTCTCCAGAATGGCTGACACGCTCCTTTGTTGGCACAGTGAGGACCCTTCACCCAGGAAACACCTTTCAGAGGCAGTGGGGAGGAGGAGAGAACTTCCCTGCCACCCCCTTGTGAGGTCTTGAGTGCGAATCACTTCCTGCTGCTGTCCAGGAGCCCAGCACATGTCCAGCACCTTCCATCACGCCTCTGGCCCCAGCTTTGCCCTCAATGCCCTCTCATTGCATCTGTCCCTCAAGCTGCTGATGGCCAGTGACAGAGGGCTGCAGCCACGGGCAGGACCTCCCCACGGCACAGCACACATGAGAGCTGTGAGCCACGCAAACACAGGCTCTGAGCCAGGGCCTCACACCACACTCTTCACAGTCAGGACACACCCAGTTCCCGGGGCCTAGTCTGGTCCTGGCCACCTGTAGCGTTAGTGACAAGAGCGGCGCTCACTGGTGTTTTGCGATTGGTTGCCATGACCTGGGTCACTTAACCCTTGTGGCAGTCCTAGGGAGAAGGCATCACTGTTGCTCTCGTTTCAAACGGGAGGACACTGAGCCTTTGAGAGACTTCGCCTGGTGCGCAGCCCGGGTGTGTCAGTTAGCAGTTGCTGTGTAAGGCCGTGTGACCAATCTCCCCAAAGCGATGCCTCTTCTCCTCACTCATGCCTCGCCAGGCCGGCTGGGGGTCCGTCCCCACTCTGCAGGCTGGTTCTGGAGCTCTCCGTGGCTCCTCATCCTCTGAAGCCAGCAGGCCAGCCAGGCATGTTCTCCTCGTGGTGACAATAGAGGGCGAGTCCCATCTGCAGGAAGTCACTAAGGCTCCTGGCTCTGGGGACCGGCAGGCAGGCCTCTGGGCCCTGCCTCCTCCCTGTCTCTGTCTCTCTATCTGCTTCTCCCCCACCTCTGTCTCCGCCTCGTGTCTTCCTTGCCGTGGCCTTCACCCCCGTGACCGCTCCTCGGCTCTCCCTGGGAGCCCACTCCTGGCAGGAGCCGTCCGTCCCCCCGAGACACCTCCTTTCTCCTCTCACAGGGAGCTGCTGGTGGGCGCGCCCTCAAGGGTTTTGGTGTGCCCATGCAGAGCCCCCAGGGCACAGGCTTGCTGAGTGAGGTGGGAGGAGCCCAGATTCAGGCTCAGCCTTGGGTGGGGGGCCGGAGGGAGTCATCCTGCTCCTGGAGTCATCAAAGAGAACTCCAAAGCGAAGGGTCGAGGTTTGGGGGTCCTTGGTGCCCCCACTCCCAAGGCACAGCAAGAGGGCCTTCTCCCCACCACTCAGACTGTCGACGCATCAGCCAGCCGTGTGTTCTGATTAAAACCTGTCCCAGAGTCCACCAACTGCCTTGCGGCACAGGCCTCTGGGCTGGCGCATACTGAGGACGGGGTGGCGCTCGGCAGCCGGCGGGTCCCCTAGGGGGCGTGAACAGCTGCTCACAGGGGCCCTTCTTGGCCTGGACCCTGTGGATGGCCCAGCACGTCCAGCGGGCAAGCTGGGACGGCCTCTCTCATCTGGGAGGCCAGGTCGGCATCAGGGACACACACCGGGTCAAATGTCAGAGGACTGTGCACTGCTGCCTGCTTGTTCCCATCTGAGTGCCCAGGCCCCCCACCCCGACCCCAGCATGCACGCAGGCACACACACACACACGTCTTCTGCCAGCCATCTTCTGTCAACCGAATGACTCAGAGGTGGTGACTTTCAGGGTCCATGTGCAGAGCCCACACTTTGCCATCACTGCAGCCTGGAGGCCTGGCAGTGCGAGTCTCCTGAAAGTCGGGCTGCATACAAGTGCTTCCCAAGACACATTTACAGCCACGGTGTGCAATCGAGACGCGCTTCAAAATTGTCCAGGCCATGACCGAAAGGCTGCATGCTGCATGATGGACGCCGTTTATGGGACATTCTAGAAAATGATGTAGGGATTGGGAGTGACCAGTGCTGCCAGGGGCAGGGCCCCTGGGGGCGGGATGGTGCTCTGTCCTGCTATTCAATTCACGGTGGTCAGGACCGTGGAACTCTGCCCAGAAATGGTGAGTCTGAGGGTTTGCACCTGAGACCTCAATTAACAGTCGACCAACCAGTAAATGCGTGCATACACACTACATACCCGCACGCACATCCGTGCACACACACACAGACACACAGACACACATACGTATCTACACACGTATGTAAGTGCACGTATGGAGACAGACACGCACATGCATGCTCATGCAGACACGCACACACAAAGACACACATACATGCACGCACACACACATATGCACGCATACACACGTACACAAATTTGAAACTTCGAGACTGAAACATTTTACCAGCTGAAGAGATTAAAATTGCAGACGAGGGGCGCCCGCGTGGCACAGCGGTTAAGCGTCTGCCTTCGGCTTAGGGCGTGATCCCGGCGTTGTGGGATCGAGCCCCACATTAGGCTCCTCCGCTGTGAGCCTGCTTCTTCCTCTCCCACTCCCCCTGCTGTGTTCCCTCTCTCGCTGACTGTCTCTATCTCTGTCGAATAAATAAATAAAATCTTTAAAAAATAAAATAAAATAAAATAAAATTGCAGACAAGGTAGAAAATGAGGATGCTGAGAAGGTGCCCAGAAGAGCCTGGCCCGAGAGGCGAGGCCACAGCTGTCTGGGAGGGACTCTCACCTGGTGGCCACATGCGGGGGAAGACATTTCAGGGGCAGAGAACCCAGGGGCGGGAGCCTGGGCTGCAGTTCTGTTCCAGGCCTGTCGGCAAGCCCGTCCACAGCTGCCTCAGGGTCTTGTGTGGACAGAGTGAGCTTTGAGGTTCTTCCCCTGCTCTGCGAACCCTTGGGGCCTCTGATGACCCAGGGCCACCAGTGCTGTTGGTCCCAGCCCTGCCCCGGAGGATCAGAGCAGGAGACCCCGTCCCACATTGTTGGCCTGCACCTTGCTTCGCTGGGAGGCCCCGGACTGTTCCCATCTCTGCTCAGACCAGACAAGGAGCTCCAGCCAATGGGGTATTTCATGTAGTCTGCGAATGTCTAGAAAATTCCAAGACAAGACCAAAAGGTGGAGAGAAAGCAGAGGAGGGGCAGGAAGGAAGGACAACGCTGTGGTGATTTACAGGCAGGGAAGTTCCCTGTGGAACTGAGGGGCTGAACTGGAGCCCCGGCTGTACGACAGAATGTAGAGTTCCGCCAGGCGGCAGGCTCCGGAGCAAACGCACCTGCCCCAGTCAGTGTGTTTTGGTTTGGTTTTTACATATCGATGTAGTTGCAAGATCTCGTACAACAGTCACAAGAAATGTGGACACATACAAACTTCATGAAAAATGCCTCTGGAGCCTGGATAAAAGATTGGACTCCATAAAGGTGCCAATTCTCAGCAAAATTATTTATAGATCTGGTGCCTTTTCAACAAAAGCGTAAATGTATTGGGAGGAAACTTCCCCAAATAATTCACATGTTCATCTTGAGCAAACATGCAATGGGCAGAAGGGGCCCAGAAAATACTGAATGGGAATGGATGGGGGAGGGGCAGGGCTGCATCCCGTCTGTCCTGGAGCGCACACCCTGCCTGGACGGCCTCCAGAGCACCCAGAAGAACTCGAGAAGGCTGTCCAGGAATGAGATGGGTGCGGCCAGGTGTGGCCAGGTGAGCCTGCAGGTGTGGGAACTTAGTCCCTGCTGTTCCCTCTGCACTATGGGAGTGGAGGTGGGGTAAGCAAGGGGAGGGTGGTGCGGAAAGGAGTCCTCAACACCCTACACCCTGGATCTTTCTTTCCTCCTGTGCTCGCTGTGCCCTAATACCTCTCATTCCTCCTCATTAACAGAGCCCCCAAACTCAGCAGGCACATTTCCCAGCCTTCTTCAGGGGCAGGTGTGGCCATGTGACTAAGTTCTGGCTAATGGGTCAAGTGAAGGTATTGTGTGTGGCTTCTGGGTTGTGCGCTTGGGAGTGGGGGCTAATTGCCCTTCTCTGGTCTCCTCTCTCCACTGCTGGAATACAACTGCGATGGCTGGACCAGGAGCAGCTATCATGGACCATGAGGTCAATGAGTAGAAATTACACACAGCTGATCACCAACCTTCTTTAAGTCATTGCTCAGAGATCACCTTCTCCTGGGACATCCTGGACACCCCATTGAAGTTTCACTTTGTTAGACCCCTTCTTTGTTTGCTTCCTCACCACAGCTCTTGCCTCTGCCTCCCTTCTAGAATGCATGCTTCAAAGAGGCAGGGGTTTCTGTCTCCTCTGTTATCTGCAGGGCCTTGCATAGTTGGCACTAGTAAAAATTTGTTGAACAAATGAATGTGCAGGATGTTGAATATTGTAAATTGCTTTACCAAAAACATGAAGTGGTAGCAGTATTAACACAAAATTAACCTGTGGCTGGTACGTGTGTTGCCAGTGTCCATAAACACAGTCGGCTAGTTCTTGCCCCCATTTCCTGTCCTGTCCATTGTTCCAGGATCTCCTGGTCTCAACCCCTTCTTCCCGACCTCTCCTCCATCCAGGTAGAAGTCTGAGGCTGAGGCCAGCTGCCTGACCTCCTGGGCCAATTGCCAAACACCTAATGGTCAAGAAGCCAGAGTTGGGGGATGGGAGCATGCCAGGCCAGGGTGCCCCTCCCCCAGACCCCATGGTCCAGGAGGCCTCCACCATCACTCACTCCAGGAAACTCTGGCACCAGCCTTCTTGTGACTGGTCCCTGGCTGCCATTCTGCCGCTGGGGGTGGTCGCTGTCCCAGGCCAGAGAGGTCTCCAGCATCCACTGGTATGAGTGCCCCAGGCCCTGGCGCTGACCCCTTCAAGGTCTTGTAGCAAGATCCCCAAGACTCTGCTGATCTGAAGGGACACTCTAGCTTGGAGATCGAGGCTTCTGCGTCTCACGCAGGGAATGCGCCCCTTTCCCCAGTGACTGCGCCTCCAGCCTCGCTCCTAGTTGTACTGGTCCCCCCTCCCCGCTCCCCGCCGGGTCCCCTTCTCCCACGCCACGCCATTGCCCCTTCTGTGTCCTTGACAGCGCTGGGTCCCTGAGGCGGGCTCTTCCCCAGCGCCAACCCCGCCCCCACCGCTGCCCCGCCCCCGCCCTCTCCGCGCAGACCTGGGCCCCGCCCGCGGCCCCACCGGCCAGGCTCGAGCTCCGCAGATTTGCCGGCGCCGGGGAACCAGGAGGCTGGGTCTGGCGCTCCGGCCACCATGTCCCAGCGCTTCGTGGTGACCCCCGCGGCGAGCGGGGCGGGGCACGCGGGGCCCAGGTCCGAGGGCGGCGGCAGCCAGTTCCCCAGCTCCGGCCGGGCCCCGAATCCCGACCCCGCCGCCGCCCCAGAGACGCCGAGGGTGGACGCGCTGCCCATTCTGCGCTACTGCCGCGAGCCGAGCCGCTACGGTAGGTGCGGGCCCCCGGGGACGCCCGTCGAGGGCGCGCGGCCACCCCGTCTGTGCGGCGGAGCGGGCGGGCGCGCGCAGGGAGGGTCGCAGCCGAGGCCGGGGGCCGCCCGACGGAGCGCTGCCGGGGCGCGGGCCTTGGGGACGGCCGCGGTGGCTGCGTCGTCAGCGCCGGGTCGAGCTGGTGTGGCGCGTGCCCTGCGGACTCTTCTGGGGACCGTGGCCTCGGCCGGACGCCCCGTCTTTCTGTCCTGTCCTGTGCCCCAGAGGGGGATGCGACTCCCTGGGCCTCTGACCACATTGTCCCTGGAGCGCCGGGAGTCCAGTGCAAGTCACGTTGTGTGTGCAGGGGGAGAGGTGGGTGCTTAGAGACCTCCGCGGAAACGCTGGGGCCCCGGCGGGGTGAAGATGCCCGGGGATCAGCGAGGCAGGTCGGACCTGGACCGCCCTCTGGTCAGTCACTTGATTTGTGCCCCCAGTGGACTCCCCACCCCCTCGCCTTTAATCATCAAACTTCTACCAGCCACTTTCCTTTGGTTTTGAGGATTGTGATGTGAAGGCCCTAGGAAGTGTAGGCGAGCACCTCGGTGATCCCTGCCCTGACCCGGTGTGCTGGGGGCGGGTGTACGCACTGTGGCCCCTGTGGCCCCTCACACCGGTCAGCGACCCACAGCCCTGGGTGGGGGAGGGTGCGAACGGGAGGGCAGGCAAAGGCGGGTTTCCAGCAGCTCTGGGTTGACTGGATTCTGAGAGGCCCTTGCCCTCCAGCCTCAGGCCACTCCCGGGGGGGCGGACAGTCCATAGACAGCAGGCGCCTCTGGGGGCCAGAGCCTCCCCCTCTGGGCTGATGTCTGGACAACCTTCAGCTGCTCAGGAGCCCAGGTTCCTGCAGGTCAGCGAGGGGAGGCGGGTCTCTGGGCAGAAGGGCCTCTGTCTGGCCTCTGTGGGGGGTGGGGGGCAGTGCCTGCGGTGAGGACCTGCTCTAAACGGAGAGCTGACAGTGCTCGGAGTTTAGATTCTTTCCAACAAGGCCTTTGTTGGTTTACTTGGGAGATTCTTTAACCCTGGGATGAACTCCGAGCCGTGCTTCCCTCATGAGCCCTTCTCTGGTGCTGGGTGGGTGTGTGTGTGTGTGTGCGCGCGCGCGCACGAGCAAACGCACACACATTGCACACGCCCTCTCTCAAGGACTGCGTTGGCCCAGACACGTGGTGCGCACTGGGGTGTGTGTCCCCCCACCAGCTCTGCTCTGAGCCTAGGTCAGGTGTGGTCAGGTGTGGCCACGACCCCTGTCACTCTGGGGGCAGCTGGTTTTCAGGTCCTGCTCCCTCCCCATCGCCCTCTTAACCTTGGGAGCCATTGTTTGGGCTCTGGGAGGGGTGTGTGTGGCCGTGGGGAAGCAGAGAGAGAGGCACCCTCCTGCCCACGCCCCTGCTTACCCGGGGGCGCCCTCCTCTTCTTCTGCTCTATGAGCAGTGGTGACCCAGTATGAATCAGAACAACTAATTATTTCTGGGACTGCCGGCCCCTCTGTTCTGAGGGAAATCGCTTTCACGAAAGGGGTCAATAGAGACTTTCAGGAGATTGTGGGTGAGAAAAGAGCCCCTGGTGGGGCAGGTGGTCCTCCTGACGTGTGGCTGGCTGCAGTGAGAGAGAGGGCCTCTCCACTCTCGGCCTCGAGGACCCCGAGGCCCCGGCCTGGGTTTGCCGGACCCCAGGAGCTGGGGCTGTGGAGGCCGTGGCTGTGGGCTCTCCGTGGGCCCTGTCCTGGCATGGAGCTGTTCTGTCCAGCAGTGTGCAGGCCCTCCTCGTCCCCCCTTCTGACCCCTTCTGCCCCACTTGTCCTGGGCCCCCAGCATGCTGGCCTCTGCCCCAGGGAAAGGGTCTGGTGCCAGGAGACACAGGCACGGTCAGGTCTTCGCTTGTCCTCTGGCCTCAAAGGCACTGATATGTTCATCCTCATGCTGTCGAGGGAGAAGGGCATTGACCCAGAGTCCTCGAGGGGTGGGCGATGGGAGACCGGGGCGGGGGGAGGGCTGTTTGGGGCCAGGGAGACCTGCCTGACCCTACAGTTCCCCCACTCCCACCGTCATCTCTTCTCATGGGCCGGTGGTCCAGGGGGTTCAGACCTCCCTCCCTCCCCCTTCCCCTATCCGGCTGCCGCCCCAGCCCTCAGGTGTGGGCCTGTTGGGAGCCAGGGCGTCGCTGTGCTCTTGCCCCTGGCTGACACGGTTGCCGATACACAATTGGGCTCCAGTGGGGCGGCCGGTGCAGGGCACGGTTCCAGCCAGCGATCAATCAAATGATTGTGTGCCCACGGCAGGAGAACAAAGACAGATTATTTGACGAGACGCTGCTGATAAGACAACGTGCACTAAGTTTAAAAGGAACTTGGGTTTTCTGGTGCGCCTTTGCGAGGTGGGGCACCGGTCCTGCATTGCCCTCCCGCTTCTGTGTGAAAGGAGGGGGCTTTCCAACCCGGGGGGGGGGGGTGGCGCACGGGCAGCCTCTTGACACAGAGGCTCCTCACAGGGAGTCAGGATCCCGCCTGCCTCCTGGAGCTGCGGGAATCAGCCAGGCTAAGCACCGACTTTGCCCTTAGGCCAGCTCCCCGCCAGTGAGTTTGCTTGCTCTGCGTTTGTGCCTAACGAGCCCCCTTCCCCTTCGGGTGGGGTGTCCCTTCTCTCTGCCGAGGGACCGGACCGGACGCAATCCCAGCTTCTGGCGCCCCGTCCCTGTGTCCCTGGCTCAGCCGGCGTTTCCCTGGTGCACACTGGTCTGCAGCACGCTTGCTTTGTTGAGGGTGGCCAGGTTTGTGCTGGGCCGGGAGGGGGAGGCTTCCTCACCCCCAGGAGGCAGGGGTGCTATCCCCAGGCCACCTGCCTGCCCCTCCTGGCTGCACCGCTGGTCTGCCTGCGCAGGCAGGACGGGAGACAGCTCAGGAGCATGCAGCTGGGCAGGGATGGGGCTGCCGTACCACCACCACTTGGGGAGGTTCCAGAAGGGGGGGCGGCTGAACCGTGACTGTCCCCCACTTCCCAGGAAAGCGCTGGTCCCTGCTCCTGGTGCTGTTCCTTTGTGGGATCACAGAGGGGCCCCAGATCCGGAATCAAGACCCTGGAGGATCTGTGCCCCCCACTCCCCTTCAGGAAGGGCAGGGACAGAGGGAGCCTTGGCCTGAAAGGAGGCTGCCCTGAGGACAGTGACAGTCAGGGAGGCCACAGCCACCCATCTGCCCCTCCAACGCAGGGCCAGACTCCTTGGAGCTCAGCTCTGCTCGCCAGAGGCCAGACTCCCCTCAGCCGCCTCCCTGTCTCCGGTCTGGGCGGGTCTGCAGGTCCGGGGGCATCAGACAGAGGCCTGACACTGAGACAGGTCCTCCCACGCCACCACTGTCTCCCTGGGCTCTCTGAGCCCATGCTCCCAGGGAGGCTGGGGCAGCCCAGGGCTGACTCAGGTGGACCCTCACCGGGATCCTGGTTTCCGACCAGCCCCCTGTTGCGGGGTTGAATTTCTGTTTCTCTGAAGCCCAAGTGGTGGGGGCATCAGGGTCCCACAGACCCTCAGATGACACCTGAAGGGCTGCTCTTGTAGGCCTGTTGTTCAGAACACTCAAGTGTGTGTGTACGTGCGTCTTTGTGTGTCAGTGTCCACATACGTGTGCCTGTATGTGTCTCGTGTCCGTGTCTGTGTGTGACTGCGTGCTTGGCTCTTTGCTGCTCAGGAAGGAGGTGGGGGTTGACCACTCAGCCTTAGAACTTGCTCCGTCCGGAGGGGGATCGTGTGCTTGAAGGGGGATGCTCCCTCGCGAGCTGGGCCCTGGGAAGCCGGGAACGGGACGAGGCTGGGAGCCATCGTCAGGGATGCTGCTGGCCCAGCCTCTGCCAGGCGCTGGCCCTGACACTGCTGTCCCCGGGGAACGGGCTCCCCGGCTCACCCTCTGGGCTGGGCCCTCTGCCCAGTCTGTAAGCCCCCGGAGAGCCCGCCTCCCCTTCCAGAGGGGGCGTCTGCCCTTCGTGCAACTTCGAAAGCGGATCTCGGGTCTCTGCTCCAGGTGTGCATCGGGGGTCGCGGGTCTCAGCTCCAGGTGCTCATTGGGGGTCGGGGGTTGCGGGTCTCTGCTCCAGGTGCGCGTTGGGTGTCGGGGGTCGCAGGTCTCTGCTCCAGGTGTGGGTCAGGGGTCGAGGGTCTCTGCGCCAGGTGCATGTCGGGGGTCGGGGGTCTCTGCTCCAGGGTCGCATCAGGGGTCACGGGTCTCTGCTCCAGGTGTGCGTCGGGGGCAAGTCCCATTTCCCTCGCCGACTGTGGTGCTTTCTCGTCAGGAAGGAGGCCGAGCATCGCTCCTGGCTGCCCAGGAAGGCAGACTGAGCCGGAGTCCTGGTCGCGGGCTGCCCATTTCTGGTGTCAGAGAACACGCCGCCCCGCTGGGCAGACTCTGTTTTCGTTTTACTTAAATATTTCATGGAGCGCAGCCCTCGTGTAGGTTCTCACGGAGCAGCTCTGTCCGGAGCCCACTCCCAGGCTCTGTCACTCAGCCAGGGAACTCTCTCCTCGGTGGTTTCCAGGTCCGCTGGCGAAAACGCTTGAGGGCGCGTCCCTCACTTCCCTCCTCGCTACTTCTGCTCCGTTTGGCTTCTTTCCCAAGGGGTGGTGTCGCGGTTTTGGAAGCACCGACTCCCATTAAACATCAAAATTATATGGTAAGTCTGTTCAACTGGCCACACTACCGTCCTTAACCCACGGGGGGCTTGCGGGCAGGCCCAGGACCCCCGCGGGAGCGGCCATACTGCCCAGGACCACCCTGTGCACGGTGCCTGCCCGGGACCCCCAGCTGCCCTACCTTCGCCTCCTCCCACCCGGGCGTCTGTCCCCGTGAGCCAGGGCTGCACCGAGCAAACGTGGGCTCGGCCTGGGGGCTCCAGACGTGTGTCCACAGATGTTGACTACCGTACAAATATGTGGGGGGTGTGCAGAAAGGTGGACAGAAGACGTGGTCTCTCCACGCGCTGGGCTGTTGTCCGGCCTTCCAAAGACGGATGGACACCTGGTACAGCAGAGGTGGCCTTGAGGATGCTGTGAGCAGTGGCAGAGGGACGTCTTGGTGGACAAAGGTGGTCCCCGGAGGAGTCCCGTCCATAGAGACACAGGGGAGCACGTGGGAGCACGTGGGCGCCCGGGACTGCAGACGGGCTGGGAGAGAGTGTTTCATAAAGATGGAAGTTCTGGGGAGGGGATGGCTGCACAGCACTGTGCATGTGCTGAGCGCCACTGTATACAGAATGGCTGAAAGTTTTATGTTACGTATATTTTACCACAATCAAAAACGCTAACAGGAGAGGAGGGTGAGAGGAAACCGAATCCGCCCCCTCCCTGACGTGCTACTTCCGCAGGCAGGCGAGCTGGTGTCTGGTTTTCCGGAGGACGAGGAGGCCACTTTGATTAAATCCATTCTCGCCACGCGGGGCTCTCGCAGGGGTCCTTTTCATCTAAATTACTCTCGGCAAGGTGCAAGTTCAGGCCTTTCACAGGAGATATTTTTGTCCAGGGACCTTCCTGTTTCAAACAGCACCCGGTGTGGCCCTTCCGGGCTGGTCCTGGAGCAGGAGAGAGGACTCGGGCGTGCTTGCTGCGCTGGGATTGGGGAGGGGCTCTGGCGGGGGTGCGGGCCTGGGAGGCCCCTCCTCACACTGCCCTCCTGAGTCTGCTCCTCCAGGGACCAAGAAGGAGCCCTGGGCCTCAGCCACTGGCTGGGAAGGCCCCTTCTCCCTGGACACCCCGGGGACAGCCTGTCCTGGCTGCGAGGCCTGTGGCCCCCCTCACCCTCGTCCCTTGCTGCAGTCTCCTGAAGACCCCTGAGCAGGAGCCCGAGTTCTCCAGTCTGAAGGAAGGGCAGGCGCGGGGCACTGGGGTGGCCCCTCCAGCCGACGGGTCCTCCTTCAGTAGGGGCTGCGGGGTCTGCCCTTTGCTCAGCGTGCTGGCCGGTCCCTAGAAATGGGGACGGGCTGCTGGCTGTACTTCCTCCTTCCCGATGCGGCAGCTCAGAGTGGCTTTTTGCCCGAGTTGGCCTTGGGGGAGATTGGGGACCCAGCTTCCTGCCCCTGGAGGGAACTGAGCCCCGCACAGGGGGCGAGAACACCTGTGGCCCCGGACGGCTCCCTGGCTTGTCCTGCCGTGTCTCAGCCGCGGGCAGGAGCGTGTGGGTGCAGGTGAGCCTCTCCCGCCTGCAGGGCCAGGGGACCGCGTTTGTCCCTGGTGGACACTGCTTCCGAATGTCATCAAGAGTCAGGCAGGATCGCCCGGGTGGCTCAGTCAGTCACGCGTCCGACTCTTGATTTTGGCTCAGGGTTGCGAGATCGAGCCCATGTCGGGCTCCGTGCTGGTGTGAAGCCTGCTTGGGGTCCTCTTTCCCCCTCTCGAGCCCCCTGCCCCTGCTCGCCCTCCCTCTCCCTCTCCGTCTCTCAGGCAGACGTGGTCCCCAGTCCTCGCTGGGCGCAGGGATCTGAGCCCTCCCTTCCGCCACCGCCCAGGCCTGGTGCCACCCCCAGTGGGCTGAGGGCGTGCCTCGGGGCATTGGGTGCTCTAAAAAAGTTCCCTGGAAGCCGTGATGGCGCCATGATGCTCACCTGAGAAACTGTGGCAAGTGTTTGGGGGCCCAGAGGGGCAGAGCCAACAGGATGTGTGCGTGGAGAGCAAGAGAGACTTCAGGGACTGGGTTTGTTCGTGCAGCTGTGGCTTCAGGGAGTCCAAAGTCTGCAGGGTGGGCCGGCAGGCAGGACACCGGGGAAGGCTGTAGTGGCCACAGGCTGCCTGCTGGCAGGATTCTTTCCTGCCTGGGGAGGTCAGCCCCTGTTCTAGTCAGGCCTTCAACTGATTGGACAAGGCCCACCCATGTCAGGGAGGACTCAGAACTCATCACTTTCAGTGTTAATCTCCTCCAAAAAGCATCTTCATGGAAACCCCCGGAATAGTGTTTGACCTCACGCTGGGCACCGCAGCGCAGGCGAGCTGACACGTACGATGAACCGTCACAATAATGGAGAGAAAAAGTGCTCAGAGATAGTCCCTGTGAAAAAGCCTCTTCCAGGCTGTCTCTGCCTGTCCCTGTGCACACGCACGTATACACGTGTGGCTGCATCCCCACAGCGTACGCGCTCTTTCCAACCTTATCTCTTTATGTATTGAAAATGTTTTTCTGAATAAAATTGCCTTTATTCTTCTCATTCTTTGGCTCTGGCTTTTCCAGGAAGGCATTAGAAAGCCAACAGAACACAGAGCTTGGGGCAGTAAGACTTCTCACTTTCGCTGAGCCCACTGCAAAGCTGGCCATTTATTTCCCAGTCCTTCTGGGTGTTTCCCGTGGAGAACGAGAAACCTGGGTCTGCATCTCACCGGCCACGGGGCGGGAGGGACCAGCTTCCCAGACCGTGAACCGTGCGGAGCGGTGTTCCCACGTGTCTCCGGCTGCAGGCTCAGACCATGGCCGCCAAGGAGGCAGCAGAGTGGGCTGCGTGGGACCACCCGCCCATGGCCGTAGCAGGTGCGCCCCGGTGGTGGTGGCATGCTCCCTCTGCCATGGGGCCAGGTGGCCCTGACCTGTCATGCTTGTGGCTGACGCTCGTCGCATGGAGTCTGTCTCCAGCGGCTGAACAAATACTTGAGTATTACACATGACCACGAGCTTTGGAAAGTCTGTTACCTGCAGCGGCTCAGAGAGGAGACGCGGCCTGGGGGTGGCAGCGAGGTTGGGACCCAGGGCCTGTTTTTCCTGTTTACTCAGACGGTCACTTCTGAAATACCGTTGCCGCAACTTGCCGCGTGTCTTCGTTGTGAGCTGCTTGCCCCACCCCCACCCCCACCCTGTGACCTGTGCGCACACTGGACGGTGAGCGTTTGCGCTAAACCAACGGTGCGGGGCTGTGGCATCCGCTTCCTGGACGACATTTGGCAGGAGCCCACAGGCAGTCGGCCTGCTCTCCACCCCTGCACGGTCGGGGCCGGACTCCTCTCCCTCGGGTTCAGTCCTGGGACACCGACGCTCAGACCCAGGCGGGCCGGGCTGGGGAGGGCCTGGCTGGGGGGCCATTTAAAATCGGGCTGAAACGGTTGACGTAGTGGGTCACGGGGGCCTGGTGGCTGAAGACACGTCCAGGGCCGGCGTGGGGGCCAAGCGGACGTGGAGCCCGTGGGACCAGGCATCTCCCTTGCCCACCACCCGCACCCCTCCACTGCCCTCAGTGGAGGCTGGCCACACTGCCTGAGCTCAGGGAGCAGGGTCAGGGCACCCTCTGTGGAAAAGCAGGCCTGGGTGTTAGGGAGAACCTCAGAGAAAATCGATGGACTTCACACAGGCTACTCGAAGTGTCTCCTGTTTCCATTTGAGAGGAATGCCACAGAATTTTTGGAGCTCCCAAGGCCCACCTTCCTGGGCTGTGGAAGACTCTACCTTCCCAAAGTCGCTTCTGGGGGTGCGTGTGTCACACGTGCGGCTGTCACCCGGCTGCAGCCCCCACCCGCATCAGGCGCGGGACCGTGCCCTCCTGTGCCCCGCCCTGGCCTTGCCAAGCTTGCACACGGGACCCCGCGCATCGCCGAGGCGGAGAACGGGCCAATGGGCCTGGTGAAGCCCGTTGTAGGCTTCGGTTGTCTGTGTGCTTGTATGTGGCCCAACGAGCAGGAGCCGCCGGAAGAGGTGGGGGTGTGGGGGGGACCGTGGCAGCCCCTCCAGGTCGGTGGTCTGCGGTGGGCGGACAGTGTCGTGGGCCATGAGCTCAGTGCCGGGGAGACAGAGACGGAGAGGAGGAGGAGGCAGCGGTGACTTCCGTCCCCCGTGGGGTCGCCCCTGCCAGTGGAGCCTGTGGAGGCCACTCGGGCCGGTGGCGTGGACTGGCCTGTCCTTGGGTGGCCAGCAGGGCCCACGGGCTGGCAGGCCGGCCGGACCCCGTGCGGCTTGGGAGGGACCCGGCGGGCACACTTGCGCGGGCTGGGCAGCGCCTCCCGAGGGCGTGGGGAATGGCGGTCTCTCGGGGACGTCCGCGACTGCTGCGTGCTCCAGCAGGACCCGCGTGGTCTCCCCACTGCACCGGAGGTAACCGTGACTCAGACGGAACAAAGCTCCTAGCTCCTTTCTCTCCCGCTGTGTGGGACCAGAGCCCCCTCCCTTCCTCCCTCCCTTTCTCCCTTTCTCCCTCCCTCCCTTCCTCCCTTCCTCCCTTCCTCCCTTCCTCCCTTTCTCCCTTTCTCCCTTTCTCCCTTCCTTCCTTCCTTCCTCCCTTTCTCCCTCCCTTCCTTCCTTCCTTCCTCCCTTTCTCCCTTCCTCCCTTCCTCCCTTCCTCCCTCCCCCTCTCCCTCTCTCCCTTCCTTCCTCCCTTCCTCCCTTCCTTCCCTTGCTCACTCCTTCCGTCTCTGTTGTGCCCTGTCCTCAGGGCCCTGCCGGCCGCGGGTGGCTGTGGAGCACGGGGAATGTGGCTCTTGCAGCTAAGAGCTGGATTTAAATTTTTTGAATTTTTAACTAATTTGAATTTAAGCTCAACCAACCGCACGTGCTCAGTGGCTGCTGAACCGCTGGCCTGGGCCCCGCGAGGAGGGCGGAGGGGAACACACGCCCAAGCCCGCCCAAGCCCGTAGCTCCAGGAGCTTGCCTGTGAGCAGGGGTGAAGGGAGGTGGGGCAGCCCAGACCGCTGATGGCTCTGGGGGTCCTGACCCCAGCAACTCGGAATGTGACTGCACTTGGAGATGGTCTTTAAAGATGTGATGAACAGAGCCACGGAGGGGCGACCGTGTGAGGACACAGGCCATGGACAGAGGCCTCGGGAGAAACAGCCTCCAGGACATGAGACCACGCAGGAGTGCTGTCTGTGCCCCCAGCCGGTACTGCCTGTTCCACCACAGCTAAGATTAGGGGTTCGCTCTTGTAGCTGTGCATGCCCCCCGCACCCCCAGGGGCCTTGTCAGCTTTGCCTCCTCCCTGACAGTGCTGCCATGAGCAGCCTCCCCGTTGTAGTCCACAGTGAGGTCACTGAGCCCATCCGAGCCAGCGCGGGGACCCTGTGCTGTCCCCAGCCAGGGGCTCGTCAGCTGCCTCACCTGTACCAAGGCTCCCTCCCCTGCAGCCACCTGCATCGGGCTTCCCTGCCCCTCCCCCCTCGGGCCACCTGAGCCCTCCCCAGGGCCCGGCTCCTGCTCGCTGCCTCTTGTTGCCTGGAGACCTGAGTGTTCGCATCCCCCTAGACTCCAGAGTGCAGAGGGGGGTGGGCCAGCTACGGGGGTGGGGGTGGGGGTGGGGGAGGGGGTGTGAGGCGCACTGGTCAGCCCCTCCCCTGCTCACAAATGAGGCCTCCCTGGGGGGCTGCGGAGAGGGGTTTGAGGGGAGCAGGTGATGCCAGCAGCCCCCCTCCATCCCATGTGCCTGTGCACACCAGGCCTGGGGGTGTTAATGACCTGAAGGGTGACTAGACACAGAGATGTCTGGGGGTGCAGGTCAGTGGTCAGGGTCACCCCTCGGAGATTCCCGGGGCCTCACCCTGTGCCCCCACCTGGGAAAACTGGCCAAGATCAGGGGCTGCCTCGTCTGGAGAGCAGCCTGCCAGAACTCACACAGGCTGTGGCTCCCTACTCTAGGTGGGGCTCTAGGGTCCCGGGGGTCTGGGTGTCCCCCTGTAGCCATCAGAGGGTCCCCTCCCAGCCTTCCATGGATGAGGCCCCGGCCGCTGGCCCGCAGGAAGCATGGAGCTGCTCCCACGCACGCACCTCTCGGCGGGGTTCTGAGCCCCCTATGAATCCACCTGGGCAGAGTGACCCCCGGGGGCTCATCTGGTCACTGCAGGTGTGGGCCTCAAGCCCACCCGGCCAGGCCTTGGCTGGGCACCGTGCTTTCCGAGGGTCTGCCGAGGACGGCTCTTCGGGGGTGCTGACCGATGCGGAGAAGCAGAGAGCTTCTTGGCTCACCCACCCCAGAGCTGGCGTGACGCCTGCCCCGCGGATGCGCTGAGACTCGGGGACATCCTGGGAGGCGCGGGTGTAGGTGGGCATGTCCTGGCATGCCTGCCGCCTGTGGACGGAGGTCTTCTCAGCGGAGCCCTGCCTGGGACCGGCGGCCTGAGTCATACACATCAACAACTGCTTTAGGGATGTGGGGAAATGGCTCTGGAGGCTTCAGAGCCCACCCAGGTGTTCCAGAGGGTGGGAATGAGAGGTGCCCTGGGACAGAGCGGAGGGAGCGCACAGGGGTCCCTCCCACCCTCCCCACCCCTGCAGCAAAGGCAAGCAGGCCTGCTGGTGGGAGGGTGCAGGGTTGCAGAAACGGCTGCCTGAGGGGCCAAGCAAGGCTATGTTGTCTGCCATGGGAAGAGGGCTGAGCGGATGCCTGCCGAGGAGTGTTGGGGTTTGCTGAGACCCCCTTTCCTCTGGGCCCACCTTCCGGGGACCACCTCTCTCAGAGCAAGCCACTCTCCAGCGTGGGCCAGGCCTCACTGTCCCCGCTCTCGGCGGGGGGGCTGGGACCTCCTGAGAATGAGGTTGCCTTCCTGCCCTGCCCCCTGCTGCCCCCCTGTGCTGCTTTCAGTCCCTGCTTTGTGCAGGCCCATGGGTCACCATCCCTGGGGACAGGGCTGCCACGGGCCTGGCTCCCCTCCTTGGGAAGCCTTGCCAGGCTCCTGCCCAGGCCCAGGAAGGCACTCCTTCCCCTTCTCCTGCCTGTGGACTGTGAGTGTGTGAGACAGGACTGGCCCATGAGGGAGAGGGTGGAACCTGGCTTGTGGGACCATCAGGGGTCCCAGAATGCACCTGCTGTGGCCCAAGCCACTCCACCCCAGCAGTCCTTCCAAACTGGGGACCTCAGCTGTCCCCCTTCAGAAAGCCAGTTGGTGGGTAGGGGCCCAGTAGGGACAGGATACATGGGATCTCCTGCCTGGGAGCTGCTGCCTTGAGGACACGTGTTTTAAAATCAGGTACTGTGAGGATGTGGCAGAAAATCCTGCTTTCCGGGCAAGTTAAAAGCAAGCGGACAGCAACTGGGAGTCTTGCCAGCCTGTCCCACTGTCCGAGACGGTCCCACTGTGTGGGCATGACTGCAGGAGCTTTGGGGTGTGACCCTCCTCGAGACCCCTCCCTGAGAACCAAGTACTTCCAGGTTTGGGCCTTATCCTGTGTTAGTTTTGAGGCTAGCGGGGGCTGAATGGTGGCCTCGAAAAGATGGGTCCGCATCCTAACTCCTGGCTTCTGTAAACGGGACCTGATTTGGAGAAAGTGTCCTTGCAAACGTGCTTAGCTTAGGGACATGGAGGTGAAGAGGTCATCCTGGCTTATCCAGTGTTCCTGAGTCCAGTGTCCTTGTAAGAGACACAGAGGAAGACAGGACGCACAGGGGACAGACCACATGAGGACACGGAGGTGGGAGTGCCGGGCCACCAGGGGGAGGCAGGAGGGACCGTCCCCTGCGGCCTCCAGAGGGAGTGCGGCCCGCGACACCTGGCTGTCAGCCTTGTGGCCCGGAGACCCTGGGACCAGGTCTCGCGGTCTGTGGCTCTGGGTTACAGCCGCCCAGGGTACTGGTCCAGGTTCTCAGTGGTGCCAGAGGGGCTGGCTGGGTTCACCTGGGAGCTGTTTCTGGAATGCTCCCTGGGCCCTGGGGATGCGGGTGCAGAAGGAGAGCACAAGGAAGTCCTGCCCCTCTCTGCATAGACCCTCAGCGTGCCCCAGTCAGGTGGCATCTTCGTGGCTGGTGCAGGGGCTCCCACATGTGGTGCTTCTCTGGGTGCTGGGCTCAGGCCCACTGTCTGCATCTGCAGGGATGGAGGGGGAGCCGAGGGCGAGCGGCCCCCGCCCGTGCTGGAGCACCCTCAGCCCAGGAGCCGGCCAGTCCTCCCGAGCACCGAGCCCCATGGAGGCACCTTCTCGCAGGCTTCACGGGGCCTTGGCCAGGAGTCCCTGCAGGGGGAGGCTGGACCTCAGCAGGGAGGTGATAGCTGTGTCCTGGAGCATGTGGCCGGCGAAGGGAGCGGCCTGCAGAGGCTGGGACCCGACCCCAAAGCGCAGGCCACTCTTCAGCCTCCTGGGAAGCCCTAGGGCAGGTGCCTGGTCAGGCCAGCAGCCGGCCGCGGAGACCCCCCCCAGCTCCGCTCGACCAAAGCCCCCTCCCCATGCAGACCCCCAGGACCCCACGGTCAGGTCCCCTGCAGAACCAGCGTGGCCGCCCTGCCTGCTCAGACGCACCCCAGAACACAGGCCTCCACGGGCCTCGGCCAGCGCCCCAGGGAAGCCAGGCATGCTTGTAAACCAGTGACTGTCTTTGTAGAAGCGGCGTCCCCTCCTCTCCCTGCGCTCCTCGCGCTCCCCCCAGGGCGGCCCGCCTGCGTTTTATCACCAAGAGTCATTTGAACTCTGCTCACCTCGGGTGACTTGCTTTGCTTGGAAGCCGGGCTGTGACTGCGGCTTCGAGCACCCGGAGGGTTTCTGGCTGTGACGTCTGCGCAGAGCCCGAGGCAGAACCAGAGCGGGACGAGGGATTCGGGATGCCCGCACGCCAGGAGGGCCGTGCCGCGGGCTCCCCGTCCTTTAGTACCTTCCTGTGCACACAGCACGGTCCGTGTGCGGCTGCCAAATGAGACCGTTTCGCAGAGCAGGCGTGGTGGTCTGAGGCAGCAGGGCCACGGCGCGCGTGGTACCTCTCTTACTTTGTTCGGAGAAGGAGGGTATCTGTGGGTTCGGTGCGCCGGCGTACGTTTTAACCGCCGCGAGCTGCCGTGCGGTGGCTCGGTGCTTTTCCCTTCTTGCCGGGCTCAGGGGGCGGCTGGTGGGACAGCCCCGACTGTCAGCAAAGCGCTGGGGACAACCCCGTCCACGGGTGAACTCGCCCGGTTCCGGGGACACATCCCAGTTGTGAGTGTGGGCGGTCGTCTTGGGAGGGGTAGGACCCCCGCGAGGGGCATCCTGCACAGGTTTTCTCAGCCCCAACGCGGTGATTGTCACCCAACCCAAGTGAAGGGTGTGTGGCTTCGCGGCCATTGACCCAGCAGAATCCGCTCCGTGGTCTCAGAAACACGTGCGTCCCCTAATGAGGGTCGGGGGCAGACCTGGCTTAGACCTGGGTGTGAGGACCCACCCCTCTCACGCTGCTGTGAGTTCAGATGACGTGCTGGAGCAAGCAGGAAGGGCCTTGAGTGCAAAGGCCACTTCCGGGAAGAGGTGCCCTAAGCAGCCCCGATGTCCAGCCCAAGGCCAGCAGTGCAAAGGCCCTGGGGCAGTGCCGATGTCAGGATGGGACCTGAGATGTGAAGAAGACCTGGGGTGGGCAGTGGCAGAGCATGCTGTGGGGAGGGGGTGGGTCCATCACGGGTCCGGCACACAGGCCCAGGCAGGCCGGGGAGTGGGAGAGCGGCACGGCGGAGAGGGGGTCTGGGTCTGGTCGGGGTGCAGGGGAGTTCAGCGGAGGCGGGGACGAGGAGCCAGCCTCCTGTGTGGTTGGTTCGGGGATCGAGTTGGCCTCCTGTGGTCAGTCCTGAGCTGGAAGTGGGGTGGTCACTGACCAAGTCTCGACCATCTGGACGGGTCACTGCCAGGGTTGGGGGCAAGGTCCTGTTGTCTGAGGGGAGCAGGCTCTGGGTCCTTCCTGGACTCAGACTTCTGTTCACTTGTTTGTTTTCAGATTTCTGACGGGGGGGTGGACAGCCCCTGCAGTGGAGGGGACATAGTGGCCTCGAGGTGAGCCGTGGAAAGTGGCTGGCCGTGCACCATGGGGCACATCCGTGACAGTCCCAGAGAAGTACTTTCTCCAAGAGCAAAGGTCCTGTGGCTGCCAGTGTGGGGCATGGTTTGCAGGGGAGGCTCAGACTCCTGAGAATGGAGGCCTCAGCGCTCGGCAGGAGAAACCGGAGGGAAGTGCAGGGGGCTGGCTCTCGAGGTTTGGGGATTTCTTCCTCCCCACCCCATGCGCTGGCTGGACAAGAAAACACACACACAGACAAGGGCCTGCTGGTTTCTTTCCCTCTCTGTGCCCCGAGGTCCTCTCTCTCTCTCTCTTTCAGCTCATTGGCCTTCTGTGCTGGGAGGGGATTCTGTGCTGAGGAAGGGTCCCTTGGACGCTGAGTCATGGCGAGGTGACTGGCCAGTCAGCTCAGTGGCCACGGCTGGGCCTGTCCTTCGCACCCAGAGCCTGCCCGCGAAGCTATTTGCTGGGGGCGCCCTTGCCTGTCTTGCAGGAGCTCCTGTTGACTCTAAAACGTGGGGAAAACATGTGCGTAATTGCTAGTCCAGGCGGCTCCGGGCTCTTGCCTAATTCCCTCCCCGGGGGTCCTGCAGGGCAGAGTGTCCAGGGAGCCCTTGAAAATCTTCCACTCCCTGGGAGAGGCGGGCTGGCGGGACCCTGGGGCCACGGCCCCTCAGAAAGCCACGCCTGCCCACGCACACTCTCCTCATGCCCCGAGCTCGGGGCAGCCAGACCGAGCCGCCGGCAGCGTGGGACGGACGCCCTGACCTTCCAGGCACAAGTAATCCTTGGCATACGCAAGACGTGGGACCTACCTCACCAAAGCAAAATTCAGTATTTATCTGAAATTCCGATTTGCCCGCGTGCCTGTGTTGGGAACCCGTCGGGAGCCCTCCAACCACGAGGTTCTTGTGGGGCTGGCTTTAGGGCTGCTGACGCCCCTGGGTCCTGAAGGGGAGGAGGCTGGGAGCCCATGCGGTGGAAGTGCCCTGGACGAGCGGAGGGGACGTGGGCGGGTGTTGGAACAGCCTCAGCCCAGAGAGGGCTCCTCACTCAGGGGGTCACCACAGAAGGGCAGGATAGGGACAGGAGCTGGTGCGTGGATGCAGGGGGTCAGTGGGCCCTGCGTCCATTGTCACTGTTGGGGGTCGGCTCCTGTGGTCCCATCTCCCCGGAGACCTGGGCTGTGCGGAGAGGAGACCGTGGGCCTGGTCCCCTCTGCTGCCCTCGGGGCCTGTGGAGATGGTCCACAAGGGGCCATGTGGGGCTGTGTGTATCCCAGGCTGGCGAGATGCTGAGTTTCCGGAACCTTCCGCGTGCGGTTCGGACACTTGGCTCTCTAGTGCGGGTGCCCGTGGAAACAGGCCGTTTCTGAAGCTGGACGGCAGTGCCCAAGGCCCGTCAGGCCACTACCAGGGCTGCCAGTAGGGGGCAGCGGAAGACCGTGGGACGTGGGGTCAAAGTCAGACCTGTGTGGGTCACCTCTTCTCCCCTGAGGCCGCCTTGTCCTCGGGTCACCTCTGAGACCTTGTCTGCACGCCGCCGGACCCTGCTTGTGCCCTTGTCTGTCTCAGATCCTGCCAGGAGGCCAGGGGTCGGAAAGTTCCAGGCCAGCCTCGCAGCACCGACTCCCACCCCTCCCCCAGCTCTGCTTGGGCGTCTCCTGACCCGCACCCCAGTGCCCTGGGCCTGTGTAGCCCGCAGACCACCCTCCCCGGTCAGGGTCCTGCCAGGGTTCGTAAAGCTGCCCCTGAGGCCGCAGAGGTGCTCCCGGCCCATGACACTCACCCGGGGACCCCGTCCCTGGCCGGAGCATGTGCTGTGGCCTCTGGAAGGTTCTGGAGGGTCCTGGAGCTGCCCACGTGGCTGCCTCGAGGGGCCAGCAGGACGGTCACCCCTGCAGCCTCGTGTACACCACACGATGCAGTTTTAGGTGATTTTCTGCCTGCTTTCTCGACCATATCCAGAAATAAAGTTACGGAGGTGGGTTTGCTAACTTCCCTCTTCAGGACAGAGTTGGGGTGTGTGCAGGCCTGTCCCTGTGTGGACGCCCCTCCCTGGACACCCAAACCCGGGCCTGCAGGCAGCACAGGACCTCCCCCTCTGATCCAGCGACTTTTCCTCTTGAAGCCCCAGGTCTGGGCAGGGCTCCGCGGGGTCTGTGATCACCAACGCCCCCCCCCCCCACCAGATCCTTCTGTTCTGTTCCCATGGAACACCCACCAGGGTCCAGGCTGGGGCTCTGCCCCGGGGCAGCGTCCCTGTAGCTGGCTCCTGGGGGCCCCCGGGTTCACTCGTGTGGGGCTTGGAGGCTCCGGCCTGGACCCTGGGTGAGGCCCCTGGGACCCTGGGGGCGCTGCAGTTTCTCCTGCTCTGGTGGGGCCTGTGTACCCCAGGGGGGCTGGAGGGCAGAACGGGAAGCCCCGGGAAATCCCTGGGGTCTCGGGCTGACCCTGCAGGTCCCCAGGTGACTCTCCTGGTGGCCTGGGGCCGGTGCAGAAGCTCCGTGGGACCCCGCCCCTCGGGGAGGAGCGGTGGCGGCTCTCACCGCAGGGCCGAGCTCCTTCGGTGGAGCTACACAGACTTCTGACATTTAGCTTTTAACTGTGGCACAATATACAGCACACACTCACACTCGGCGTCCGCATGCCCGTGGCCCCTCCCACCGCACCGTCCCCTGGATGTCCCTCCCCCACCCGAAGGCCGAGGCTGCTCCTGGGACCCGGGGTCCAGCTTCCCTGCCCAGCAGCTGGTGTGGCACATGGCCGCAGAGCCCAGCCGTGGCCGTATTTGCGCAGACAAAGCTGTTTACTTTCCAAATGCTTCCAGCCCCACCTGGTGCCACCTGGGTGTGTCCGAGCTGGGTACAGGGTCTCCGCCTCTCGGAAGCAAGAGGCAAGGCTTTCCCTGGAGCAGTGAGGTGGCCAGGTGGATACCCCGTCCAGCCGGTGCCACGTGCCCCAGGAATGCACAGGGGGGGCAGCAGGAGGGCTTCGTGGTGGCTGGAGGAGGCCCCTTGGACTGCGAAGATGTGGCTGTACGCCAGGAAGGGCCAAGCCCTGGGTGGACACACTCACATGTGCTCACACATACTCATGTGCGCACACGCCCCTGCATGCGCCCGTGGGGATTGATGAGAACCAGGTGGGCTTCCTCCCACTCCCACCTCTGGCAGGACCAGTCTTGGATGGCCAAGCTTGGTGGTTAGCAAATAATCGTTGAGCACCGTCGGGGGCTGCGTTGGGTGATGGAGGCCAAGACACATTCCCTGCATTTAGAAGATTAATTCTAGAACCTTCCATCAACAGGGTGAGGAGGAAAGAAACTACTGTCGGGCATCTGCACGTGGGCATGCCTCAGGGCATCAGGAGACCCGCGGCTGGGGCCAGCCCGAGGCAGCCTCCCTGATTGGCTGGCGGTCGGTCGGGTGCTTGTTTGCTGCTGATTGCTGGGAGAGATGGTGTCGGGTCTCCACAGCCCCTCTCGGAGCGAGAGGGTCTGCGTAAGAGCTGCGTCGTCCTGCAGGTCTTGTTTCTTGTGCCGCGGGACAACAAAGGCTTTATCTAGGCAACTGGGAGCAGCTGACCTTGATTCACCGGACTGCGGGTATTGCTGACTTCCTGCCCCGGGACGACCGGTTGGCACTGGGACAGGTTTTCAACCACGCTCGGCTCTGGTGTGACGGCACCTGCAGCCGTGAGCCAGACCGGCAGCCCTGCCACCACGGTCCCCGCCTGTCCCCGGGGCCTTCCCAGGAGATGCATCCATTTCTTTTTAAGATTTTATTTATTTATTTGAGAGAGAGAGCACGAGCGCACGTGAGTGGGGGAAGCAGAGGGAGAGGGGCAAGCAGACTGCCCGCTGAGCACAGAGCCCGACACGGGGCTCGAACCCACGACCCTGAGATCATACCCTGAGCCGAAACCAAGAGTCGGAAGCTTAACTGACTGAGCCACTCCGGCAGCCCTGGACACATCCGTTTCTAAGTAAACTTGTGCGGACAGGTAACACGGGTTGTCAGAAATATGCAAATCCTACTTGTACTTCTTCTTGAATGAGCAAAAGGTGATCTCTTGAGAAACCTCCCCCAGGATAAAAATAGAACCTTTGGCCCCAGCGGTTAACAGCATTGTAGGTATTTTCACGGGGTGTAGTACGTCGCATTGTGGTTTCATCTTTCAGCTCCTTGATGACGAACGTTGATTTGATAAAACGAGTTAGGCAATATTCCCTCTTTTTTCTTAACTGTCTGGAGGAGTTCACTACAAGCGGCGGTGTTTCCCAAGGGTTTGGAGGATCGGGCCAGCGCCGCCGTCGGGACGGAGCGTGGGTGGGTCTGACTGGGCTCGGCAGAGGCGGCTCTGCTCAGAGCAGCTAGTTCTCCCTGTGAAAATCTGGGTAGGTTGTTTCCCGAAGAACTGGTCTCTGTCATGGACAATTTCAAAATGCTTCCGGGGAAGTGATTGCTAACATCTCCCGACCATCAGCAGCTATGACCTAGGGCCGTGGCTTCTGACAACAGCAGGTCTCTCTGACCTTCCAGAAGCGACAGGGCCTGGGTCGAGGGGCGGGCGCTCCCTCTAGGAGCTCCCGGGGGTCTCGCCCGGATCCCTCCAGCTTCCGGTGGCTCCTGGCTGGGCGGCCGAGAGCCCGCCTCTGTGTCCCCTCTGCGTCGTCAACCGTCCCTCTCTCCTTTCAACACGGCCAGCTGTCCTGGCTCGGTGCCCGCATACCCAGTGTGACCTTGCCTTAACTCGCTCACTTCTGCAAAGACCAGGGTCTGAGTAAGGCCACGTCCCCAGCTTGGAAGTGGACCGTGGTTGGCTTGGTGCGGAGCGCGGCCACGGTGTGTGCTTGGCGGCCGAGCGCCTCCAGCGCCGGTCGTTAGGTCAACCTCCTTACACGTGGGGTGCTCAGCTCCTTTATCTCCACTGGTTTTTTTCTCCTCGTCCACTTGTTCTATCAGTTCCTGAGAGGCGAGTCTGAAGCCCGTTAGCGTGGACGTTCTGTCCGCCTCTGCCGTCCCGGGCGATGGCGCGGAGCACATGCCCTTAGAAGGTCTCGTCTGGGGCGTGCTCGCCCGGTGAGTCAGAGCAGGCTCCTGCCCCCGTGCCTTCTTTGGTATGGAGCCTGTATTCTCAGTGCTCTGTGTTCTCCCTGCACAGGCTCCCCGTTTCTTGCCGCGGTGTGTTGGCTCGCTGGGGTCTGTGTGAGTGAGCGTGGCAGCCAGGAAGCCTCTCGGGCCCGCGTTGCCCGCACGCTGCGTTCAATACCTGGATTTCGCGTTTGTGCATGAGAGCGCCACACCACGTGGCCGCTGCTGTGCCCGTCCTGACTCCACGCCAACTTCCTCACCCTCCTGCTGATTCTGCGTCCCCGGGCTTCTGCCCGGAGCCGTTGGCCTTCAGCTTGGGGAGAGGTTTTGTGTCCTGGAAATGCCATGATGTCGCCGGTGTTTAGGGACTGTGTTTGCGGGCGTGGACATCTGGGTGGGCAGCCGTTTTCCTCGCGCGGTTTACCCGAGTGGCAGATTTTCCTGGTTCTGCTCTTTTCATGTGCGTGTCCTTTCTCCCTGGAAGCAGAGAGTGGCGACCAGACGCTCTTAGCCAACGTGCGTTTTACCACTTTTCTCCGTGCTCATCACACTTGGACATGTGTTTGGCCTGTGACGGCTGCCTCTGGGAGGGCCTGGCTGCCGTCAGGGCAGACAGACTCCCAGGTTGGAGCTGCAAGGCCCAAGTGACCTTGGAGTACTTCGGCAGCAATCAAGCTTATTTTTAAAATGTATTTTTAACTCATTGCCCCGAGAAAATAGAAATTAATGACTTGCGGTATTTACACAAAAAGTCGTTCTCTATAGACCGCAGCCGGCTCGCTAGCGCTTTCCTCGGTCAGCTCTCCTGCGACCGAGCCAAATATTTAATGTTTGGCCGAGGTACTTGAGCCCGGAGATGGTTATCTAACTCAGATATGGCTCACACACCGCCCTTTCCCTCTCCTCCTGGTGGAGTAGAAGAAGGGTTTTGGTTCAGGCTGCCGAGTGGAGTTGGCCATGTCAGCTTGGGGCCCCCCCAGCTGGAAACCGTCCAGCACAACTGACTGCTGGGGCTCCAAGGGCCCTCGGCTCTCTCAGGCCATGGTGGGGGCGGCCTCTGCTCAGGCCTCGGTCTTTGCCTTGTGGCCTTGCCGTGCTGGGGGCATGGGGCATGCTGACGGGGAGGCTTTATTCATTAACATGGAGGGTCCTTCTGCCTCGATTCCAGAGTCAGCTGCCAGGCGAGCGGCAGCCGGTGTCGTCCCGAGGGTGCCGGGGGCCCACCCAGAGGTACAGGACGCGGCGGGAGCCCTCCCCCCTCCTAGGGGCTGGCGTCTGAGCAGGCCCCCAACCCTGACCCAGACGGAATCCAGAAGCCCTGGGCAGGTCCCCACCTTCCTGGGCTGGTAAGTGTGACCTTGAGAGAAGCCGTTGGTCACCTTATCTGTGCTGTGGATAATAATAGGATAGAAATCACTGCCCCGGGCGCCTGAGTGTGACCTGCTTATCTCTGGACAGCAGCTGTTTAATTGAAATGATGGTGAAGTATTTTTGTCTCGGCAACGCTGGCTCTCACCACCCAACCAGAAGGTACAGGGAGAGTCTCCTTCCGTCCTGTCTCCTCCCAGAGGCCCTGTGGGTGCCTGGTGCCTTACAGCCACCACGACAGACTTCCGACGCTTTTGTCTCTTCCTTGCGTACAGTCCCTGGAAATTCCTCCACCTCACCCCACGCGGGGGGTGGGGGATCATTGATTGAAGCAGGTGTTACTCACGGTAGCCGAAAGGTGCAGACAACCCCAGTGCCCATCGACGGACGAGTGGACAAACAAAACGTCTGTCCGCACGCTGGAGTGTTGTTCAGCCTTCAGAAGGAAGGAAACGGACACCTGCTCCAGCGTGGACGGACCTCAGCAAGACTGGCGGTCAATGGGACAAACACTGCAGTCACCGCGTTCAGAGGCAGAAAGGAGGACGTGGTTTCCAGGGCCTGGGGGCCGGGGCGGGTGTTCCCTGGGGACAGAGCTTCCGTCTTGCAAGATGGACAGCGTTCTGGGGACAGCCGGTGGTGATGGTTTGCACAATAATGTGTTAAAAGGTAAACCGAGGCACATTACAGTTATTTTTTCAAGGGTTCATCTGAGCAGACCTTGATTGGGCAGACGCGGTTAGGAACCTCCCCAGGAGCGAGAGACGGGTTTCAGAGGCGACGAAGCCAGGAGATGATCTCATCGGCCATAGTGTGAGCGGCTGGCTCGTTCGGGAAGGCCGCCCGGCTGTTCGCAGGTCCCATTTCCTCTTTGGGGCATCAGAGCCACGCCATCCAGCCGCCGCCTCAGGTGTGCCAACACTCGTGAGCATCCTTAATGCCACTGAGCTACTCAGTTCGATATGGTTGAAACAGTCTGTTTAATATTCTGTGTGTTTTACCACAATTAAACAAAATTGATTTTTTGGCAAGGGAAAGAAAAATCAAAACGAGTCGACATTTTTGTCGAATACCTGGGGTTGGGTGCAGGAGGCCCAGCAGCCCCGTGTGCCAGGACTCAGAGCAGCCGCGAGGGCAGGCCTGCGCGTCCCACACACGGTCACAGCGCGGTGGCCGATGGCTTTCACCCCCACTGACTACATTGTCTGAGATCCCAATGCTTGTCGGGTTTCAAAGCTGCCCCCCTCCCAAGAATACCGCACCCCGTCATCACCACAGCCCTGTGAGTGGGGTCCCGTCCTCAGAGGGGACGCTGGTGTGGTCTCAGGGACTCTAGGATGACCCAGTGACCATCCCCCACAGGACTTGGGGACCACGGGGGTCACCACGGTCTCCCACAGACAACAGCCGAAGGACGGCGCAGACACGCCCAGGCCCGAGGCCGCAGTGCCCCACCCTTGGCCTTCCCCAAAACCCCTCGGGAGCCGCGGGAGGGACAAGCTCGCAGGAAGGGGTGCCATCACTGTGGGCCTGAGGGCGAAGCTGGTGTGGCAAAGCAGTCTTGCTTTGGGGCCTGGAGACCCCGGGGCAGTTTGGCACTCCCCCAGAACAGCGAGCCCAAAGACAAATGGGCTGGCGGTGGGGGCGGCCGGGTTCCCGCTGCGGCTGGCCCAGGCCGGCTCCAATAGCCAGTCCTCTTGGGGTGGCTGTGCAGTGGCTTCCAGGGCCATACTTGGCCTCCCTGGGAGGAGGGTCCAGGCAACAGACCCCTGAGTGCCCAGCCAAGACGCCTGGAGCAGATGCTGGCCCCAGAGGAAGGCAGCTGTCCTCTAGGACCTGGCGTGCCCCATCCACCCACTTCCCTGCATTCCTGGTGGCCTCCTGTCCAGCTCCTATGCCACAGTCTGGTCGGGGGGTGACACCTGACGTCGGCTCTGCTTGGGCCTGGCCCCCAAGCTGGCAGCCCTGCAGGGCCATGGCCAGGGCCTCCTTCTCCCAAGGGCCCACTCCTCGAAGCACTATCCATAGTCCACCTCCCTCCTCAGGCCTGAGGACCTGGCCTTCTGCGCCAGACAAAGCCTGGGATGTGGGACCCACTTTGCCCCACTCTGTGTGTCCAAGGATGGCCACAGTGCCTGGCACAGTGATCCTCGGGGATGGAGCTGAGCCTGTGGGAGAACTGGTCAGTGAGGCACTGACCTGCCCTGGGGGTCACATGACCCCTACCATCGCCCCGCCCGTCGGGACACCGCCTCCTGACGGCCACAGGACGAGGCCAGCTGCCCTTTCCTGGGAGAGCCCGCCCGACTCCTGAGGGTGGCCTGTGTCCAGGCATCTGGGGCTCCCCACCTCGGGGCCTGGGCTCGTGTGGGTGGGCGGTGGGCTCGGTCCCAGGGAAGGCAGAGCTCCATCTGGGCCTGCACTCACCCCTGCAGGACCGTGGACACACCCGGCTTTTGCCGCGCCTCCCGTCCCAGCCCTGCCTGTGCTGGGTGAGGTCCCGCACGCCACGTGCCTTCCCCGGGACCCACAGGATGGAGTCACTATTGTGCCTACAGGTGGTTGTTTTTTTCTTTCTTCATGACTAGTTGGGGCCACACAGAAAAAGACCCCGAGTAGTGCCTGATATATGGTGAGTGCTGGGATAGTCCCCACCTGGGGCTTGGGGTGAGGATGAGGGAAATGAGCAAAGGGGCCTGGACGTTGGCCTCCCTTGCCCCACGAGGCTCGAAGGGCCTTGAGGGAGCAGATGCAGGCGCTCGGTCTCTCGCGTTGGCCCGGGTGCAGGCCTCCGTCAGGGCCAAATACCACAGGGCCGACAGCCCATCACCCACCCACCAGCGGGAAGGCCACCTGGGATCTCCGAGCCTCGGGACCGCGTTGGGCCAGGTGGAGTTCTTCCGAGGTGTCCTTGTGATTTAACAAAGAGTTAGGTGGCCTGGTAGGCAGAGCTTGGGAGAGGGCGGCCCAGGTGGCCCCCTGCCTGGGAAACGAGGGGTTCGGGCAGGGAGAAGGTGTGTCGGGGGCCTGGGGCTCCTGTGCTTGTGTCCCCTTCTCTCCTGCAGCCGAGCTGCATCCCCGGGCATTGGGCGGGTGCTACGCTTTCTCTCTCCCACGAGGCGTGGCCCGCAGTGAGGTGCGATCATGGGCTACACTGGTGAGTTCTGTGCTCCCCGTCCTGACGTCTGGGCTGGACTGGCCCTGTCCGCCCCGAGCTGCAGGCGGCCAGGGTCACACGGCCTCCTCTCACCCACACGGTGAGGGACTGGCCAGCCGTGTCCGTGGTTGGCACCTCATGGACACCCCCGTCCCTCTGCCCGTTGTGTCCATGGGCTTGTGGGCCGTCTCCAGTGTGGCCAACACGAATGCACTGCTCGGAGCGGCCCAATGTGGGTCCTTGGTCCCTGTAACTCCCTGCGGGGAGGGGGATTGGGGCTCCTGGCCAAGACGAGTGTGGGTCTCCCAACGTGGCTGCACGCTATCCACGCCTGTGCTCGGCCTGGTCTGTGGCTGTGGGCTGGCGTCCTTACACGTGGCCGTGGCAGTCCTCTGTCCTGCTGCTGTCTTCTCCTTACTGATCTGCGGGCTCCTTGTAGAATCCGGACATGGCTGGCCGGCCGCGTGGATGACAGCTGTCTTGGTGCCCTGGGGCGACTTCTCCATTCTGGATGGAGCTATGTGAGGACCGGAGTCCACTTAGACACTTTCTCTTTCAGGAAGAGTGCCTTCGAGGCCACGAGGGGACGCCACAGCCACCATTTTTAGTGTGAATCTGTCTCAAGGAGCTTGACATTAGGCTGTGCTCCCGCAAGTTCGGGGCCTCCCTGACGGTGTCACCTCACACGCAGGCCCAGCCCAGTGTGGGGGCCCCATGGCGTGTCCTGCGAGCCTGCCAGGGGCTCCATGGCAGGCTGAGGGGTGAAGCCTGGCCAGCCCTGTCTGCAGAAAGATCCTGAGTGGACGTCAGTCATATGCACTGGAACCTGGGAGTCACATATGAGGCCTTCGGAGGGACGGTGTCTGGGAACGGCCTGCTAGACCCTGGGGGTGGGAGGACAATGAGGCATTTGGGCCTGAAGGGAGGTCAGGGGCACCAAGGCCCAAAGCTGGATGCTCCTGTCCCTACCTTCCCATTTGCGGGAAGTCCAGGGGAACGGGCCCTCCTGGCTTGCGCCTGGCTCCTTGACAGCCTCTGGAGAAGGGTGGGGCCTGCCCTGCCTACGCAGGAGCCACGGGGCCGGGGCCCGGGCCAGGAGTGTGGGTGGAGGAGCCTGGGGAACAGGGCCTGGGTGGACAAGGGATGTCCTGGCGAGAAGCCCTGTTGCCTGACAGTTTCTGGGGCTCCTCACCACCACCCGTGACCCCAGCTCCTGTGGGAGGGGCTGAAGCCGGGGCACTGGCCCGCATGGGCCCCAGGACACTCATCGTGGTGAGATGGGCAGGAATGGATGCAGAGGTCACGCTGAGGCTCCGTGGCTTCAGACATTTCTGAAGGGGTTTGAGATACCTGCCGCACCAAGCAGATGGCCCTCAGGGGTCTGGGCAGTGCCATGTGGGTGTGGGGGGCAGAAGGGTCCCTGCCGGTGCATGGTCCTGGCCTAGGGGCAAGGGTGCCCTGTGTCCAGGCCCCGGGAGGGGCTTGGGGAGAAGGTGGCAGCCACCATCAGGAGCCAGCATCTCGGTTCGGTTGCAGACATGCTTTCAGACCCCACCTGCGTGGCAATGGGCTTCTCGAATTTCCACCAAGATTTATTTGAAAAGAAGTGACCTGTGGACCCAGAACAGGGTGTGAGGGCAAAGCGGTATTCCGGCGTCTCAAGCGCCAAAGAACGGCGAAAGGAAGCGTTTCTTCTGTAATCAGTGTCCTGACAGGTGGGAGCAGGGGCACAGGATTCCCACCAGCTCCCTGGTGGGAGAAGAGAACTGTGGGCATGGTACGAAAGTCCCCTGCCAGCCACCAGCCACCGTGGGGTCCCTGGGGGGTTTGGCTGAAGTGGACTCCGTCCGTGCTAGAGCATTATAAACCCTATTTAGCACTCAAGTCCTGTATGCTTTCTAACTTCCGGTCTCTTAACGTTACTTGCTTATCTCAGAAAACAAAGCCCAGCAAGGTCTCCCAGGAGCTCTGGAGATGGGATCCCACCTTCCCAGCTTCCGATTCCAGGCTCCAGGCCCTCCTTCAGCACTGCCTCCGCGGATGTGCCCCACAGTCCCCCACAGGACGTCCTGAGCTGCGGACAGCTGCCAGGGGGCACTGGAGGTCATGCAGAGGACGGTGTTTTTAAGAGATGGCCATGTCCCTTCAAAACCAGGAGGTTTTACGAGAGCTATAAAATTACCTTATTTTGAAAGATTTCCGACGCACAGAAAGTGCAAGACTAGCGTGAGAGCAGTCACACAACCCCTACGACGATCCCATGGTCCCATAGCGTCCTTTACAGCCGTTCTTGCTTCTGTGTCCTCAGGTGACAATGAGAGTCAGGCCGACAATGAGAGTCAGGCCATTGTTTGCAGAACCCCAGAACCGGTTCAGTGCTCAGGGCAGAGAGCCCGCCCCGCCCTGCTCAGAGCCGGACTTGTGTCCCCAGGGCAGGCTGCAGGGATTCTGAGCCGGGAAGCCACCCAGACGCCAGTGGTCACAGGGTGTGCGCCTGGGGCCGAGGGCTCCAGCAGAGAGCTGCGGGGGACCACTGCGGCAGCCCCCTTCCTGAGCCCCGGCAGGAGGGGAGGGGCAGACTTGGGCCTTGGGTGGACCCCTCAGAGAACGTTCTCCCCGCCCTGCCAGCCAGCAGAGTCCAGTTGCCACAGAGCCGGGAAAGGCTCCTGAAGTGACCTCTCCCCTCTCAGACTTCTGTCCCCTGCTGTCCTCACACTGCCCCCTGGCAGGGACGGCTCACCACACTGTTTGCTCTGCAGAAGGAACTTCGGCTTTAAGTAAAGGGGCCTCCCTCCCCTCCGCCTCCCTCTTGAGCTGCTCAGGTTCCTTCTGTCGCCCCTCTTTCCTCCTGCTTTCTCCTCCTCCTCCCCTCCTACCTTCTCCGCCCCCCACATCCCCCCTCTCCGTTCTCCCTGCACTCCTGCCCTCCGGGTGGGCTTGGCTCTCAGTCCAGTAGCGTTGTGGAGGGTCTTCTCCCTTTGTGGCAGGAGCTGGCCTTTTCCTCAGGACTGGCCCCGGGTCCACAGGGGTGGGCACCCATGTGGGTGCCAGGCTCTTCCAGCCTAAAGGTGCCAACTTCCTGGGAGAGCTGGTCTTGGTTTGCCAGGGCTGGTCTCTGCCCTGGACCCGGGGCGGTTGGCACCCCGTCCCCCACGCATCCTCCCTGGTGGATCCTGGACAGCACGCTGCCAGCCCGGAAAGACAAGCTGAACTCTCGGGCCGGGAAAGTTGGAGGGTCAGCCATAGCCTCTGAAAACGAAGCGAGAAGAGAGTCACCCCCCAGCCCCTGTGAATGGCCCTTTACCTCTGGACCTCAGTTCCTCATCTGTAGAGTGAAGGTGTGGGCCCAACTGGTGAGCTCCTGGGATCACTTGTGGTCAGACACCACTTGGTCTGGAGGGAGGCTGGCAGCCCTCTTGCTCCAGAGCTCCCCGCACCCCAGGGGCCACAGCTTTGGTGACCAGTGCTGAGTGCAGGGGCTTGGTCAGGGCCGTGCAAGCCTCCGTTTCCACACTCCTACCCTCCGCACCACACACACTCTGCAGTTTTGCTGAGCGATGCCCAGACTCTTTCCACAAAGGCGGCCCTTCCCTGAGAAGGACATCTGGAAACCCTTCTCTACTTGGGGGGGGGGTGGCCTTCTCCCCACCTTTCTTGTTGCTGCCCCAGGAAGGCAGCTCCGCCATCTGACACTCCTGACCCCTGCCACGGGACTCCGTATCTCTCTGTGGAAGCTGGGGCGTGAGTGTACACGAGAGCAGTCCCGGGCAGCCAGCTGGCCCTGGCTGGCCCAGGCCACCTGGGGAAGCTGGTGCTGGTGCTGGGTGGGGCCGGGAGCCTGGGGCAGAGGGTTGGAACCCGGGCCACCTGACCGACTTCTTTTGTCTTTAATTGGGAATGGACTTTCTGAGTTTGGTTTTATATTGTTTGTTGTTAATATGAAAAAGTGCAGAGAAAATGCATACCTTCGTAATGCCAAGACCAGAGAGAACCACATGTTTCAGGGGTGCTCGGCCCCTCCTGGTGATCCTGAGTGCGTGGTGCGCTTGCTCGCCCTCCTGTGATTCTGCTCTCCGGCCGTGAAACAGGACCTCCCTTGGGCTCAGTGCACCTGGACGCCATCAGGACTTGGATGCCAGAACTTATTTTCACTTTGATGGGCATTTTGTTGTTGCCTCCTTTTCACGTGTCCTTTGTTCAGGAGAGCTCCAGGTCCTGGAAGATGCAGGCCAGTGGCGTCCTGGGGGGTACCTGACTGGAGTCCGGAGCCCCCCCTCACCTGGCCTCCCTTCCCTTCCCTGGCTGCCCCAGCCGGGCCCAGACGAAGGAAAGGGAGGGCTCCTTGGCACAGAGACTGGAAGCACTCCCTTGAGCGGAGGGGAAAGGCCTGGGGTCCTCTGTAGGCCAGGACCTGTCTCAGACCCTTGGTAACTTGTCTGGGTTATGTCCCTTGAGGACAGAGCCCCCCAGCAGCCCCGACAGCCTCCCCCACAGTGGTCCCCACTCCCCACGCCCAGCCCCTGCTGAGCATGGCTCAGTCTGGTTGGAAACACCTGCGCTGGGGGCGCCTGAGCCAGGCAGGGATGGAGAGGGGAGACCAGATCCCCGCTTGGTCTGGTGGATTGGGGGGGGTATTGCTCTGTCCTCGAGGGCTCCACACTGCTTGTGCGGGGACCCTGCGGGCGGGGGCCAGCTGGGGGCACAGTGGCGGGGAGGATAGGGCGGGCAAGGGCCTGCTCTGGGCGGGGTGATGCAGAGGGAGGGGGCACCCTGGAAGCGCGGGCGGTCGGGGAGGGGACCTCTGCGGAAGGCGCCCCGCCCCGCCGCGCGCAAACTTTTCCGGAGGCCAAGGGGACAGCAGGTGAGGTCACGTGGCCAGGGGGCGGGGCGAGCCGAGCCGGGGGCGGAGCGCGCGGACCCCGCCCCTGCGCCCAAGTCCCGCGGCGAGTCGGCAGAGCGCGGGTCGGAGTGCCGGCCGGAGCCGAGAGCGGAGCGCCATGCCCACCAACTTCACTGTGGTGCCGGTGGAGGCTAGGGCGGACGGCGGCCAGGACGAGGCGGCCGAGGCGGCCGAGGGGACCGAGGGGACCGAGGCGCCGGGCCCCCCCGAGGGCGAGCCCGACTGTCAGAGCCCGGGTGAGCGCGGCCGCACCTGCCCGCCGGACAAAGGCGGAGCCGGGCTGCGCGGGGCCCGGGGACGGCCGGGAGGAGGGGCGGCCCTGGAACCCGGGAGGGGTCTGGAGGAGGAGGACGCAGGGACGTTACCCCGAGGAAGGCTGCTTTCCACCCCCTCTCCCCCACCGCTTCCCTCGGGGGTCCCCCCAACGGTCCCTCTCCCTCCCCACCACGTCTACCTCCCACGACCCCCCTCTTAGCCCCCGGCACCCCTCCTGCCTGCAGAGCCCCCTCACCGGGCTTATCGCGGGGGCGCAGGGCTCCCAGGGGTGGGGGCTGAGCTTTGCTGTTCCATGCCTGGCCCACCCTCCCGGGACACTAGAAGCACCTTCTTTCTCGCACTCGGGGTGGGACGCCCGGGGTAGTTATGGAAACGGGGAGGGGCCTCCCCCCTCCGTGAGAACGTCCAGGCCCCCCAGGTCCCGGGCGAGACCC
>NW_024423897.1:62788340-62803492 GCF_017311325.1 Ursus maritimus
CCCGCTAGGGCCGCCGGAGCGCCTTCCTGCTTCCTTCCTGTTGCCTTTGCTCTGCTCTTGCGCGCTGGGGCAAAGGGCCGCCGGTCCGATAAGCCCGGCCGAGAGCCCAGCACTGTGGGCCTCCTGACTGCCCACAAACCCGCGCTTTTGTGGGGTCATCCGCAGGAAGGTAGGCCGGCCCGGCGGGGCTGGGGGAGGGGCCGCCCCATCTCAGCAGAGCTGTGGTGTGGCGGAGGGGTCCTCTGGACCCTCTTTGTTTCTGGGCTCAGGAGGTGTCTAGTGCTTTCACTTTCTCTCCGGGGCATCCCCCAGGCCTGCTCCCTCTGTTCTCCAGGCTCCATACCCCAGGTTCCCCCCGGGGTGATGAGTGGGTCACCCCCAGTAGCTCTGCTCTAGAATTGGGGTCCTCTGAGAACAGTCCACTATCTTTGGGCAGAGGCTCCGTGCTCCCGGTGGCCCAGACCCCGTGGTAAGGCCAGGCACCTTCTAGCAGCAGCCACCCTCAGGTGCACCCCCTCCTTAGGTGTCCCTTCCCCCCGTGGGGTGAGGCCCCTGTCCAGCTTTCCTGTGTGTGTCCTAGGGCCTGGGACAGGTGGTGGCCGCTGCCTGGCTTGAGGGCTCGCGAGCAGGTGGCAGGTGAAGGCAGCCTGTGCGCAGCCTCTCCCTGGTTTTGAGCTCTGGCATCGTCCTCCTGGGTAGAGCCGTGTCCCAGCGGCCACCAGCAGTGCCTCACGTTTCCAGAGGATTCTCTGCAGCCCTGCCTGCGTGTCCCGCAGCCCATCCGCTGGCCCCTTCTTGGGCGGACTGCGGTCCTTTCCTTCCAGAGTTGGAGTGTGTCTTGTTTTGAAGGTGGGGTAATTTTCTTCCTGCTCGTTTCCTTGTCCCTCCGTTTAGAAGCTCTGCGTGGTGCTGTTGGGCCCATGGGCTCAGAGCCAGGCCCTGCGGCTGCCAGGAGGGCTGGGCGTAGTGCCCATCTGGGCTGGTGGGGGGCCGGGGTCCTGAGCCCCCGCCCGCCCTCACTGACTGCTGCCCACTCTCTCAGCTTTCATCTCCTTCCCTTCCTGCCAAGGGCTCGCCTGGAATCTCGTTGCCTCGCGGGATCTCTGACTCCGGAGTGCGGGCAGATGCTGTCGTGGGCTTCGCGCTCACCTTCTCGCAAAGCCTGCCTCGGAGCTGCGCTTGTGATCCCGAGCTGAGCCCGCACAGAAGTCACTGGGTCTTTGACGTTTTGTGCTCTACACTCTTCCTTTTCCCTGGGAAAGAGGGTAGCGTCCTGTGCGTGTCCCTGCGCTTATCTTTCGGGGACTCTGCTATGGCAGGCTTCCATGTTTCACATAAGGTCCCACAGTGCCGTTGGTGCTCAGAGGTGCCGTCTGACTGGCACTGCGTCACTGGTGTGACAAGGGGGCTGGGGAGGCAGCTGCACTCTGCTTGTCAGGGAGGGTCCTTTGTGAGCCTGGAAGGCCAGGCCTGAGCCCCTCCCGAAGGCCCACTGTGCAGGTCAGGTGCGGGGTGCGCACCCCGAGGTCCCAGCAGTGGCCACATCTGGCCCTGTCCCAGGCTTGCTGGCACTCTGGCCAATGCCCCAGGGAAATTCCTGGCTTTCTGGGTGGGCCTCCTGGTGGTGGGGAAGCAAGGCTGGGGAGATCCTCCTGAGGTGTTTCTGGAAGTCCTGGGCTGTCTGGGGAGAGAAGGCCTATAGGTTGAGGGCCCAGGGTGTGTGGAGAGTGACTGCAGGCCGGGAGGAGCGGCCCTGTCCTCAGCAGGCCCACCTGGCCTGGCAGGGTCTGCCCTGCCTTGGTGAGGGCTAGTGAACTGTGACCCAGAGCTGGAAGGAGCCTGAACGCCCCCCGGGCTGCTGCTCCACACACCCCGGGCAGACACGGGGTCATCAAGTGCACTCTGAAGCCAGGTCCTGTCTTCTGGCCGTGGGAGGTCCCCACAGCTTCAAGCTGTCAGTGCGGAGGCTGGAGGAAGCCAAGCACTGACCCTAGCTGCCCTGCTGCGATGCCCCCCGGCTCTGCCCCTCCGACAGGCCTGTGGCTGGTGCTTTAGAGCCGGGGGACCAGGCCCTTCTCCCGGGGGGTGCTTTGTAGAGGCTGGGGCAGAGGGAGGTCAGCACAGGAAGTGGAGGCCAGCATTAGCATCAGCTTCCGCCTTGGACCCTCCCCACCCTCTGCTCCTGACGTGGGGGTGTGTTCTGGAATGACAGGTTTGTCTTGCCTGGGGTCCTGTGCCTTGTTGAGGACATTTGTCCTGCATTTTCCTGTGATTAGAGATTGCAAGTGGGAAGGATAGATTCTGTGTCCGCCTGTGTTGTGTTTCTTGGTGAAAATATCTCAGAGGGGAGGTGGCGAGGAGTGGGATGCTTTCCTAAGTTTCAAGTGTGGGGTTTTTACCAACTTCAGGGAACCCATGTGACTGCTGGGCCTGGGTGGAGCCCCTCCTGGGCCTTGAGAGGGGACTGAGGTCCTAGAGCAGGCGGGTGTGCGTATGAGGCACGGCCACAGGCCGTGGGCCCCCACGGAGGTTCGGGGGCTCAGCCCTTGGAAGGTTGACCGGATCGGTTGCCCTGTGTTCCCGTCCGTGGCTGAGACTCTCCAGCCTCCTTGTCCCATTGGTGGCTTCCGCTCTGTGGCTCAGCTCCTGTTGGGCACCCAGGGGTTTCTTCCCCACCCTGTGCTTCCCAGAGGCACTGACCCGGACGGCCTTGGGGAGCGTTGCCCGTGCTCTGCCAGGCGTGTGGCAGGCTGGCCGTCGGGCAGCGGGCTGCGCTCCGAGGCTGTGACCCCAGACCTCAAGCTACGTTTCTTTTGGTGTGTGGCTGCTGACGGGTTGGGCAGGGGTACTGCGAACAGTGCGGTCAGGGAGCGAGGACAGCATGGCTTCCAGGTTTGTTCTGCTGGGCAAGGATGCAGGGTTTCAGGAAGGGAGGGAGGCGTCACGCTGACACAGGGCGCCCGTCATGCCCGCGGTCCCCACACGTGTGTTCTGTGTACCAGACTCCGTGTTCAGTGGCAGAGGAGCACAGAGGGAAGCTCGCCGCGTTGACCGCGTGGCCGCATGCTTGCTCACACTTCCTCCGTGCACCTGCTGGGTTCCCGGACGGTCTCAGGGGGCAGGCCCTCTTGAATAAGTACCCCCGCCGAGTGCATGTGTTTGTGCGTGTGCACGTGTGTGCGTGTTTGCGTATGTGCACACGTGGGTCTACGGATGTGGGCGTGTTTGCGTAGGCACATGCGTGGGTCTGCATGTTGCATTTATGCACACGTGGGTCTGTGTATGGGACTCGTGCATGCTTGTACACGTGTGTGCGTGTAGGTGTGTGTGTTTGTGTATGTGCACGTGTGTGGGCCTGTGTGTGTGCATGCACATGGAGGTGGGTACAGGGGCTTGGTGGTCACATGGTGTTGGGGTGTTGTTCTTTCCCTCAGCCCCCAGTGGACCCTGTCCCGTGAAGTGGGTGGAGGTGCACCTGCGGGGGTGCCAGCCGGGCCATGGAAGCAGTGGTGAGACACATTTGTGCCTCTGATCTGAGATCTGTTCCCATAACCAGTGCGAGGAGCCTTGCTACATAGATCCAGGTCTGTGGTGTTCTGGAAAGTTCCCCAGACCTTCTGAGTTTGAAGGTCTGTGTTGTGCTGGAATGGGTATCTGAGCTGTGGACGCCAGTGGTGGCGGTCAGCGCTTGGGGGAGGGCGAGTGTCCACCATGAGTCTGGGCACGAGGGACACCTGTGAGGGTTGGCTCCCGTGGCAGCTACCCAAAGGGCTGCCCACCTCTGGGGTCCACTGGGCGCTGGTTACGGCAGCTGCCGTTTGTTCTGTGAGACTGGAGGGTGCACCAAGGCTGGTCCGTTACAGCCTTGGGTGCATCAGTGAGCGGAACAGTCTGTGCTCTCCTTCTGGGGGCACAGAGGCTGTAGGGACAGGCATGTGATTTATGGTGCACTGGGGAAAATGGAGCGCCATGAGGTGCTGGGTGTCAGCATGGCCTCACAGGAGGGGACGCTTAGGTGCTGGGGATGGTGGTGCCAGCAGTGAGAGTGGCCAGGAGGCAGGGCTAGGCCCCTCCATGCAGAGACCACGGGCTTCTGGGCCTCTTCTGGTTTTGAGGTCCCTGGCTGTGTGGCTGTCCAGACTTGGGGGGCATCTCTGAGCTGTAACCTGCCCATGGGGATGGGGGTCCTGGAGGCTGGAACTGCCCCATCCTGGTGAAGCCACCACCCACCAGTTACTGTTCATAAGGTGGGCTGTGGCCGAGAGTGGGGAGCAGCCGACCCCCCAGACTGACCCTTTGCGCTCTCAGCGCTCTTCAGTGACATGGGCACGTGGGTCTGTAGCTGTCCTCACGTGGTGTGCTGGACCAGCAGCCGTCAGACTGCCTGAGGGTGATGGGGACCAGCAGCCTGCCCCCCGGAATGCAGCCCCCTGGGTGAATGTGAAAAGCAGCAGTCTGTGGGGTGAGCCTGGCCCCAGACAGAGAGGCGTGATGAGTCAGGGTTTGCAGCCACGGGACAGTGAGATGGCCCAGGGGAATTCTGTGGAAGGGCCGGTGGGGGTGGGGCCTCACTGCCCAGTGTTGGGGGGTGGTGGCTGGAGGAGCGCGGCTGTGTGGGGTGTGCAGTTCCCCGGGCCCCTGGGGCCATGTGCTCAGCTGGGCTTTCATGCCTGTTAGCAGGGAGGAGTGGGCCGTAGGGCTGCTGTGCTGTGTGTCCTTGGACGCCCTCACCCACCTCTCTGTGCTGGGCAGATCTGTGGGGCCTGGTGGGCCTGTGGAACCGTGTGTCGTTGCCAGTGCCTCAGTGGGGCTGGTGCATTGTGGGTGTTCTGGATGCTGTCGTCAGGTGGGAGCACCCTCCTCACCCTTGCCGAGGGTCTAGGAGCCACGGGACATGGCCCACGCCTTCCCCTCTGTGGTTGAGGCTCACGTGAATTTCAGAGTGTTTCTTTCACGTAAATGGCCCGAAATGTGTCCTACTTAGAGGTGTGTGGCAGGCTTACTGCGTGTCTCTGGAGGGTGTGGATGGAGTTCGGGGTGTAGAGAGGGGTGCGGTGCCTGGTGTGAGCACAGAGCTGGTCAGGGCTGGGGCCGCAAGGGAGCTGGGGAGGTGGCTGGTTCACGGGTCGTCTTTGCTGCAGCTCAGTGTCCACGGGGTGGCCGGACTGCGTCCAGGGTTGTGGTGCCAGGTGGGACCGTGCTAGTGACCGTCCTCCCCTCCCAGCCCACTGGAGCCCCCTCTGTCAGGGTCACTGGCTGGGTGGCTCCCAGGTTGACCCAGGCTCCTGCATCGGGACAGGTGACCTTGGGCCAGGGATACCTTCCCAGGGCTGCCGTCCTCGGGGGCCGCTCCTCACCAGGGCATCTGTGGGGCGCAGCAGCAGGGGCGGGCCTGGAGGGCGTGGAGGACATGGGACGTTCGGCCCGCATTCTGTTGCATGTGTGCTGCGGCCGTGTCGGGGCCTCCTGCTGTCCCCCACGTTGGGACATGAGTTCTCTGTCAGCTGCTGCGGATGTGCGCCCAGAGGGCAAAGTTCGACGTTAGGTATTAACTGTGCTCATGGGGCCAGGCGCTTTCCACCCCAGCTGGCTTCGCTAGCCCGCGCTCCTTGGGTCGCGTCCGTTGGCGCTGGGGCCACAGCTGTGCTGGGCAGGGCAGGCGTCTCTACGTCGCTCTGGGAGTGCAAGCCCGCGGGGGCGGCAAGAAGAGGACCCCTCTGCTGTGGGGTGGGGGAGCCTTTGAGGAGAACCCGGTGGGGCTGGTCTCTAGGCCGCGGGAGTTTGGGCCGTCCAGGCTGTCAGGCGGTGAGCTGTGGGCGCCACGGGGGACGGGGCTCCCATCTGGCGGACCCTAGGGAGGTGTTGTCGGCGGGCCAGCAGAGCACAGAGGGTTAATATCCTTCCCTCATGAGAAGGTGGGAAGTTCCATCTTGAGAGTAGAGGTCTGGTCTGTGCAGATAAGCCTGGCAGCTTCAGCAGGACCAAGACCGGGGCCAGCGAAGTGAGGTCCCCCCGCCAGCTGTCCCTGTTTGCACCCCAGCTCTTGTGTCTGAGGCTGCTGCCATCATGTGGGTCCTTGAACCTCCTGCCAGGAGTCCCGGTGAGCAGGCCCCAACCAGGTGGCCCCGGTGTCCTGGGGCGTGGACAGGGTGGGCAGGCCCAACCGCGTGGACCCTGTGTCCTGGGGGTGGACAGGGTGGGTGGCCCAGCCACGCGGCCCCTGTGTCCTGGGTGGGACGGTGGTGGTCTGCAGGCCTGCGTCCCTGGTGGGAGGAGTAGGGGTTCGTGCACAGCCTTGGCCTGGGTCTCTGGCAGAGGCTCCGGAGCCCTGGCGAGCCGTGGGCTTGTTTCCTTTCTGTTCTTGGGCGGTTTCTTTCTGAGGAACAATGGGGGAGGAGGTGGAGGTGCTGTCCTGAGTCCCGTGTGATCTGGGCTGGGTCGCCGAGGGGGGCGTCCTGGGGTGTGGTGCCTACGCGGCCTGTGGCCCGCGTCTCCGTGGCGGGAGGAGAGCACACGTGGCCTCTGCCTGTTTGCCACTTAGAGTTGCTTTCGATTCTGTGAAGCGGGAGCTTCTCTGGGCTGTGTGCGCAGCTGGAAGCCGAGCCTGTGTCCGTTGAGTGGCCGTGGCCTGGCGCCGCCCACGAGGTGGGGGCGGCCGTGCGCTGGCGTGAGTGGGGACTTCTCCTGTGGGCAGCAGCCGTCCCGCTCCTCATCTGCACCAGCCTGTGCTCCCAGGGTGCCGCGGGGGGGGGGGCTGCTTGTGCCTCAGTTTCCCCGTCCAGGAGCTGGCCTGCCCCAGAGGTGGCCATGACCTCCCCGCTCCATCTGGCTGCGGCGCCTGCAGGTCGGCTGGTTCCCAGGGAGGCTGGGCAGCCACTGGGGAGGGATCGAGTGGGGCCGAAATCAGAGGAGGAGCTGCAGGTCAGTCTTGGGTTTCGTCCTCCCTCTGCCGCAGGGTCTCGGTCGCCGCCAGACGGGAGCCTGTGTGGGTAACAGGAGCCGCCCCAGGAGGCAGGGGAGGGCTCAGTGCCCCTGGCGGACTCTCGCCACCTCCTCCTTGGGGCCCAGCTCGCCAACTGCGGGTCCTGACGTGGGAGAAGTCACAGGAGAGGTCGTGGGAGAGGTCAGACCAGAATCAGCACAGGAGGGACTGATGGGGATCGGGGGTCCCCCGTTTCCCGTGCTGGGGGCACATCCGTTGGGGGACAGTCTGGTGAGGCCTTCAGAGCGCAGGTCCCCAGAGATGCCCTGCGTGCACGTGTGCGAGGAAATGTGTGCGCGTGTATCTGCGTGCACACACGTGTGCATGTGTGCTGTGTGAATGCACACACATGTCTAGCCAGCCGGGCTCTCCAGGTGCTGTGTTTCTGCATTGCTGCCTCTCGGTAGCTGAGTCCGCTGAGACGTCCCCTGTGTTCTGGACCGAGTCAGATTTAAAGAGAACATGCCGCACGTGGGGCCTCTGCCTGGTCTCGGGGACCAGGGGCCCTCCGAGTGGTAGTAGTGAGTTGCCGTGGTGGCCTTGGTTTGTTGGAAGGTGGCTGTGTTCCTCCAGTGTCCAGAACCTTCCCGACCCCTTCTCCCAGAGGTCCCCAAGGTGTTTCTTGAGGGAACCTCCTTGCTGGAAGCATGGGGCGAGTGGGAGATGGTGGGGAGCCTGGTGGGTGGGGCTTGGAACCCAAGGCCATGCTGCCCTCCGGCCACGAGGCTGCTTGTGGGGGTCGGCTGGAGTGGGGTCACACCTGGTGTCATAGGAGTGCTGGGTCAGGATGCTTTTGATGCTTTGCAAGTGAGGCTCTGTCCTTGAGGGGAGGCCTCTTGGAGCGGTAAGCAGGCCCAGCTGCCCTGTGGGCTGGACGCGCCCCCTCTGGGGTGCTGGGCTCCGTGAGATGCCATGCTCACGTGGACGTCACTCATGCGTGGACGAATCCCGGTGTTAGGGCACGTCATGCCTCCATCCTGCATCTGGGACGCCAGAGCAGGGCAGAAGTGTGACATGGCCTTACGTAAAGGGCCTTTTGTTTGGTGAGCATGCTGGGTGTGGGGGCAAAGGAAACCAGGTTTAATGTGCTGACGTGAGACGGTCAGTGTGGAATTCAGGAAAGAGCGACTCTGGCGTCCGTCCCTTCCCTGTGACTCCGGTGATGGCCCTGCAGGCCTGGGCAGGCGGCTTCAGTGGCACCGAGGAGGCCTGGGACCTGCCAGTGCCGCATGGGCAGGAAGGGCGTCCACTTTCCCGTCCGCCTGAGGCCCTCTCTCTTCCTTGCAGGGCAGGGCACGCTCCTGAGACGTCCTTCCTTCCGCTTTCCTGAGACCCAGCCCGGGAAAGGCTAGTCCGTCCTCCCTGAAGAGGGTGCCACGAGGTGTCAGCGGCCGTCTCTGGCGTGGGGGCCCTGAGGGTTCTTGTCCTCATGATACTTCCTCTGATTTCGACACAGCGTTTCTGCTTGAGCCAGAGATTTGCCGTGAAAATCATGGGGACTCTGACCTCGAGCTGGGCGGTGGTTTCCTGGCCTGAGTGCAGGACTCCTCCTTGGCTGCAGGGGGGGTCCCGTGGGCCCGGATTTCAGGTTCTAGCGGTGGTCCTGGATGTGAAGCATGGGGCTGGCACGGGCTGGGGTCACGAGTACACTGTTAGGGTTGTGGAACCTAGAAACACTTCATTCCAGCTGTAACCACTTCAAAGAGATCTGGCTTTCTGAGGCTGCTCTGGGGTCTGGCTGTCGGGTGCACCAGGCGGTCACCCCAGGGGACTCCGTCCTATGGGGGGGCAGGAAGGGGGCTGGCTGCTGACCTGCCGAGGTCTGTCTCTGCCCCTGCCTTGAGAGCCGTTCTGGGAGAGATGTTGGTATCATCCCAGTTACACACGCAGACCGGAAGGAGCCGGGGCGTGATGTCTGGCGCACTCAGGAGGCGGTGAGATGGGGAGATGGGCCGATGGACGCTGTAACCTGAGAAGGGAGCAGCACGGGGCCGCGGCCCTCTGCAGGAACGTGGGCTCTGCGCAGGCGTCAGTAGCAGACCACCAGGTCGCGGTCAGCCTCCCTGCCTCTGCGAGCCCCGGCCTCTCTGCCCTGGGGTGTTGCCGCCCACCGCGTTAGACTCTGCCGTGTTTGCTTGGGAACAACGAGGATGCGGGCTGTGCCGCGAGCAAGCCTGGAGTCTGGGGTGGAATCAGATTCAGGCTTGGGGGAGGGGGGTGCGGTCTGCCAGAACGACCTCGCCCCTGCTCACATCTCACATTCACGGAGCTCGGGGTTGTGTTCAGTGGGGTGAGAACTGATGGGGGGCTTCCCGAGGTGAAGTCAGGGACACAGGGCATTGGGAGCTGCTGTGAGCTCGGAGAGACGTCCGCAGAGTCCCTGCTTGGGTGTGTGTCCAGTGCTGGGGTGGGGGGGCCGTGGCTTTCACAGAACATGTGTTGAACATTTTGTAATGAGACGGGAAGGAGAAGCCACTGTTCTTTAGCCGAAGCAGCCCTCGTGGGGACGAGGACGACAGTGATGGCCAGGACCTCACACCCCATGCCCACCTGCGCCCTTTCCAGGCTCCTGTTCCTTCCTGGAACCTTGGTTCCGGCCCAGCAGACACTATGCGTCTGGTCTGTTCCTGGGAGAGCCTGTCCATGGCCTCTGGGTCCCGGGTTTGGACGGGGCCCTGCTCACCAGTTCTGTGCCCTGTGTAACAGGTGCAGAAGGTGTGCTGCTGGGCCTTCCCTTAGAACCTGTGGGGACCAGCAGCTATGTGCGGTCGCTACGGTTCCTTCGGGGTGCAGAGAGGAGTGGTCCTTTGCGCGGCATCTGGTTTCCACAGATGTCTCTGGGCTGAGGGGCTTTAAACAGGCTGATCCTACCTGCTGTGAGGTGAGGCAGAGGCCCAGAAGGCTACTGAGGCTGGGAACACGGCAGGGTGGGTGGAGGAAGGACGGTGGAGGAAAGATGGCCACTTGCCCTGTGTGTTGAGAACCTGCTGCTAGACTCTGCGAGCCAAGGCCTGGCTGCCTGTGGTTGTCAATAAAGTTTTATTGGCACATGGCCCTGCTGTTGGGCTTGTTCTTACGTTGTCTTTGGTGCTCCAATGGCACTGTGGCCTTTTACAGATGAAGCTTGCTGGACGTGTGTCTAGAACCTTCCTGCACATGCTGTCTGTTCTGATACCAGCATGTTTGAAGGATGTGGGTCAGGAGTCTTGTAGAATGCCGCAGAATTTATACATGGCGGTTTTCCTGGGGTGGTTTTCAGGAGAAATGCTTTGAGGCAGGAATGCCATGGGGTGTCCTGTCCCTGTCTTACTGCCCAGGTGACCCTGGTACTGGACACCTCCCCTTTGTTCTGACGAGATGGGGACCCGTCCCCTCTGCCTCTCACCCAGCGGCTTCAGGATCTTGGGGAATTTTGCCTGAATCACTTCACGTGGGAGCTACGCGTGGTATTCGGAGGCTTGTGTACCTGCATTCATGAATGGCGCCTGCCCGTCTGTGCCTTCCAGGCCTCAATTCTTAAGTTTTCTCCTTGTGGTTTCTTTGAGATAAAAATTACCTCTTCATTGACTGAGTAAGCTTTATGTTTGCAACAGTTGTGGACTTGCGGAGCTCCCACGTGCCCTGGCCCGTGGCCACGACCCCCGGCCCCATGTGGCCTGCAGCCCTCGTCCTTCCCTGTGTCTCTTCCGCCCCAGGAGGCCACAGGGCATCCTGCTTCCTGGCCCGCGGCAGTTCCCCTGCTTTGTTCTGTAATGAGGCGGTGGGTTCAGGACCCGAGTGCTCGGAGGGCCGGCAGCCGTGGGGCGGTGGGGCAACGTGGGCCGTGTGCTGCTGTGGGACCCTTCAGTGTGCTGTTCTGGGAAGGGGCTGCCAGGTCACGGAGAAGCACGTCTGGCGTGGGAGCACCTCCGAGTCCACGGCCAACCATGCGGCGGGGCCCCCGCACCTGCACCACCACCATGACTGGGCGCTGCTGGTTTCTGGAAGTCCAGCACATGAGCCCTGCCCCTCGCGGTGCCGCCCGCCTCGGGCGCATGCTTCCCTGGCGCAGTTCCGTGGGTGGCCCCCCACTTCTCTTCGAGTTAAAGGGAGCTCACTCTGTTCTGTGCACACCCTCGGGCACCTTCGGCTCCTCCTTTCCTGTGTGGCGTTCCCACGGCTCCGCCGCGCCCGCCCTGTGCCCCATCCCGGTTTGTGTTCAGGCTTGTGGGGTGCAGCGGACGTGGGGCCAGGGCATCTGTCCCCCACAGGTGGTGCTGGCTGAAGGATCCGTAAACCTAGTCTGTCTCTGGCGAACAGAGGAGCGGCCGCGGCAGTCGCGGGCTTCCGGGGACAGTCCTGGGACGGGCTCCCTCCCGCCCCGAGACTCGCGCTCCTTGGGGTGCTGCTGACTGCACTCTGTGCTCACTTCAACGCGCTCGGGCTCGCTGTGTCTCGCTCTGAAAGGATCTCGGGGCTCAGTGAGTCGTGACTTTGTTGTGCCAAATGGGCAGTTACAACAAACAGGTTTTGGAATGATTTCTGTAAATGGGAGGCAAGTGTTTTCAGTGCTTAGATGCGCGGGCGAGCCAGACGCGCGTTTCCTGTGGCAGGAAGTGGGAGAGGAGTTTGCCGCGGACAGTGTGGGGACGAGTCCTGTGACCTCGTGCCACAGCACCGATGGGCCCCCAGCTGGCCACGGTGGGTTGTATGTGTGGCTGTCCCTCCGCCTGGTCCTGGCAGAGGCCACCTCCAGGGGCCTGCCCAGCAGGACGCGGCGGGGCCTGGTGGAGTCGGGCTGCCGTCTGCCCCTGGGTTTCCTCTGCCCAGGCTTGTTCTGGGGCCCCGTCATCGAGCGAGGGGACTCTTCAGACTCATCGGGAAGGCAGGGGTCTTCGGAGCGCCTGACGCCAGGGGAAGACATGGCTTTCTCAGGTCGCACCCACGGACTGGCTGGTGGGGCTGGTGCGCCCCGCGCAGTTGGCAGGGTTCAGGTGGGGGGCGCGGGCTGCTCGAGTCGCCGTCGGGGCCCGCACGGTGTGCCTGGGCTTTCCCTTCAGGGAGCCCTTCCAGAAGCGATTTCCTTTCTATGGGAATCGTTTATATTTTTAAGCCTGATTTTGCCTTAACTGTGAGTTGGGAGGAGTTGTGAGCACTTGGAGGACCCCCGCAGACCCGTTGGCCCAAGTCACCAGATGACGTGCTGCAGCACTTGCTGTGCACCCCCCCCCCCCGCCGCCCTTCAGGGTCTCCCTGAGCCGCCGGGTCAGCTGCTGAGTGGGTGGCCGACAGGACGCCTGGATGGTGAGACAGCTCTTCCTCCGGCTTCACCAGCCGGCCCAGCAGTGTCCTTTATCAGAGGAACCGGGCCACGTGCTGCTGTGCCCTGTCCGGTCTCTGTGGTTTCCCTGCTTCCAGAACCTTCCGCCCCCGTCTCTGTCCTCTGCGATACCGTGTACCTGAGGTGCAGCTTCTCTGTGGGTCCGTGTCCACAGTTGTCTCCAGCTTCCTGAAGTCATGGCTGTCACGAGTTTTCTCAGGCTGGCTTGTGACCCTGGTGTTAACCTTGACCTTGGTCAGGTCAGTGGCCCGGCTTCTCCCCTGGGGCGTACTTGGCTTGTGATGTGCAGCAGGTGCCGCGGGCGGGGCCTGTGTCTGTTTGCGGGTCTGGCGCACGCGTCTACCGCGGCCATCCTTCTGTCCTTGATGGGTGTGCCTGTCCTTCCCCCGTTGTTCACGAGTGTGTGAATTTGGGGTCTGTGCTGTGACCTTGACTCTGACGCTCAGATTCTTCAGGAGGGTGGCTAGTGGGAGCCCCATCGCTAGCGCTCTGTCCTTCTGACGGGTCTGCGGGGCATCCTTGGCCGACAGTGGACCCGCGGGTGTGTGGGTAGAGGTGAAGAGCTGGCCCCTGACCGCCCGCCCCAGCAGTGAGGGCGCGGTCATGCGACGGCTGGGGTGGCCAGTGTGTGCTCGCTGACACCATGCTGGTTTTAGGAACGCTCACCCGAGTCTCTGGAAAGGGCACCCCCTCCCGGGGTCCCCAGTTTCCCGGGGTCTTTAGTGCAGGATTTAGTCTGCACTCGGTACGTGGGCCGTTTCCTTGATCCTCTCTTGCGGTGTTTATGGTGTCCGGTTGAAATATGGCCATTTGTATTCTGTTTGGTGTTTTGTCCATCCTCCTTGTTTTTTCTGAGCGTGGGAAACATGGGCACAGGTTTGGAAGCCGTGCAGGGAGGCGCTCCCCTGACAAGCGTGGGGGGCTGAGGTCCGAAAGAAGCCATGTGGTGCAGACCGGGCGGTGAGCGACGGTTGTGGCGGTGCAGGGGGCCGGGTGCCACAGGCTGGGACCCTGCGGGTCTGGGGGGCCTTGGGCAGCTGGGTGTGCCACTCAGGAGCCGGGTGTGTCTGGATTTCGGACACCACTCGGCTGACTGGTGAGGATGGCGTTGCCTACTGTGCCCAGCATGCCAGCCCACGATCGCTCCCCCTTGTCACCTTGAGCTGCCATGGGGATGGACTGGGGACTTCCCCGCCCCCACCCCCGAGTGTCCGGGGAGGATGGTGACCAAATCGCAGCGGATGACAGGTCTTACTAGTGACCCTTCAGCTCGGGACCATGGAGCCCGGAGGCAGGCACAGTGTCCACAGGTGACCGTCTTGGACCCGCCATCCCCTCGGTTATTCCTGACAGGAAGTCCTGACGCAGGCCTCCCCGCTCACAAGGTGATTTTGGGGAGTCTGTCAGGAAGTGGGACCAATAGGACTTGCCGTGAGTTCTGTCCCAGCGCGGGGGGTCCTGGGGTCTGAGAAAGCTGGTTTCAGAGACTTTTCCCTCCTTGCTGGGGAGCCTGCCGCTGTGGCGGGGGTCATAGGTCAGAGCAGCAGGTGGCCTGAGCTCGGGCTGGGTGGGCGCAGGTCTCCTGCCTCGCTCAGGAACGGACCTGGGAGGAGGTCATCCTGTGTGTGAGTGTCCATGTCCGTACCCCGTGTGGCGGGCCCCGCCTTCCCTGCGCAGCCTCCTCTGACTCTGGACGTCCAGGCCGGAGCCCCCCCTTGGGGGTGTTGACTCCCAGGCGGGGACGGTGTTGGGGGGACGCGAGTGGGTGCCAGCAAGGGGGTGCGGCCCCGGGCTGCACACCCCACCTGTCCCTCTCTGCAGCTTTTATACGTGGGACGACATTGCCGTCCCTGATGAAATGGGGCCGGGTGGGGCTCCCGTCACCCAGGGGGTGTGGCCAGGCTGCGGTGGGGTCTGTCCAGATGTGTGTCCCCCGGATTCCCGGGGAAGCGCCGTGGGACCCGAGGGGGACAGTTCAGGACTTGAAGTTCCCGTTTGGGTGGCGACCCCTGGGGCCCTCTCACCTGATCCCCTGTGGATAGTGCTGCGGGGCGGGGGTGGGGGGTGCCACATGCTTCTCGAGGAGGAACCCCACGATACGATGTGCTCTGTTCCCTGCTCTTCTCCTAACATCCCGGAGCATCGTCGTGTCCACGGTAGCCCGGTATCTGAAGTACGCACGGAGCTTTATCGTATGCCGAGCCGTGTCTAAAGCCAGATGCCCGCTAATGGGCCACACGGTGGCGGAGGGGTTTTTCTGTTCTAACAAGGGCTGCGTGTCTTGGTCTGGAGGCATCTGGTTAACTGTAGGGGGTCTGCAGATGTGGCTGTGGCAGCTGAAAGCCCATTCTGGCCTGGGACCACCTCTGTGAGCCGCACGTCCAGGACCGGAGCGCCTGCCCCGCCTGCCCCTGCCCCCTGTCCTCTTGCCCAGGAAGGAATGAAGTTGTGTCGCTCTGAACACAACTCGTGAGGTTCGCGTGTTTCGTGTGTGTTGGGGATGTGCGTGCTTCTTAAGGCCTGTCAGAGAAATAGGGAGAAGCGGTGGCCATCCCTCACTTACTGGCCAGGGGCCTGGGCGTCACCCCTGCCCACACTGAGGTCACCTTCCTCCTTCCTCCCTGGCGGTCAGTGGCATAGGGTGGTGGCTGTGCCACGTGCAGGCTCTTGGCGGAGGGTCGAAGCCATGCAGGATCCAGGGGGTGCCGTGCCTGTGGGCGGGGCACCAGGAGGTGGGACCAGGACCCTGGCTTCAGGAGCAAAGGTCAGAGGTCACCAGCCCCTGGGCACAGGGCTCCTTCTGCAGACCCCGTGGGCGCTTGTCTCCATGAGCACGTACCCCCCCCCCCC
>NW_024423897.1:62803502-62813372 GCF_017311325.1 Ursus maritimus
CCCCCCCCCCCGCCGCCCGTGTGGGCTGCTGACCTCCTCCAGGCTTGCGGTTGGATCTGAGGCGCCTTGGCCCAGCCCTGGGCCTTTGTGTTGGCCCCAAGGCCACAGGGCGCAGCTCCTGCAGGTGGACTGTCTGCCTGCGGTCAGGCCGCTGTCCGGGTGCCAGGGAGCTGTCCTGCTGGGGGTTCTGGGTCTTGAGTTAACCAACCCCCCAACCCTGGCATCCAGCTTCGGTCCCACTGAGAGTTAGTGGGGGCTGTGCTCGACTTGGTGGATGGGGAAGCACGGTTTGGGGGTGGGGTGGGGTCCTGCCTGCTGGGGATGGGGGTGGTACTGCAGGGGCCTGAACGGGCCTGGCTCGCAGGACAGCGTAACTGAACCATGTGGGGGTGTGATATGGGGGGACACTAGGGTCTGCCTTGCTGGCATGGCCTGTCCCCGCCTGGGCCCCAGGTCGGCGGGAATGGGGTCCTGGCCACTCCCGCTCCAGGCATCCAGGGTGGGCTGGGCTCACATCAGCACCTGGCCTCCTCTTGCACGGCAGCCTGTCCCCCTCCCCCACTCCACCCACCCCTTCCCACTCCCTGCTCCCTGAGTCTTGTGTCATAGGTGGGGAAACTGAGGCGGGGAGGGCTGGGCTGCTTGGGTACAAACAGCTGTCCCAGCAGCCAGGGCCATGACCCTGAGGAGCATTGCTGGTGGGGGTCCCAGGCACAGAGTGACATCTGCCGGTGACACGCATGTCTGTGTTCTCGGAACCCAACAGCCTCTCCCGCTGCCCCATGGCTGGCTGGGTGGAGCCGAGGGCCCTGGTGTTGCACAGGGTCTCCCCCAGGCCTTTGTGGACGCGGGGCCTGCAGGGGTGCCTGTCCTGTTCCAGCCACTTCTAAGACTGACCTGAGCGGTTTCCCTTCCAGGAGATGGAAACCCGCGAGAAAACAGCCCGTTCATCAACCACACGGAGGTGGAGCAGGAGAACTTCTTTGAAGGAAAGAACATGGCGCTTTTTGAGGTGACTTACACGTCCCCCGACGAGACACGTGAGGGCCGTGACTTGTTAGAGGGCTGAGACTTCGCAGTCGGTCTCCTGAGGAGCTGGGGGTGGGGCAGAGGGCTGTCCATCTGACTGGACGCCGTGCACGGGGGTGGGGGGTTGTGGGGGGGCCTTCTCGGTGGGGCCACCTGGGGAACCCGGGATCCCTGACGTGGGCCCTGGCGTGCGTGTGTCTGGGGTGGCGTGGGCCCATCTGGGCCCTGGGGACCTGATCCGGAGCTGGAAACGGCCGGGAGCCCCGCTGGGCACTCTCCTGTGGGTTTGAGGGTCCAGGTGACTAATCCAGTCGTGGCCCCGAACAGGAGGAAATGGACAGCAACCCCATGGTGTCCTCACTGCTCAACAAGCTGGCCAACTACACCAACCTGAGCCAGGGCGTGGTGGAGCACGAGGAGCACGAGGAGGACAGCAAGAGGCGCGAGGTCAAGGTGCGCCCCCACCCCGCCTGGTCCTTGTTCCCGCCCCCTGTCCCCCAGCCCCCACGCCCTCTTCCTTCTCTGTCCCCATCTGCTCCCCATCTCCATCTTCTCTCCGTCTTCTCTCCTGCCTCCCTGGTCCCCATCCCCTGCTTCTCCCCCACATCTGCTCCCCTGTCCCCCCTGTCCCCGTAACCCTCCCTCCATCCCCCTCCCTGGGGCATTCCCCAAGTCCTAGTGAAACATGACTCCTTTCCTCCTCTCTTCTGCACGTGGCTCAGTTGAGGGTGGAAACGGGCCTTCTCTACAGCGAACAAGACAAAGGCAGCATGAGGACCCCGAGGTCTAAGTGCCTGGCCTTGAGGGCTCGGTGTTCCTGCGGGGTTCCCACCAGCTAGGTGTGGAGCATGGAAGCTGGTGAAAGGGTGGGGTTTCCTGATGGCTGCCTCCCTGCCTGCCTGTCCCTCCTCCGTGTCCACCCTGCCCGTGGCACTAGCCACATGGCCGAGGTGCTGGGCCCCCTGTGTGCACGGGGGCCCGCCTCCCTGATCGCCTGTGTCCAGACAGACACGGGGCGTGAGGACTTCCCAGCCCAGCCTCACCCCGGCCACCTTCCTGGGGCAGAGGGCAGGGGGGACACCGGTCCCAGGTGACACCATGTGGGGAGGTGACAGCCGTGGACGCTGTGGAATTGGGTGCCGTGCTTACGGCTGAGTCGCTCACCGGTGTGTTTCTGGGGTTTCACACGTGTCCCGGGCACTGCCTGTGGCTTTACTTGGACTCTGCTCGGGCTCCAACGTTCAGGCCTTTTCCATGCCGCCGGCCACGTCTGTCCCTCTGTCTGCTAGAGCTTGTGTCCCAGGGCACCGACCACTGCCTTCAGGAATAGGTCCTTTCCTGTGGTTGGCCCGGGTCTGCTTGCCTCTTGGAACCTACCGTGGTCCCCACCGTCCCCCCTCACTGCCCCCCTGCCATCTCGCCCCGCTGGCCCCTGCTGCCAGGCACAGCCCGGCACAGCCCAGCATGCCCTTCCCCGAGCTCCGAAGTGCGCCCCAGGCTCTGGGTGTGTCTGTCGAGATGTGGTCTCAGCCTCCAGCCTGGTGCGTCTGCATGGCACGTGGCCTGGACCTGTGGCCAGAGCAGGACCGGGAGGTCCTGTCCTTGAGGCAGGGGTATTGTCTGGCCTCTGTCCCCTTGGGGCACAGGGGCAGGTGCTGTGGTCACAGCAGCGATCCAGCACAGCTGTCCCGTAGACAGGTGGACGGGTTCTGGTTGGGATGAGTCCGCCGCCCCACTCAGGACTGACTCGGTCCTCGGGGTGGGGGCACTGCCCTTACTGTCCCCTGTGTCCCCCCGGGCACAGGAGCTTGTGCCCAGACACCCAGCCCCCACTGCAAGGCACCATTTCCAGGGCTCCCCTCTGGCTGGGCTGATCCAGCAAAGCTGCCTCTAGGAGAGAACAGGAGACCCGCCCTGCCCTTCCAGGAGGACTCAGGGTCTCCCAGCCGCTGGGTGCAGGACATCAGTGGACACCCTGCTGCAGCTGGGGGATGGCTGCCTGGCACGTCTAGCGGCTGTTTCGGACGTTAATTGAACCGTGAACCAGAACTCACACCTTCCTGGCACTGCTGTCCCATTTCCTCCTGCGTCAGGGCCCGCCTGGGCCTCTGGAACCCTGAGCTGCTGTCCGCTGGACGGGGCCTGCTTGTCCTGAGCTCAACTTCCCCGACGCTGCCGTGGCTGCCCTCGTGGCACCCCTTCCTGCCCCCTGGAAGCAACATGGTTCCTCCCAGAACCCGCTCTCTCGAGGATTTCTCCCAAAGCCCCCCTTCTAGGCGTGGCCTGGAGCGTGCAGCCCATGGGGCGTCTGCTGTCCCCGGGGCGCCTGGGGGGGGAGCGGCAGGCCGGGGTCCGCAGGAACCGCTGTGTCTCTTCCAGAGCCCGCGCATGGGCACCTTCATCGGTGTCTACCTGCCCTGCCTCCAGAACATCCTCGGGGTGATCCTCTTCCTGCGCCTGACGTGGATCGTGGGCGTGGCCGGCGTGCTGGAGTCCTTCCTCATCGTGTCCATGTGCTGTACCTGTGTGAGTGACCGCGGGCCTGGGGCTCCCCGCCCCCAGGGCAGCCTCCTCACGAGTGCTGGCGCTGGCGGGGGGACGTCGGGCTGGCCGGACTCCCGTCCCTGCATCTGCGGGAGGATGTGGCCAGGGGTGTCTGGGGGGCGCAAGGGCCCTATGTTAGCTCCTGGGCTCCCTGTTTGAAGGAGGGGCTGCCCGTGCCAGTGACTTGTTCAGCCCCCGACCCTGTTTCCTCATCCCCGCGTGGCCCCAGGAGCCTGCGTCCTGTCGCGCTCACTGCACCAGGCCCCCTTCTCAGCGCCCCGGGTCGGCTGTGGCCTCCGCGTGTCCTAAGCGCCTGCTCCCGCAGCCTCAGGCTCTCCTGCCTGGCTCTCACAGTGGAGACTGGAGCTCAGCTCCCCTCATCCCCCCAGGGGTCTGTCACCTGGAGCTCTGGCCCAAAGAATGTGCCCCCCGTGGCTTCATGGGCCGTGGCGTGGCCATCTAAACTGCATTACCTCTTTCATGTCTGGTGACATTTCTCTCACTGGGGAAATGTGGACACACCTGGAGTAATTGCCGTAAAACCAGATAAAAATTAGCATAAGGACCAGGGGCTCCTTTAAGCAGCACATGCATCCCATAGGATTTTTAGCCAAAGGTGCGCCCGGTGGAATCACAGTGGCCACTGAGGCCCTAACTTTCCTGAGGCTGTTCCTTCTGGTCCTTGGGTGGCAAACTGCCCCCAGCCTGTGGTGTGGCCACTTCTGAGCTGTGCTGGGAGCTGGAGGCAGAGCCACCCAGGACAGCTCTGGAGGTCCTGCATCCAGCCCCCAGGGCGGGCACCCAGACGGGGTCTCCCTTGTACCCCACGGTGGGCGGGCACCCAGATGGGGTCTCTCTTGTACCCCACGGTGGGCAGGCACCCAGACGGGGTCCTCCCCATACGCCACGGCAGGTGGGCACCCAGACAGGGTCTCCCTTTCATTCCAGGTAGGGTCCTGAGTTGGGTATTTCTGGGTGCCCTGCAGGAGCTCAGCTTGGGGGGTTGAGTGGGAGATCGGGGCAGCCCTGAGTGTCCTGGCGCCCATGTGCCTGACTGCTTGGCAGCCCCTCTGTGATGGGGCTGGGTGTGGCCCCCAAGGTGCCCTGTCTTCTGAGAAGATAGCCTGTGTCTCTGCAGACGATGCTGACTGCCATCTCCATGAGTGCCATCGCCACCAACGGTGTAGTCCCAGGTAAGGGTGCCGGGGCAGGCTGTGTGGGGTCCCGAGCTGAGCCCTGCTGGGGACCCCACTCAGGATGGCCTCAGCCCAGGCGGCCGGCGCTCTCCCCAAAGGGCCCCAGTGTGTGCACGTGCCCTTACCCGCCTGGCGGCCAGCCCGGAGGACAGAGACACCCACATCTGGCTGGCAGCGGGGTGGGGAGTTGGGGACGTCCTTTGCACAGCCAGGCTCTCTCAGGAGCCCCCTCAGCAGGGACCCTGCCTCCAGGCAGAGGTGCTCATGGGCTTCCGGCTCTCAGCAGTGCATGGGAGCTGGTGCCTGGTGTCCTGGGCGTTGTCCTGTGTCCCCAGAGGGCACCGTGGGCCGTCCTAAGGCTAAGGTCCGACTCCGACGCTGTTGCCCAGCGCCTGACCCCGCGCTCAGAGCTGCTGTGACGCTGGGTTTCTGCTCCCATCAGGAACCTACATGAACGCTTCCCGATACTTTCTTATGAGATTTCGGCTTTGCTGTGTTCAGAGACTGTGGCCTTTCAGGAGCCGCTTTTTGCTTTTGATTCTGGAGTTAATTTCTCCCAGATGCTCACTATTTAGAAATAAACTGAAGCACCACGGTGGGCAGTGGGCAGTGCCTGCCTCGGGCGCCGTGTGGCCGGTGTCAGGGGCCTGGGGAGCAGAGGGGCTGCGGGGCTCCGGGGACGGCCTTCAGTCTGGGGGGGCTGCATTGTCCTTGGAGCCCTGGTGGCACGGCTGCAGCTACTGACTGTCTGCAGGGTGGGTGGGGGGAGCTGCAGGCAAGGACAGGGAGGGGGCGCTGTGCTGCGTGTCTAGGCCCTGGGGGGCTGCCCTGTGCCCGGAGCCTCCGTGGCCCAGCGGGTGGCAGCGGTGTGGACAGCGTAGATCCGCAGTGGTCGTGTCCCCGCCCACCGGCCGAGCCGCCTGCGCGCAGGGTCTGGGGTCCACCGGGCATTAGCCACCATCTGGGGCAGGATGGTGTGCTCCAGCAGCCACAGGCTTCCTTGGCCTTTTTGGGGCAAAGTGCACAGCGTCAAGGTTGGCGTTGGCATCACAGTAAACGGTGCGGCGCTGACCCGCTGCTTCTCTGTCCCGTTGGCAGCTGGCGGCTCGTACTACATGATATCGCGCTCTCTGGGGCCTGAGTTCGGGGGTGCCGTTGGCCTCTGCTTCTACTTGGGCACGACCTTCGCCGGGGCCATGTATATTTTGGGGACCATTGAGATTTTTTTGGTAAGTGCCTTGTTTTGGGCTGGTTTTCCAGACCTCGAGGAATCCCTCCCGAGGCACACAGGCCCCCTCAACCGGCCCCTCACTCTGACGCCTGCCTCCTTGGACTCTTGGGGGGGTTGGCTGTATCCCTCGCTCAGGGGCTGCACCGTGGCTGGTGACCATGCCCGTGCGGCAGTGACTGGGTCCCCGGCTGCCCTTCAGATCGGCCGCCAGGGTTCTTGCCAGGTCGACGTCCGAGTGCACAACAGGCTGCAGGCCTGAGCCCGGGATCAGCCGCGCGGCCCTGGCCTTCAGGGCCTCATCTGTTGGAGGCAGGGCTGGCCGGGAGACGGCTCCTCGGCCAGGAATTGTTCTGTCCTGTTGTCCCCACTGTTGATGTTACACGAGCTCAGGAGGGCCTCCTCCAGAGACGTTCTCACTCCTAGATCGTCAGCCGCTGTGGCCCCAGCCCTGCAGGCTGAGCTGGGGCTGCCGCCCCGGGCCCGGCTTCCACGACACCGACCCCAGGGGCAGCGTCTCTCGAGGCTTCCCTCTCCGCTCCCATTTCGGGGCACCCACCAGGGCCGTGAATGTGTTCGGGAGGGTGGGGGCTCACGGCGGGGAGGGAGCCCAGCATCAGGCCCTGCAGAGGAAGGGGCCTCTCCTGTGGGGCCAGCTTCCAGGCAGGCTGGTTGGCGGCCCTTCTTGACCCTCTGTCCCCTGCAGACCTACATCTCCCCCAGCGCGGCCATCATCCAGGCAGAGACAGCGGAAGGCGAGGCCGCGGCCATGCTGCACAACATGCGTGTGTACGGGACGTGCACGCTGGTGCTCATGGCCATGGTGGTCTTCGTGGGCGTCAAGTACGTCAACAAGCTGGCCCTGGTGTTCCTGGCCTGCGTGGTGCTGTCCATCCTCGCCATCTACGCCGGCGTCATCAAGACCGCCTTCGACCCGCCAGACATCCCGTGAGTCCTAGGCCCGCGGAGGGCCAGCTGGTCCTCCAAGCCTCGTCCGTGCCCATGACCACGTGGCCGGGCCCGGGGTGGCGGTGCCGTGGGGCGCAGACGCCCCTGCTCCCGCCCGGTCCATCAGGGTTCTCGTGCGACCGCGTCATCTGCGCGGGTGGGATGGGTCTGGCGAAGGTCACGGGTGGACAGGGTGCTGCTGGCCCCAGGGACAGGCAGGCGGCACTGAGCTCCGCCTGGGGTGGCCCGTCCTCCGTGCTCCCTGTGTCCCGGCTCCCCTGGTCCTCACAGGAGCCCCCCCGTGGGTTCCTTTCTTTTCCCTCTTCTGGATGTGGATGCCAAGTCCCAAGGAGGTGGCCCAAGGTCACGGAGTGGGTGAGCGAGCCGTGGTATGTCTGGCATGCGGTCTGTCAGGCTGGCCGGGTGGGCCCAGCCCCCACAGGGCTGATCCAGGAGGGGCTGGTGGGCCGGGTGGCCGCTGGCGCTGAGCCCCTCCCCGCTTCTCCGTGTGGAGGGAGGCACCTGTGTCAGACGCCTGGAACGGCCGTGTCTGCACCACGCTGCGCTGAGCCTCTGACGGAGGATCACGAGGGGTTGCTGGGGTCCTGCGTCAACCCCGACCCCTCGCAGCTCGCGCAGCATTCCCATTGCCCAAGGTGGAGTGTCTGAAGCGACTTAGAGCCCCCAACCCAGTTGCCAGACAAAAGCAGTAGTCGTTTCAGAAGGGGCCCGCACGTCCCCTCACGCCTGACTCTCCACGCTAGGGTCTGTCTGCTGGGGAACCGTACCTTGTCGAGACGCGGCTTTGACGTCTGTGCCAAGTTCCACACCGCCAACAACAGCACGACACCCACCGCGCTCTGGGGCCTTTTCTGCAACAGCTCCATGCCCAGCGCCACCTGTGATGAGTACTTTGCCCAGAACAACGTCACGGAGATCCAGGGCATCCCCGGCGTGGCCAGCGGCGTCCTCCTCGGTGAGCGCCCTGGGGTTCCACATGGGACCACACCTCCCCTCTCCCACGGCTGCCCGACTAGGAGCCAGAGCCGCGGTCAGTAGACCCTGCCTTTTTTGGGGTTTGCTGCTGGGTGCACAGGGGGTCGTGGTTGGGGGCAACAGGGCTTGTCCCTTGGTTCTTCTGGGAGGAAAGGTGGTGCGTCATTCTGTGAAGTTGCAGCCCATGGGAGCTGGTGAGCCCTTTGCCCCCCGTGGCCTCTGCTGGGGCCTCCCTGATGGCAGAAGCCCTGGCAGAAGGTTCTGGAATCCTGTTACTGGCCTGTTGTTGCCCACAGATAACCTGTGGAGCGCATACACAGATAAGGGGGCGTTCGTGGAGAGGAAGGGCACACCGTCAGTGCCCGTGCCAGAGGAGAGCAGGGCCAGCGGCCTGCCCTACGTCCTCACTGACATCATGACCTACTTCACCATGCTGGTCGGGATCTACTTCCCCTCCGTGACCGGTGAGGCCCTGCCCTGTCCTTCCACTGTGTACGGCTGCCCTGGTCCTCCAGGAAACGAGCCGCCGGGTCGCTGCTCCCCACATGCTGATTGGGGTGCAGGAAGAAGCTTTGTCCCAAGCAACCCGACAGACCGGCACCACTTGGAGTCACCGACCGTGGCGCCTTGGCGTGGACCCGAGTGGTGTCCTTACAAGACCCTCAGCTGACCTTCCGGGATGACCTTCAGTGCGCGCCAGTGCCGCCTCCCTTGCCGGGACACCCCTCCGCGGCCCGGTGTGCAGCAGGAGCCCCAGCCCCCACCTGGCCTGGCGTGGCTGCCCGAGCCACCTGCAGCCACTGGCACATCTGGCCCGTGCCCGGGCCGCTTGGCCACCTCTTGGGCTTCCCCTCCACTAGCTGCAGCCCCACGGTTCGCAGGCTGGGTGCTTGTCTTTAGTCTCACGCCCTTCCCGTGTGTGGTGGCCTGGGGCTGGGCCGGCGGTGCTTTCCAGGTCTGCTGTGACTGGGCTCCCCCGGTGGTTTCCATAGGTATCATGGCGGGCTCAAACCGGTCCGGGGATCTCAGGGACGCCCAGAAGTCGATCCCCACAGGGACCATTTTGGCCATCGTGACGACCTCTTTTATCTGTATCCTCGGAGGGGCCGAGGTGTGGGGGGTGCAGGCGCTGGGTGAGGGAGGCGCCGATGGCCTGACCACTGCTGCCCCAAGGGAGAACCAGGCTGGCATCTGCCTGTGGAGGGAGAATGAGAGATGCCAGGACGCTGACCTCATGGCTGGCTGCGGCCGGAGCCGTTGTCCGTACACGGCGTGTGGCACCCACATCCTCACACGTGACATGTGGCGGTAACCCGTAGCTGCGGGCACGGCGTGTGGTGCTTGTGTCCACGCCCACAGTCACAGCGTCGCCATGCGGGTCGCTGGGGTCTGTCCCTGCCGAGCGATCCAGCATCCCCTGCCGGGCGCCCATGGCGGTCACACTTCCGGCCATGGGCAGCCTGACTCACCTGAGCCAGGACGGGGCAGCAGGGAAGGCGCCTAGGGGGCCATGGGGTCACGGCAGCGCGCGGGGTGGGGCAGGCCTGCCTGCGCCTGGGACCCTGTCGGTGTTTGGCCAGCCACTTCCTTGACACGAGACAAAGACCTATCCTGCATCGTGCTTTTCGGGGCTTGCATTGAAGGCGTGATCTTACGAGATAAGTATGTTGGGGTTTTGTGGCTTCTAGAAGCTTCTGGGTCCGTATCCGTTTTCTCATAGGTGATGGTAACGTTGACTGTGGGACCTCCCGCAGCATTTCAGACTTCGAGCGGGAAGCAAGAAGCCCGCGGCCCCTCTGGGGGGTTCTGTTCGGTCTGGTGTGTGCGTCCTGTCCTGCTCCAGCCTGGAGCTGGGGAGCCACCGAGCACCCCACCGCCCGAGAGAGCACGAGGGGTTCTGTGCTGTCCCCGACAGCAAGGCCGTGCGGA
>NW_024423897.1:62813382-62830944 GCF_017311325.1 Ursus maritimus
GACAGACCGGCACCACTTGGAGTCACCGACCGTGGCGCCTTGGCGTGGACCCGAGTGGTGTCCTTACAAGACCCTCAGCTGACCTTCCGGGATGACCTTCAGTGCGCGCCAGTGCCGCCTCCCTTGCCGGGACACCCCTCCGCGGCCCGGTGTGCAGCAGGAGCCCCAGCCCCCACCTGGCCTGGCGTGGCTGCCCGAGCCACCTGCAGCCACTGGCACATCTGGCCCGTGCCCGGGCCGCTTGGCCACCTCTTGGGCTTCCCCTCCACTAGCTGCAGCCCCACGGTTCGCAGGCTGGGTGCTTGTCTTTAGTCTCACGCCCTTCCCGTGTGTGGTGGCCTGGGGCTGGGCCGGCGGTGCTTTCCAGGTCTGCTGTGACTGGGCTCCCCCGGTGGTTTCCATAGGTATCATGGCGGGCTCAAACCGGTCCGGGGATCTCAGGGACGCCCAGAAGTCGATCCCCACAGGGACCATTTTGGCCATCGTGACGACCTCTTTTATCTGTATCCTCGGAGGGGCCGAGGTGTGGGGGGTGCAGGCGCTGGGTGAGGGAGGCGCCGATGGCCTGACCACTGCTGCCCCAAGGGAGAACCAGGCTGGCATCTGCCTGTGGAGGGAGAATGAGAGATGCCAGGACGCTGACCTCATGGCTGGCTGCGGCCGGAGCCGTTGTCCGTACACGGCGTGTGGCACCCACATCCTCACACGTGACATGTGGCGGTAACCCGTAGCTGCGGGCACGGCGTGTGGTGCTTGTGTCCACGCCCACAGTCACAGCGTCGCCATGCGGGTCGCTGGGGTCTGTCCCTGCCGAGCGATCCAGCATCCCCTGCCGGGCGCCCATGGCGGTCACACTTCCGGCCATGGGCAGCCTGACTCACCTGAGCCAGGACGGGGCAGCAGGGAAGGCGCCTAGGGGGCCATGGGGTCACGGCAGCGCGCGGGGTGGGGCAGGCCTGCCTGCGCCTGGGACCCTGTCGGTGTTTGGCCAGCCACTTCCTTGACACGAGACAAAGACCTATCCTGCATCGTGCTTTTCGGGGCTTGCATTGAAGGCGTGATCTTACGAGATAAGTATGTTGGGGTTTTGTGGCTTCTAGAAGCTTCTGGGTCCGTATCCGTTTTCTCATAGGTGATGGTAACGTTGACTGTGGGACCTCCCGCAGCATTTCAGACTTCGAGCGGGAAGCAAGAAGCCCGCGGCCCCTCTGGGGGGTTCTGTTCGGTCTGGTGTGTGCGTCCTGTCCTGCTCCAGCCTGGAGCTGGGGAGCCACCGAGCACCCCACCGCCCGAGAGAGCACGAGGGGTTCTGTGCTGTCCCCGACAGCAAGGCCGTGCGGATGGCACTTCTCAGGAGTGACAGTGGCTTCCCTGCTCCTGAGGAAGGTCACGTGGGGGGGAGCGGCCTCATTTCAGCTCAGAGCATGGGGAGACGCTACGTCTTCAGCTTGTGTTCGAAAGCCTGCCCCCCTGCCGCACAGGTTCGGGGAGGCCCTGCAGGGGAAGCTGGTCATCGGCATGCTGGCCTGGCCGTCCCCCTGGGTCATCGTCATCGGCTCCTTCTTCTCGACCTGCGGTGCGGGCCTGCAGAGCCTCACGGGGGCACCACGCCTGCTGCAGGCCATCGCCCGAGACGGCATCATCCCCTTCCTGCAGGTGAGCAGGGAGGCCACCCCTCAGAGCCGGGGGCCCCGCGGGAAGGGGTGTGTCTGCGAGGGCCCCTGAGGGTCTGCCCCCAGAGCACAGTCTTCACGGTTACAGACCGTGGGACCCACGTCCCCACCACCAGCCTGGCTGCCCTTCCCCAGGTGGTCGCAGGGCTGAGGACCAGGTGCATGTCGGGGGTGGGGGGATGGCCCCTCCCCGCCCTGGGCCACGGGAACAGTTGAGAGGAACAACCTGGGAAGCCTGAATCTCCTGCAGGGCCGGCATCCTCCCCGCTGGGACACAGCGTCCTCCTGTCAGGATGGAGCTTTCCGGAATGAGCTTGAGGGGCCGATGTCTCAGTGTTCTGGGGCCAGCACCCCAGACGCCACAGGCTGGGGGTCAGACGAAAACACGTTGATTTGCTCACATGCTGGAGGCAGGAAGCCCCCGACGCAGGCGTGGGCAAGGCTATTTTGTCCTTGGCGTGTGGGCACCACCTTCCCCGAGTCGCCATGTGGCTTCCCTGTGCATCTGTGTTCATGTTTTCTTGGGAGGGCACCGGTCACCTGGGTTTAGGGCCACCCTGTCGGGCTGGGTCGCCTGTAAAGCTCACATCTGCAAACACAGTCAAGTCACCTGAGGAGCTGGGGCCGGGGTTTCACTGGGCGGTTCTGGGGCGCATGAGGCCGCTTCGTCTGTTCATCGCCTGGGGTGGGGACTGGCCCTCCCTGCTCTAGAGCACGGTCCTCACCTTCACTCCCTGGAAGGTTCCAGCAGACTTTAGAGCTCTGTTGGCTCAGCGCAGACACGGTCACGCACCGGCTGCCCCGAGACCCTCCTGGATCGGGCGTTGCTGTCAGGAGGGAAGGTGGCGGTTGTGTCCCTGGTGCCCCTCCCTGAGTCTTTCTGGTGTCATCGTGTGTCTCTGCAGCCTGCGCTGCATGTCCCTTCCCAGAGCCCCTGGGCAGCAGGGACTATGCTAGAAGAGCGTTGGACGCTGGTGACTCTGGAGGCAATTGTGGCCTCCATGTGGCTCTGCCCTGTGTGGCTGTGGACGAAGGGCCCAGGCACCTTTCAGGGAGGTCCTCAGAGTTCTCCCGTGCGCGTGTGTGCGGGGACCCTGCCTCTTCCCCCGCAAGGCTGGCCTTAGGATGCCTGGGAGGCTCCTGTCCAGCACATGGACAGGTTGCCTTCACCCCTCACTGGTCACTGTGAGACCCCAGGCCTGATGGTTCCTCAGCCACCGTTTGTCTTCTCGGTTCTGGATATTGGGTTTTCCTCCCAGAGCTGGAGAGGGTCCAGGATGTGGGGTGAAAGTCTGCCTTTGCCTCTGTCCCGTCCCTGAGCCCCTCTGGGGCTGCACCTGAAAAGCTGGGCTTCTCACAAGGACGCGGGCTGCTGCTCCACGCCCACAGCCCCCCTGCCCTTTCCCTGCAGGTGTTTGGCCACGGGAAGGCCAACGGGGAACCCACGTGGGCCCTGCTGCTCACGGCCCTCATCTGCGAGACCGGCATTCTGATCGCCTCCCTGGACAGCGTGGCCCCCATCCTGTCCATGTGAGTGTCTGCAGTGGGCGGTGTGTGGGGACAGGCCACGGAGATGGGGCTGCCACTGTCGACGAGGCGAGTGCGAGGTCCTGCTCAGGGGCAACAGACACGCACGGTCACGGGGCCCGGGTGGTCCTCGTGGAACGGTGCCGTGGACGGGAGACCACGTGGGCCCTGACCGGCTGCCCTGCCCTCTCCTCGTGCCCCAGGTTTTTCCTCATGTGCTACATGTTCGTGAACCTGGCGTGTGCGGTGCAGACGCTTCTGCGCACGCCCAACTGGCGTCCGCGCTTCAGATACTACCACTGGTGAGCCCCCCGCAGGACGGCCTGGGCCCGGCGTGGGCTGGGCGGGTACGGCCGCTGCCGTCTGGGCCACAGGCCGCGCCGGCCACGGCTGAGCCAGGAAGGGCCCAGTGCCTGCGTGTGTCCCCCGGGCCACCGGGCATCACGTGGCACGTGGTCCCCACCGGGGGCCCGGCCTCAGCATGTCTGGATGTCTGGCTGTGGGCTGCTTGGTCTGTGTGCTGCGGGTGTGTGGTGGACGCGTGATGCCCGTTGTGCTTTGTGGCCCGTGGGGCGCTTGAGAGCTGGGGCTGGGCCAACCCTCGACTCGGGGGTCCGGCCCCGGCATCACGGCTGCTCTTTTGCTGCGGCGGAGGGAGGTCTTGTTAAGGGGCAGTAACGTGTGCGGGTCCTGGGCGTGGCCGGCGTGTGAGCTGTGTGTCCCGCCAGGGCGCTGTCCTTCCTGGGCATGAGCCTGTGCCTCGCGCTCATGTTCGTCTGCTCCTGGTACTACGCCCTCGTCGCCATGCTCATCGCCGGCTGCATCTACAAGTACATCGAGTACCGCGGGTGAGCTGCCGCGGGCGGGTTCGTGCGGACGCCGGCCGGCGCTCCCTGCGGGGGTGTCCCCGTGGGGTCTGCGTAGCCCGGTGCAGGTGGGGGGCCACAGCGTGGGGCGGCCCCACTGTCCGTGGCCACACGCCTAGGCATCGCGGGTGAGAGCTGCATTTGCTGCTTGGAATCGATTTCACGCTTGTGACGCGTTTTCACGACGTGGTTTTTGAGAACGTTGAAGTCCACCAACTGAAGCCCTGATGTGTGATGGATTTCAAAGTTCCAAAAAGTACACAGCGTCCAGAGTGGCTGGTCCATTCCTGGGGCGTCTCGCCTGGGGGCCTGGCTCCCTCGGGGGGGTGGGCCTGAGGGGTCCGGCCGCTGCTTGGAGGTCCCCTCCCAGCTCTTTCCAGGCTAGTTTAGAAGGAGCGTTGGGGTGTGACCACTCTGGTGAGGCCAGGCCCACCGAGCCAGCTGTGCTTATCGGTGTCCCCGGCTCCGAGGGCCCAACCCTCTGCCCCTTCCTTGCAGGGCCGAGAAGGAGTGGGGTGATGGCATCAGGGGGCTGTCGCTAAACGCAGCCCGCTATGCCCTGCTGCGTGTGGAGCACGGACCCCCCCACACCAAGAACTGGAGGTGAGCGCCCCAGCCCCCCGAGCCGGCCTCACGCCCTTGGGACACAGAGTGCCGTCTCCCACATCACACTTCAGAGACGGAAGCCGTTGCTCGCTCTTTTGGGGAGTGATTGTCTTGAAGCTTCTAACACCTTCCCTCAGTTCGCGGTGGTCGGCTGTGGCGTGATGAGTGTGTGTCTGGGCACTAGGCCAGACCCAGGTAGCGTGGTGGGTGGGGTGTGGGGCGAGTGCACCGCCCCGGGGTCCCACTGAGGAGGAAGGTAAGTGCGTGGACCGCCAGCTGTGCGTCTCCCGCTTCTGGGAGGACAGGGATGGCCTCTGTCCCTCAGACGCCTGGAGGTGTAACCCCGGGCAGGCTCGCTTCCCCCCTGCTGTTGAGCGCGGGATGAGGGGCATGGGGTGACCGCTCTCTCTGCCGCAGGCCCCAGGTGCTGGTGATGCTGAACCTGGACGAGGAGCAGCGCGTGAAACACCCCCGCCTGCTGTCCCTCACCACCCAGCTCAAGGCCGGCAAGGGCCTGACCATCGTGGGCGCCGTGCTGGAGGGCACCTACCTGGACAAGCACGTGGAGGCCCAGCGGGCCGAGGAGGTGGGCAGGGACGGGGCGGGGCCGGGTGGCGGGTGAAGCAGGGGAGGGGCAGGCCCGCCACTTGTTGCCTGCCCTGCGCAGGAAGGTCAGACCAGCACGTTTTCCATCTCCGACGCCCGAGAGCATGGTTTTGCATGTTGCACTGTTGCCTTGTTTGTAGAAGACCGTGGTTTCTGGGTTTGGTCAGGTCAGGACTGAGACGTCACTGAAGAGACCTGGCGTGGGGCAGGCCGAGACCACAGGGAGAGTGTGCGGGTTGGAGGCTGGTTCCTCTGGCCGTGGAGATGTCCTCCTGACGGCCGGCTCCCCCGCACCCTCCACAGCTCGGCCTGCCATCGTCCCTGCATGCTCGCAGTCACACGGTGGCATGAGGCCCGTGTGGCGGGTCCGCCTGTCCAGGGGCTCTGGCTGGAGGAGATGCTGACCTCGGCCCGCGCAGCCTCACCCCTTGTGGGCTCTTCAGTCTCCGCACCTTCAGACTGCTCCTGATGGGGGGTTTCAGGGACACGTGGAGACGGCCTGGTGCCGCGAGTGCCCGGGGGCTAAGTGTTTCCAGACAGACCCTCTGGGTCCTGTGCTTTTGTCTCTGACAGTCCGTGTCTGTGGCGGGAGGCACGTCAGCGCTGGTTCCCGGGCACCCTCCCTGCTTGCCCCGCATCTGTCTTCCCTTTCTCCCCGTGCAGGTGGCGTGGCTCGGGCTCTTGCTCACGGGGTGGGTCCTTCTCGCTGTCTGGCAGGTGGGGGAGCAGCCCCGTGTCTGGGTGGGCCGCTGTGGTCATGTGTCCAGGAGCAGCCCCTATATGCCTGCGTATCCAAGCAGGGGTTGCAGTTGGCCTCTGACCCTCCCGCCGCCTCCCTGAGCTGGGCATTCAGCTCCTTGCCGTTGGCGGTTCGCGGGTTCGGCTCGCTCAGGGAAGGCAGCTGGCACGCCGGGTACCGTTCCTTCTTCTCTGAGGCACCCAGGCTTCTCTTCAGTGGGATCGTAAACCTGTGGGCTGGCCACAAACTGGATTTAGACGGTGTTGTCCTCATGCTGGTCACACTGTCCTGTCAGCCGGGGTAGGCTTTTCACCTGGTGCCTTTGCTGTGTGGACTGCGTCTCGCGTGTGGTGACGAGCTCCGGCCCAGATCCGCCGCGTGGCGGGAGAGGCCCTGGCGTTTATTTCCGATGTTGCACGAGTGCCACGCGGTCACCAGCCGCAGCTTGCACTGCACGGGGCATCTCTGGGGAGCCGTGTCGGGAGTGGGCGTCCACAGCCACGGCCCAGGATGGTTGTGGCGTGACTGCGTTCCCCGTCCCTGCCCCCTTGCTGATGCCAGAGACTGCTGTCGTCTGACACGCGTCTTCCTGGGCTTTTCTGATTTGTTAACAAAACCAGTTCTGCAGGAAGTGTTTCACATGTGACATTACCGTAAAGCGTGTTTCCCGTTTTAGTGAGCGTGTCTGCATTGGCGTCGCGCTCGTGTCATGTGCGTGTTCAGGTTTCTCTTCCTTGGTGCTGCTGTGTTTGTGTTCCGGGGTCTGTGGTGTTTCTGTGTCTTGAGCAGTTCTGTGTGGTAAGCGGTTCCGTGGACACGTCTCATTCCCCATGGGATTGTTTGTAGGACGCCGTGGAGTCAGTGGTCGCGTGGACTCCGAGGGTCTGGGCCAGGTTCCGGTTTTGTGGTCCACCTGTCCATCTGCGCGAGTGTGTCTGAGTGACCAGGGCGGGCAGGGGGCCCATCCGGCCCCGCTCTGCCGTCTCTTGGGGACGATGCCATGTGCTCCTGGCTCAGCCCCATCACTGCACTGGGAGGCGTGAGAGCACGTGTGTAGGTGGCCCAGCTGGGAGTCACCCCAGACGTACAGCCCCAGTGGGGGGCTCAGAGCCACGGTGTCCGCGAGCAGAGGGCACCGCCGTCTGTGGGGCTGGGGGAGTAGTAGCTGTGTCCCAGAGGGTGAGGACCCAGGGACACCACGGACCCCTTGAACCCGGGCTTGCTTCCGTGACCAGAATCCTGAGCTGGCCAGGCGCGTCTCGGCAGGGCGGCGGTGCGTGGGGCATTCTCCCGGCTTCGTAAGTGGAAGCGGCCGGCGCATCCTGACCTTGTCTCACTTTCCCTCCTTTGTTCAGTGTCTGAACCGGGGAAGGGCCATGCCGGTTCCCGCTGGGATCTGGCCTCCTCGGGGTTGGCTCACGGGCCGGCCAGGATGTGAGGAAGGGGAGGCCCTGCGTCTCCTTGGGAGCACGCACGAGGTGGTCTTCCGGGGGGCGGGGGTCACGGTGCAGTTGGCCCCCACGGTTTCCCCGAGGAGGCACCAACCCGGCTTGTCTCCCCAGAACATCCGGTCTCTGATGGGCGTGGAGAAGACCAAGGGCTTCTGCCAGCTGGTGGTGTCCTCCAACCTGCGGGACGGCATGTCGCACTTGATCCAGTCGGCCGGCCTGGGGGGCATGAAGCACAACACGGTTCTCATGGCCTGGCCCGAGTCCTGGAAGCAGGAGGACAACACTTTCTCCTGGAAGAACTTTGTCGGTGGGTAGTGTGTTACGGCCGTGGGCAGAGCTCGCGCAAGCCCGCGGCCTCCTGGCGTCCCGTAGGAAAGCGTCCCGCGCTTTGGTAGCCTCGCTGCCTCTTCGGCCAGCCCTGCGGTGTGGTGATTGCCGGGAGGCCCACGCTCAGTCGCCCATGGCCTTCCGGCCGGAGGCTCAGCTCCTGGTCGCGGGAGGGCCGCCTTCAGCGAGCGCCCCGAGTGGCGCTTCACGGGGACCCCGTGGCCTCGCCTGCCTCGCACGCTGGCCGGAGCCCGCGAGTCCATGGGGCGACCTGCCACTGCCTCTCCACAGAAACCGTCCGAGACACCACGGCAGCACAGCAGGCCCTGCTGGTGGCCAAAAACGTGGACCTGTTTCCACAAAACCAGGAGCGTTTCGGCGACGGGGACATTGACGTGTGGTGGGTCGTGCACGACGGGGGCCTGCTCATGCTGCTGCCCTTCCTGCTGCGGCAGCACAAGGTGGGCCACGCGGGGCGGGGGGCAGGGCAGGGCGGGCCCCCCGCCGGCCACGTGCTCACGCCAGCCCCGCCTGCCAGGTGTGGAGGAAGTGCCGGATGCGCATCTTCACGGTGGCGCAGGTGGACGACAACAGCATCCAGATGAAGAAGGACCTGCAGGTGTTCTTGTACCACCTGAGGATCAGCGCCGAGGTGGAGGTGGTGGAGATGGTGAGGGCGCCACGCCGGGCTCTGGCGGTTTACGGAAGTGCCACATGCCGCGGCCTACCCCCGGGTTCGCTGTGCCGGGCTCTGGGATCGACGGGGCTTACGGGGTTCGCGATTTGCGGGAGGGGGACCCTGCAGGCGCGCTTGGCACCCGGCCCGTCACAGCCCGTGAACCTGCGGTCCAGGCTCCCACATTCCCGCCCGCAGACGCGTCCACAGGGCGAGCGTTCTTGTGCTGGTTGCTCTCCCCCAGGGCTACTGTTTGTGTCCCCCCAGCCACATCCATGTGGGCTCACGTGATCTCCCCACGTCGGGGTTTACGCTGGACCACGCGGTGGTTCTGTCGCTCGTGCTGCTCTGCTGTGGCCTCTCTGGCGTTTTCGAGGCAGCTCCTGTGTCTCTCTGTCCCGTGCTGTCCGCGTCCTTGCTCTCACTCCCCACCAGCTCTTCCCGCCCACGTTCAGGAACCTTACGTGACGTTAGGTCCCTGAAGCTGAACAGAACCGAGGTGGAAGCAGTCGTGGGGTGCAGCGTGGCGAGATCACGCCGTGAGGCACAGACTCTCGTGGGTTTGCGTTAACTATTTGTATTTCAAAGCTGCTAATTTCAGATTCCAAGTAGGTAGTTGGTGTGTTACGTTTGATGACTTGTTAAAATCTGTGGCTGTGCTTGATTTCAGTCACGATAGCAAGTTCTGTTTCGTTGGCAGTGACGTTAGGGACATAATTGCGTCTCTTTCGTGAGAGCAGGCCACTGTTCCTGCGTCACGTGGCCGCGTGCTCCTGTGGGAGCCACGAGCAGACCATGGCTGGGACCCGCTTAGCCAGGTTCTTCCATCAGGAGGTGGGCAGGGAGCCCCACGGCAGAAGGGGAGGCCGGAGTCAAAGGCCAACATTTAACAGCCTGAAGTCAGGGTTGCTAACAAGGGGGGTGCTCCTGGTCAGCACGGCTGAGGAAAACCAATCCGAGCGTGAGCCGGACGTGTGAGCAGGAAGGGCCTGGGGGTTCCCGTTAAGACGTGTCTTTAAAATTAGACTTTATAGAGTTTATAACGAGCGCCAGGGAAGTAAGAGTTGGTGCATATTTGGCCAACAGAGTCAGGTACACCTGGCTGACAACCAGCCCCCCATGAATGTCCCCGGAGGTCAGCAGTCAGCGGGCTGCCCACGCCCGTCTCCCTTTCCTAAGTGTTGGAGGCCGAGGTACGTCTGTGTGGACGACATCACTTAAATACCTGGAAAGCCCAAGGAAATATTCAGAGTTTAGTAAGGCGGATTGGTGCAGAAACAAGGCGTCAGAACCCGTCTCCCCACATTGGTGGGAGAGGATCCGCAGCTCGTGGGAGCAGTGAGTGGGGCGCCGGACAGGAGCCCAGAGCCCCACAGAGGGTCGCGGGGTGCTCCCTGCTCTCTGGCCCAGGAGGGCTGAGGAGGTGGTGCTCTCCCGATGCCGACCCCAACCCCGCCGTGGACAGACGGGTGGGAGGACCCAGGGCCACCTGCCAAGGGTCAGGCCAGGGGCTGGAGAAGATCCTGGCCCTGTGGTCACACACCTGTGCAGCCGTCGGCCGTCCTGGCGCGGAAGACGGTGCCTGTTGTGGGCGTCACCCTCGTGCAGGACGAGGCGCGTGCTCGGTGTGGGGTTCCCTCGGGCCGTCTCACGTGTCCGGGAGGAGACGTGGATGCTGCTGCAGCGGCTGTTCCCACCCACACGGTCACCCACACTCACCGTTCGGGCGGCTGGGGCTGGGGGGGCGGGAGGACAGCGGTGCGGCCGAGCATGCCTTCACCGGTGCACGTCACGCGCTCTCTAGGTTGAAAACGACATCTCGGCGTTCACGTACGAGAAGACGTTGATGATGGAGCAGAGGTCCCAGATGCTGAAGCAGATGCAGCTGTCCAAGACGGAGCGGGAGAGAGAGGTGCGTGTGCGGGAGCGGGTGGGCGTCGGGCACCCCCACGGGCGCGCACAGCAGGGCAGCCCCTCTGAGCAGGTGTCCTTGTCCTGCCACGCCAACCACGCTGGCCTGACCAGCAGGACGAGGTCTTGGCGGTCATGGGAGCCATCTGTCCCCACGCTGGGTTTTCTGAATGGCCGGGTGGCACGATTCTGCCCCCGCCTCCTCTCCCCACACGCGCCCTCATGGGCCCCAGCAGTCCACACCCAGGCTGTGGTCACAGCCATGTGGCCCCCACCCACGCACGTGGATCTGCTCGGAGCCAGCGTCCCCCGGCCATCCCACCCTTGCTCCTGTCCGAACCACCATAGCGGCCCCCACATGGCCTCCCTCCTCCCCCCCACCCCTCGTTGGGCCAGGAGTCACGGTGAGTCCCCGGGAGCCAGCGTGCTGACCCCTCCCCTCATGTCACCCTGCAGTTTCTCAGCAGCTCCAGGCTCTGCCCCGAGCCCCGTCCCCTCAGGCCTAGCTCCCTCTGGGCACCGGTTGTCATGATGGTCTTTGCACACGGCTTGTCCAGCGTCTTGGGTGACATTAGCCTCCCCATCCCACACCTGCCCCCTCCCCAAACTCCAGGCTCTTCCTGCCCCGCCCCAAGAACATGGGCTCCCTGACTTTCTGCACTGCTGATGAGTGAGGGGATAGGGGATGGTGACAGATGGTGGATGGATAAACGGGGATAAAAGAGTGAGGGACGGACGGATGAGTGGGTGGAGCCGTGTCAAGTACAGAGACTTTGGGTGCAAACATCCCCTCATGTTAACGTGGAGTCTTGGGCTCTTCTCAATGGCCTTCAGAGCCGGGGCAGGAAGAAGTGGGGGCGGAGGGACGAATTTGGTCTGGATGCCCAGGAGGAGGGGGACTGGCTGGGGGCGGGGTGGCATCGGGTCCCCTGCGAGGGAGGGCTGGTCCCGGGGTCCAGCGTCTCATCTGTGCCTGATTTTTCTCGGAGCGTTTTGGAGACCTGAGGTCATACAATTTGGAGACCTGAAGTCACAGAATGGGTCCTGTTGCCACGCCCTGCTCTCCCACCAGGCTCAGCTAATTCACGACAGGAACACTGCGTCCCATTCTGTGGTGGCCACCAGAACCCAGGCCCCGTCCACCCCAGATAAGGTGCAGATGACCTGGACCAAGGAGAAGCTGATCGCGGAGAAGTACAAGAACAAGGAACCGGGTGTGTCCGGGTTCAAGGACCTCTTCAGCCTGAAGCCGTGAGTACTGGCTTCGGGGCCCAGGGTGGAGGCTTCGCTGTCTCCTACCGGCCACAGGCACACACCTGTGGGCGCGCAGCCCGAGGGCCACCGTTCACCAGGATCCAGGCATCTGTGTTCTTGCTGGATCCCAGCAGCTAGAGGTCAGGGCTCGTGGGGGGCTGGGGGCTCCCAGCTGTGACCCCGCCGTCCGTGCGGGCTGCCTGCCGGGGCCCGGGTTCTGCCCGTGGCATTGGGCTGAGTGTCGCCGGGGCTGGCACGGGTGCCTGTGGGGGGCGCGGCGTGGCTGGGCCTGGAGACGTCTTCCCCAGGGGTCTTCAGCGAGGGCGGGGCCCGGGGCCTTGAGGGGGAGGGCTGCCGGGACGTGCCGGGGACTGTTCACAGGTGCCCCTCGCGTTCAGCCTGGAAGTAACTCGCTGTCTGTTTTCTCTCCCGTGTAGAGAGTGGGGAACTCTGTAAGTCCTCTCGCTTGTTCAGGATGCTTCGTAGACCTGTTGGCTCGCATGCTTGTCCTTGTGAACCGTGTGCACGTGTGCCCGCGTGCTCAGCCCTGCGTGTGTGTGGGTGCACGCGCGCGTGTCCGCCGCAGGCGGAGTTTGGCCGCAGACGCCCCTCTGTCCAGACGGCTCCGGGCACACAGCTGACGGCATCCTCCGGGGAGCGGGGACTGCGCTGGGGAGGGCGGGTCCGGAGCCGGCCCTGGAGCAGAGAGGAGCGGGCGCTTTGGTAGCTCTTAGCTGCTCCGTCTGCACCCCTGGAGGCCAAGCTGTTGGTCGGTCTCTGCTCTGTGGGGACAGCCTCGTCCTGCTCCCTGGCCCTGGGTGCTCTTCCCCCCAGGAAGCTGCCGGCCTGGGCTGAAGAGGGGTGTGGACGGACCCTGTGCATGCTCCGACGTGGGGGGGCAGCTGGACGGGCAGGAGGGGACCCGCCTGAGGTTGCTGTGCCCCCTGCCCCCAGCACCTGCAGGTGTGTCCCCCACGGAGGGGTGACCGGGCGGCGTTCCCAGCGGAGCGCTGAGACGGGGGGCAGCCCTTCCTTCTGCAGCCCCGGGGCCCCTGTTGAGCACACACCACGGAAACAGGCGGACGCTGGGCGTGGAGGGCGTCGAGCGTGCAGACCTGGCAGGAATGGGCAGGGGACAGAGGGCCTCCACCGTCTGCTCTAGTCTCCTGTAGACTCAGACGCGCTCCCCGCTAAAGTCTGAATGAAAACAACAAAAGCAGGGAGACACAGGAATAGGGTTTCTCCCCTAAAACTCTGTGAACCATGGGCCTGCTGATCCCGTCCCCGGGGGCACAGGGGGGCTCCCGGTTGAGGGTCAGGCTGGGAGGAGCTTCAGGAGAAGTGAGGTCGGCCAGTCGGTGGTACAGGGCTGGCGGCCTGGGGTGGCTGGTGGTTCTCTGGTGCGTATGCAGGTGCTCGTCTGCTTGTGGTTTGGTCCGTTGTCCTTGCCATGTGGCCCCCAGGAGCCGAGGGACCGGAACCCCCGCTCTGCCCCCATGCCGGCCGCGGGCACATTGCGGCCTGCCCCTCCTCTGCCCCGGGCGGCCCCCAATCCCCGGACTCTGCTTCCCAGCTCAGCTGTTTCGAAAGCTGTTCCACGCCCGAGTCAGTCTGCGGATGACTGGTTCCTTTACTTGGTGCATTTACGGCCGCCGTTGGGAGCAAATGCAGGTTTCTCTTGGCTTCCTGGAAACGTGAGGGCCACGCTGGCCGTCTCCGCGCCCCTGTGACCTCCACAGGGCACGTCACCCTGGAGCCAGGGGCCCTTCCAGCTAGAACCAAACCCCTGATTTTAAGATTATATGTGTTTTCAGACTTTGGGCCTTAAGGATCTTTCGATATCACACAGACGCTCATTTCTGGAGTGGCTGTTGTCCCCAAACACTGGTAATTGTGGTCTATGCAGGCAGCTAACTCATGGTTCTTGTGATGGAAGACCCCTGATTGTGCCGTGGACAGGTGCCCAGTCTGTAATTTCATCAGGCGAAACTGGACAGAAAGAGGGGCCCGGCTCCCTGTTTTCCTGCTGGGAATTGGTGGTTGTGCTCGGACGTGTTTGGCTCGAGGGCTGAGCTGGTGACAGGGCATGGCCTGGACGCAGCCTCTGCGGGCCTCCCCCCGACCCTGTGCGGTGGCCTGTCTGCCCGCCCCTCTGGAGTCTGGGGCACGGTGACCTGTCGCAGCAGGGCTGCAGCCGACACAGCGGGCTGCCTGCACGCCCCATCGCTCAGGTTGCCCGAGAATCGGCACAGTTGCCCAGGTTTTCCAGCTCAGAGGGAGATGGACGTCTCGGAGGCAGTGTCTCCTGGGACACAGCTCAGTACCACAGGGACCCGTGGCCGCCTGGCGCACGCGGGGTAAACGAGGATGAGGCTCCGCGGGTGTTTGGCCACAGGGGAGTGCGGGCAGGTGGGCGGGAGTCTGCCTGGGATGCTTGGAGGCCCGTCAGAGCGCAGCGGACCTCGGCCTGCTTGGAGTGTGCAGAGCCGGGTGGTTGGTGAGGACGAGGGCCAGGGCCTGGGTTGCTGAGCGTCGGAAGCGCTTGTCCATCCGCCGTCAGCCAGGGGCAGCATTGTCCAGGCGGCCAAGACCCAGGTGGACCCTTGTAGCCTCGTTCTTGACCAGAATCTCCAGCCTGGGCCTCTCCCCTGCACAGCATCATGGGGTCTCCTGGGACCCCAGCCCGTGTCAGGATGAGAGAGATGGCTTAGCTCAGGGCCGCGTATGAAGCAGGGCAGGGCCGTGTTGCCGGGGCCTTCGGGTTGGGGTGGGATCAGAGCCTGTGCGTGTGTGGCTCTCACGCCCAGCAGTGCCGTGTTTCCGGCAGGGACACCGCTCGTAGACACAGAAGCCTGGGGTTTTAGCGATGCCCAGCCTAGAACGCTTAGACCAAAGCCTTCTCGTGGGCGGGTAATGTCCCGGTGGTGCTCACCAGCCTCACACGGAGTCTCCTGCCCGTGGGGTCTTTGGAGGAGACGCCGTCTGCATCCTGGCGTTCCTCCCCGGGACTGAGATGGGCACACGGGGCTCGGGTGGCCTGGTGCCCGGAGCTGTGGGCCGGAGCGCCCAGTGGTCGTCTCCCCGCAGGAACCAGTCCAACGTCAGGAGGATGCACACCGCCGTGAAGCTCAACGGCGTCGTCCTCAGCAGGTCGCGGGGCGCGCAGCTGGTCCTGCTGAACATGCCGGGACCCCCCAGAAACCGGCAGGGGGACGAGAACTGTATCCTTTGTGCACGCGGCCTGCTCCACCACGGGAGTGCCGGGCGCTCTGCCCCCGGGGACATCAGGGCGGGTCTTGTGTTGCCCCTTCTGCTCGGAGCATTCCTGGGTTGGGGGTGGGAGCAGTGGGGCCCCAAGCGTGGCCCCCAGTGCTGGAGCCTCCACCCCCAGGGCTGAGTGCCAGAAAGCAGCGTCTGGGGGGCCCGGGTGATTGGTTCCTGATTGGTTTGGGGCATCAGCGACTGAGGAAACCGTACACGTGTGGGGTGTCCTGGGCAGCTCAGGCCCTCAGTGAAGACACTGGGACACGCGGGCATCGGGACCATGGGGGAGGTAACACAGACATGGAGCCCAGGCCCCAAAACACCCCAACCCAGACCCCACCTGCCACGGCGAGGCCCCCTGGCCCCGGGGGGGTTCGGTGCTGGATCTGAGCTGCCTGGCCGGCTCTTGTGCTGGGCATCTTTCTTGGGACCTGGGGGCACTGTCCCCCCTTCATCCCAGACGAGCTACTGCACAGGGGGTCCCCCGCCCCTGCCCCCCAGCTCTTCTCAGCTTGTGCCCCTCCTGGTTGGGTGGAGGCTGCCAGGCCTGACCTCGAGGTCACAGGTCAGCTGTACCCTGAGCTGGGCTCGTGCCCTTAATGGCGAGGCCGCTGTCCTGTGATGGTGACTTCGGTGCCCTTTGGGTGTGCAGGCCGGGGGCTGACTTTGGGTATGGCCCCGCCCTCTGCTCAGGCCCTGGAAGGTGGGGGGGCGCGGTTAGCAGGTGGCTCGTGGGCTTCAGTCCTCGATCTCACCACGAGCTGGAGGACTCTGCACTTGGTTGACCAGACGGACTTGTGGGCCTGTTTGGGTTCTCGGTGGACTGTCTGCACCCAGAGCCCGGGGTGAGGACGGGGCTCCTCGGGTCGCGGCCAGGATGGCCGCAGGAGCATGTGTCTGCCGGCACCTGGCTGAGGCCTGCGCTGGGCAGGGTAGGCACACAGGTGGTGCGGCGGGGCCGCCTCCTCCCGCGTACCGACCTCCCTCTGCCGGGGTCTCCCGTCAGTGCAGCCAGCTGTGTCCTTAACTCAGGTCACCCCAGATATGGAGTTCCTCGAGGTCCTGACCGAGGGGCTCAACCGGGTCCTTCTGGTCCGGGGCAGCGGCCGGGAGGTGGTCACCATCTACTCCTGACACTCAGCCACCCCAGCAACACACGGGCCGGCTGGGGATGGTACCACATGTGGCTCGCTACAGAAGTTTCCAGAATAGCCCCACAGCTCTCCTCTCTAGGCCCAGAGCCAGCATGGAGCTGCAGAGGTTTCCTCGTGTGGAGCGGAGGCGCGGATGCCCGCAGCGTGCTGTGTGCCCCTGGGGGAGGCTCGCGGTGACCTGGGACAAGACAGCAGCCCTGGCCACGCACTCAGGCTGTGGATTCCAGAAGTGGTGTCCTTGGCTGGACCTACCCGGTTGTCATGGTTATGTTTCAGTTCTGCCCCACCCAGGATGCTTATAAGAAACCCCCGCTCGGACTGAAGGTCACCTTGGGCCACAGGGGTCCGTTCAGGAAGGTGGCCGAGGGCCTCGGTCCCTCGGTCAGCCTCCTCAGCACCTGTCCCTGTAATGTCCCTACTTGTGTTCCTGTAAATTAAGGCCAAGGAGAGCCGTTCACGCCTGCGCCCTGGGCTCAGCTGAGTGGCCTTGGTCGGCGTTGCCTGCCTGGTGCAGGAACGTCTGGAAAGGGAACCCCAGTTCCTCGGGAGTGCAGGCGGGCTCCACGGGTGGGCACATTCTGGGGAGGTTCTGGCTACGGGAAGCTGCCCGAGGGACAGAGTCCCCGGCGAGGGTCCTGCCAAGCCCAGCCTGTGTTTGCAGCTGGGACACCAGCCACGTCCTACACAGGCAGCTGGGCCCGGTTTCTGAGAATTCACCCGCGTTTCCCCGCCTAATGCGTGCACGCCCGTGGCTCTCGGTTTCCCCACACCGGGCGCCACGGAGGAGCTGGGCTGCTGCTGGGTGAGGTCCTGGGGCCTCCGTGGCCCCGAGTGAGCGAGCCGAAGCCCACGTGCCTGTCACCCCTGCCAGCACAGAGGGGACGGTGACAGCCACGCACAGGGCGTGGTGGGCCGTGTTCAGTGGTCCGTGGACGCGTTCCGCGGACGTTGTGCTCCACGTCCTGATCGCCCCGCCGTAGGTTGCGGTGACGTGTGCCTCGCTGTCCGCGGCGTATTTATTTATTTAAGCACCTGGGGATTTCCGTGATGATTCGGGGGTCAGTGAAGAGACTGCTGCTGTGAACGAGCCCCAGACGGCTGCGTCCTTGGCTTTCTCTGGCTCCCTTGGACCCCAGGGACGTCGGCCAGGTCCATGGATTTCAGGTTAGGGCAGAGGCTGAGCGTGTGCGCCCAGACATTTCAGAGGCGCTGGTGGGGGCAGCAGAGGGTCCGCGTCGCGCCAAGTGACCACCGGTCAGAGCGTGTGCCAAACAGCCGCCACCGGGCTCCGGGCGTCCTTGCTCTTCCCGCCATTGTTCTGCACTGAGTTAAGCGGCGAAACCTTCCTCCCTGGCCCCGGGTCCCCCTCGTGTGTCCGGGGCGGGGGCACGTCCCCAGGGCCCCTTTGATGCACAGCAGCGTTCACACTGGCTGCAGAAGGGCCAGTGCGAAAGAGGACCTCCCCTGCGACCCCTGTTCACACGACGTAGACCTTGGCGCAGCTGCGG
>NW_024423897.1:62830954-62832787 GCF_017311325.1 Ursus maritimus
GCACCCAGAGCCCGGGGTGAGGACGGGGCTCCTCGGGTCGCGGCCAGGATGGCCGCAGGAGCATGTGTCTGCCGGCACCTGGCTGAGGCCTGCGCTGGGCAGGGTAGGCACACAGGTGGTGCGGCGGGGCCGCCTCCTCCCGCGTACCGACCTCCCTCTGCCGGGGTCTCCCGTCAGTGCAGCCAGCTGTGTCCTTAACTCAGGTCACCCCAGATATGGAGTTCCTCGAGGTCCTGACCGAGGGGCTCAACCGGGTCCTTCTGGTCCGGGGCAGCGGCCGGGAGGTGGTCACCATCTACTCCTGACACTCAGCCACCCCAGCAACACACGGGCCGGCTGGGGATGGTACCACATGTGGCTCGCTACAGAAGTTTCCAGAATAGCCCCACAGCTCTCCTCTCTAGGCCCAGAGCCAGCATGGAGCTGCAGAGGTTTCCTCGTGTGGAGCGGAGGCGCGGATGCCCGCAGCGTGCTGTGTGCCCCTGGGGGAGGCTCGCGGTGACCTGGGACAAGACAGCAGCCCTGGCCACGCACTCAGGCTGTGGATTCCAGAAGTGGTGTCCTTGGCTGGACCTACCCGGTTGTCATGGTTATGTTTCAGTTCTGCCCCACCCAGGATGCTTATAAGAAACCCCCGCTCGGACTGAAGGTCACCTTGGGCCACAGGGGTCCGTTCAGGAAGGTGGCCGAGGGCCTCGGTCCCTCGGTCAGCCTCCTCAGCACCTGTCCCTGTAATGTCCCTACTTGTGTTCCTGTAAATTAAGGCCAAGGAGAGCCGTTCACGCCTGCGCCCTGGGCTCAGCTGAGTGGCCTTGGTCGGCGTTGCCTGCCTGGTGCAGGAACGTCTGGAAAGGGAACCCCAGTTCCTCGGGAGTGCAGGCGGGCTCCACGGGTGGGCACATTCTGGGGAGGTTCTGGCTACGGGAAGCTGCCCGAGGGACAGAGTCCCCGGCGAGGGTCCTGCCAAGCCCAGCCTGTGTTTGCAGCTGGGACACCAGCCACGTCCTACACAGGCAGCTGGGCCCGGTTTCTGAGAATTCACCCGCGTTTCCCCGCCTAATGCGTGCACGCCCGTGGCTCTCGGTTTCCCCACACCGGGCGCCACGGAGGAGCTGGGCTGCTGCTGGGTGAGGTCCTGGGGCCTCCGTGGCCCCGAGTGAGCGAGCCGAAGCCCACGTGCCTGTCACCCCTGCCAGCACAGAGGGGACGGTGACAGCCACGCACAGGGCGTGGTGGGCCGTGTTCAGTGGTCCGTGGACGCGTTCCGCGGACGTTGTGCTCCACGTCCTGATCGCCCCGCCGTAGGTTGCGGTGACGTGTGCCTCGCTGTCCGCGGCGTATTTATTTATTTAAGCACCTGGGGATTTCCGTGATGATTCGGGGGTCAGTGAAGAGACTGCTGCTGTGAACGAGCCCCAGACGGCTGCGTCCTTGGCTTTCTCTGGCTCCCTTGGACCCCAGGGACGTCGGCCAGGTCCATGGATTTCAGGTTAGGGCAGAGGCTGAGCGTGTGCGCCCAGACATTTCAGAGGCGCTGGTGGGGGCAGCAGAGGGTCCGCGTCGCGCCAAGTGACCACCGGTCAGAGCGTGTGCCAAACAGCCGCCACCGGGCTCCGGGCGTCCTTGCTCTTCCCGCCATTGTTCTGCACTGAGTTAAGCGGCGAAACCTTCCTCCCTGGCCCCGGGTCCCCCTCGTGTGTCCGGGGCGGGGGCACGTCCCCAGGGCCCCTTTGATGCACAGCAGCGTTCACACTGGCTGCAGAAGGGCCAGTGCGAAAGAGGACCTCCCCTGCGACCCCTGTTCACACGACGTAGACCTTGGCGCAGCTGCGG
>NW_024423897.1:62832797-62843060 GCF_017311325.1 Ursus maritimus
GGAGGCGCGGATGCCCGCAGCGTGCTGTGTGCCCCTGGGGGAGGCTCGCGGTGACCTGGGACAAGACAGCAGCCCTGGCCACGCACTCAGGCTGTGGATTCCAGAAGTGGTGTCCTTGGCTGGACCTACCCGGTTGTCATGGTTATGTTTCAGTTCTGCCCCACCCAGGATGCTTATAAGAAACCCCCGCTCGGACTGAAGGTCACCTTGGGCCACAGGGGTCCGTTCAGGAAGGTGGCCGAGGGCCTCGGTCCCTCGGTCAGCCTCCTCAGCACCTGTCCCTGTAATGTCCCTACTTGTGTTCCTGTAAATTAAGGCCAAGGAGAGCCGTTCACGCCTGCGCCCTGGGCTCAGCTGAGTGGCCTTGGTCGGCGTTGCCTGCCTGGTGCAGGAACGTCTGGAAAGGGAACCCCAGTTCCTCGGGAGTGCAGGCGGGCTCCACGGGTGGGCACATTCTGGGGAGGTTCTGGCTACGGGAAGCTGCCCGAGGGACAGAGTCCCCGGCGAGGGTCCTGCCAAGCCCAGCCTGTGTTTGCAGCTGGGACACCAGCCACGTCCTACACAGGCAGCTGGGCCCGGTTTCTGAGAATTCACCCGCGTTTCCCCGCCTAATGCGTGCACGCCCGTGGCTCTCGGTTTCCCCACACCGGGCGCCACGGAGGAGCTGGGCTGCTGCTGGGTGAGGTCCTGGGGCCTCCGTGGCCCCGAGTGAGCGAGCCGAAGCCCACGTGCCTGTCACCCCTGCCAGCACAGAGGGGACGGTGACAGCCACGCACAGGGCGTGGTGGGCCGTGTTCAGTGGTCCGTGGACGCGTTCCGCGGACGTTGTGCTCCACGTCCTGATCGCCCCGCCGTAGGTTGCGGTGACGTGTGCCTCGCTGTCCGCGGCGTATTTATTTATTTAAGCACCTGGGGATTTCCGTGATGATTCGGGGGTCAGTGAAGAGACTGCTGCTGTGAACGAGCCCCAGACGGCTGCGTCCTTGGCTTTCTCTGGCTCCCTTGGACCCCAGGGACGTCGGCCAGGTCCATGGATTTCAGGTTAGGGCAGAGGCTGAGCGTGTGCGCCCAGACATTTCAGAGGCGCTGGTGGGGGCAGCAGAGGGTCCGCGTCGCGCCAAGTGACCACCGGTCAGAGCGTGTGCCAAACAGCCGCCACCGGGCTCCGGGCGTCCTTGCTCTTCCCGCCATTGTTCTGCACTGAGTTAAGCGGCGAAACCTTCCTCCCTGGCCCCGGGTCCCCCTCGTGTGTCCGGGGCGGGGGCACGTCCCCAGGGCCCCTTTGATGCACAGCAGCGTTCACACTGGCTGCAGAAGGGCCAGTGCGAAAGAGGACCTCCCCTGCGACCCCTGTTCACACGACGTAGACCTTGGCGCAGCTGCGGTGGGGGGGGGGCTCAGCTGCGTCCGCGCCCTCTCCACACTGAGCTTCGTGGAACCTGCGTCCGCCGATCTAAGTTGGTTCCGCGTTTTGTTTTATAGCTTCCTTGTCTTTGTGTGATTTTGTTGGTAGAAGAATAAATCGTATAAAACCTGCGTATGTGGACGAGTGCTGTGTCTCACTGAGCGTCAAGGTGGGACAGCTGGGAAGTGCCCGGTCCCTCCCTCCCCTGACCGGCCCGAAGCAGGCGGCTCAGGCGTCATCACTTGGTTGGTCAAGGGGAGTGAAGGACGAAGCCCGTGAGTCAGTAGCGAAGGTCTGAGTAGATGTTCAGCATGAGAACGCGGTGTCGCCGCGTGCTGGAGTCCTAATTCCCAGAAGGGTGGGGTCCTCAGGGAAAACCGTTAGAGGGGACCCCTTGTCCCGGCGTCCAGGCTCCCGGCGCGAGCACTTACCGTGCCCTACGGGGGACTGTACCACAGACTGGAGAACAGCGTGAGACCCCAGCGCCGCCCCACGTGGCTGGTGGGAGCGTGGAGGCACCACCAATCTGAGCCGCTCGACTCCCTCCGCTCCCAGGGCCGCAGCCAAGAGACCGTGTGCCCTGTGTGTTCACAGCACCCAGGATGCGCAGACGCCCAGGCTCCGCCGCTGGTGAGTGGGAGACCACGCGGTCTGTGTGTCCACGAAGGAGCAGCCTTGACGTGGGCCGCACGGAAGCCAATCAGGTCACGTGTCCTATGCTAACATTTACGCGAAATACCCAGAATGGACAAAGCCAGCGGGAAGTGTGGCGGTGACGGCCCCCCCAGTGGGGGTGGGGGCGTGGTGAGAGCCCGTGATGGTGGGTACAGGGCTGCTTTGGAGTGATGCAGGAGTACTAAAGGGGATTGTGAAGTCTGAACAGCCAAGAATCTCAGCGTGGAGGCCGTGGCGGGGAGCCGGGGGGCGTGGAACCCGTCCCGGTGTCTCCTGGGGGCCTGGTAACGTGGCGGCCGCAGCACTGCTGGGAGTGACCCTCCTTCAGTCCTGCTGTGAGCGCTGGCCAGGCCCGGGACAGGGGACCCAGATGTCATGGGCACAGAGATGGCGGGGTGGGGGGTGCAGAAGAGATGCAAGGGGAGAGGACCTAGCAAATCCAAGGGTCCTGACCACCACGGGTCCCCAGGTGGCCACGGGGCGGGTCTGTAGCTGCGTGAGCCTGGGCAGTGTGGGCAGTAGAGCAGAGAGGCCCCATGGGGCCTCAGACTCTGTGTCACACCCTCTCAGAGAAGTTTAGCGAATCCTGTCACTGCCAAGAGGGATCCCAGCCCCGCCATGGGCCTGAGCAGCGATCGTGCCCTGACGTTGTGACCGAGACCCTTTTGCACAGCTGTGAGCCCTCTGCCTTCTGTCCAGCATCAGCCCGGACCCAACACGAGTGTGGGGGAAGCTGTGACCAGATGGCAGAGGGGAGAGAGGGTCAGTTCTTCTAGGCACAGGCAACGGCAGGTGCAAAGGCCCTGAGGCAGGGACAGCCTGAGGGTGGGAGGGGCTCCGAGGTGGGGTCAGGACCCGGCAGGGGACTCCTCTGGGAGCAGCAGGAGGTGGTGCCTGGGGTGTGGATGGTGGAGGCTGTGGTGCCAGCAGCAGGAAGTAGGGCCAGGAGATGGGGGCCCTGCTGGAACTAGAGATGGGGTCAGGGCACAGCAGGGCAGGCAGGGGCTGGAGGGCTGCCTGTGGCCAGGGAGGCCTAGACTCCGGCAGCGGGGTGACGGGGCCTCTGGGCACTGGGAGCGAGGCCCAGGAGATCCATGGAGCTCAGAGGAGCTCGAGGGCCCCATGGGTTGGGCGGTCACTCCAGGCTGCACCTGCAACCTGTGGTTTCAAGCTGGCGGGAGGGGAAGGACATGAGGATAGCGTAGGTTGGGGGACGGTGGCCTGGGAGTTGAATGAAGCCCTGTCCTGCGTGCCGTGGACGTGGCTCAGCCGCCGGCATTGGAAACGTGGCTGTGGTCACTGGGCCACAGGCATGGCCCCCGGGGTGGAGGTGGCAAGGCTGTGACTCCCATAATGGACATCCTGTCCTTGGTGGAGACCACAAGGTTACCAGCCCACCTTCACTCAGGATTCGTGCTCAGCCGGTGTGGGGCCCCCCTGCTGCTGCATGGGGACCCCAGGCGGACAGGCTCCCCCTCCTTGCAGGGCTGGCCAGCACCGCCCTCCTGGAGCCGTCACCCATGCCTGGAGCCTCCAGGGCCCCTTCCTCCCCGGGCCCAGACCCTGCGTGCGGTCCTTGCTGCACCCATCCCTTGGATCCTGCACGCAGGCCCTGGGGGCCGGCCCTGCTGGTGCCTCTCCCCGGGCAGCTAGGTGCCAGGCAGGCCCCGCCAGCTTCCTCCCAGGGCCCTTGCTTTCACCAGGACCTCACTGGGCGCTCAGGACAAGACCGTTTCTCTGGCTTTTCTTTCTGTTTCTTTCTGCCGTGGCCTCCGATGCCCTGAGGGAGAGGCAGGGGTGAAGATGAGGGGCATGAGAACCAAGAGGTCCCAGACGGTTCCTCGCAACATCTGCCCCCATCATCGCTGACTCTGGGCGGGGTCGTGTGGCTGTGGCGTCTGCTTCAGGCCCGTCGATCCCCGTGTCATGTGAGGGATGCCTTGCAGACCATCGCCTCCCCAGCTGTCCTTCCTTGCGTTCACAGCATCTGGGGAAACATCTCGCGGAGCCTCCTGCTTTTCTCTCTTGGTTTCGGGCATGGGAAGCAGGCTCGCCTCCAGCTCAGATGCAGCAACCTGTGGGCGCGTGCATGCCCCTGGGTGCACCCCCAGGAGGGGAGCTGCTAGGTTCACGCACCCGCCCGCCGGCACCGCACAGCATCCCTCACATGGTATGTTCAGCTGGAGTGGATCGGGGTTTTGGTCAGGTGTCCATTTCCCCATGGGGACCCACTTGACCCATCACCATTTGGGGAAAGATGTGGCCCGTGCTCCATAGGGCAGCCCTTGTCACAAATCTAGTGGCTGTATTTGTAGGTGCTGTGCCTGGGTCTCCTGCCCCGCTCCGGGGCTCGCTTTGCCTGGCCTCGGCGCCCCAACTTCATTCCTGTGGCCACGGTGTGTCCTGACAGTCGCTGCCCTCACTTCGCTGGGCACGTTCTCACCCCTTGGCGTTTCCACCCATTTTAGCATCGGAAATCTGGCTGAGATCTCAACTGGGACCAGACTGCGGCTTCGAGCTGCCTGCGTTGCCCGACCCGTGCCCTCGGCACACCCCTCCGTGTAGATCTTTCCGAGCTACTCCCCAGGACGTTCGTAGTGCCCGAGTCGAGAGCTTGTCCATCTAGGCGTTTGGCATCTTTGTGCTGTTGTAAGTGGTCTCTGCATTCGTCAGGGTTCTCCAGAGAAACCAGGAGAGAACAGAACTCGGGTCCCGTGATGACTGAGGCTGGGAGGCCCCATGGGGCTGAATGAGTCCGAGGCCTGAATCCTGAGATCCCGGAGCTCCGGGATGCCCGGGAGCAGGAGATGGACACCCCAGCTCAAGGAGAGAGGGACAATTGCCCCTTCCTCTGCCTTTTTTCCATTCCAGGCCGGATGGATCAGAGGATGCCCGTGCACGTGGGGAGGTGCTGAGTCAGAAATACCTGCAGAGACACCAGCTCAGACTCTGGTGTTCCCAGGCCGGAGGTGTGGAGACGGTCTCGGTGTCCAGTGGGTCTCTCACTCACCGTATGCTGAGTCTCTTTGGTGGCCCTGAGCCGTGGGTGTGGGCCAGTGGCATCAAAGTGCCCAGGAGTTTGTTGGGCACACCCCATCGCAGCCCTCCCAGAGTCAGCAGCAGACTTGCTGAGACCCCGGGACTCGGGGTGAGAAGGTGTGCTGGGGGAGACAGGCTTGTCCGTGTTTGCTCCTCCCTGGGGCAGCGGCCGCCCTCTCCAGGTCCTACTCTCAGCCCCAGCAGGGCACCGCCAGTATCTGACAAAGCCGTGGGAAGCCCAGTGTCCTCCTCCCAGCTGCCTCTCCATCCTTCCAGGCTGAGTGGGCAACTCTCCTGCCTCTAGTCATCAGGGCTCGTCCCTCTGCCTTCCCCGGGTGCCTACACCTGCCCCTGCCCCTCCTGTGCTCCGAGACCCCTTTTTCCTAAACCACGGCTCTTCCCCTAGAATCTCTGGCTGAAGCCCCATCCAGCACCCCACACCCTTCCCAGGGTTCCCGGCAAGCTTCCACCTGCCCCTGCCACAGCCCCAACATGGAACCCTCAGCTGTCCCCGGCACTGCCCACCTTCCCGGCTCTGGAACGGGAGCTCCAGCGCTCCTGATCCCACCGGGCCAGGGCTGGCGAGGCACCCGGCTCCCACCCGCGTAGCCGAGCAGCACCGCAGCCTCCTGCTTTCCCTGGATCTCCAGGCCCACCGTCCCTCCTAGCCCCCGTGGGCACTTCCCACGGCAGGCCGCGCTGAGGCCAGAGGGGTCTCTGTTTGGAGCGAGGCTTCTCGGAAGCACGACTCTGGTCTGAGACTCCTGGTTCACTCCTTCCTTTACCCCCCAGTGCCCACTGGGCTGCTGTGTGTGCTGATGGGCCTGGTACCAAGGACGTGGCTTGTGGCCTCAGAGCTCATGCGTTCGCGCCCAGGAGCAGACGGGAACAAGGTTCCAGGCAGCAGGCATGGGTGAGGCTAGCATGCTGGTGGGGACACACAGGTCTCCCCAAGTGCAGAGAAACATGTAGGTTTGGGACAGAAATGAGGGAACAAAGCAGAGAATGGTCTCCCAGGGGCAGAGGGTGGCATGGGTCTCCCGGGGGGTGAGGGGTGGCAGGGGGTCTCCCGGGGATGAGGGGTGGCATGGAGGCCCAGGTACTCAGAAATCCCAACGGACGTTTGAGGGTGCCCGGCACCGGATGTCAGGAGAAGCAGAGGGTGGCAGGTGCTGTTTGAGCCTCTGCAGACGGAGGCTCGTTGACAGAGCCTCTGTCTCCCCATCAGCCTTGGTCTGCACGGTCCCAGATGTGGTGCCCAGGGTCCCGTTATCATGACCCAGTTTGGGGCTTAGGTTTTAGGGTTTCTTGTTTGCTTATGCAGGAAAATGGGGGGAAAGTGTATCCATAAGCACGGAGTGTGCACACACGTGTGCGTAAGCAGAGACGCACACGCTCTCTCCCGTGCCCCCGGCGGGGTGGCCCGCTCTGCACACCTGTGCCCCCGCGCTGCTGGTGCAGGTGGACCGAACGTGTCTGCAAAGCTTGTCTCACAACAGGGTATGACGTGGTACAGAATGCATGTGTTTTTATTAAGCCTGGGGTGGGGGGGCGAGCTCCCGCTGTTGCAAAACCGCTGGCAGATTCTCAACTCGCTGGCAAGTCTCCCTGCTCCGGGACAAGTAGCTTCCTGCCTCAGTGGGACCGCCGCCCGCACCCCCGGGCGTCCTGCTGGTCTGCAGCCCTTCTCCTGGCGTCTGCAGGGAATCCCGCTTTCCCGAAGGGGAGCGTCACCGAGGCTGTGCCCAAGTGTTTGGATGTACGTGTCTGTGTCCACCGAGCATGAGAAGCCTGCCTGCCGTCCACATCTGTGTCCACTGAAGACGCCAGGGGCACGCACGTCCAGACGTTGCCTCCCACAGGCCCTCGGCCCTGCCCCACTGGCTCCTGCCACATTTCCTGACAGTGCCCCGTCCCGCGTGGCCGCCCTCCTTCCAGCCGTCAGTGCGTGGGGGCCACGCGGACGACAGCTGCCCTGAGCCCTCCCCTTATGACTTCATAATGAATAAATTACAGGAAGGGCCGCCTAACAAGGAGCCCTTGCCACCCCGTGTGCCGCAAACGCGGGGCGTCTCGTTTGGAATCCAACAAAAGCAGATACCCGCGTATTTTTCCACACTTACGTAAGGTTTTAAGGGTTACACAAATGAGCTTCATAACTGAGCTGCCAGTGGCACCCCAGGTGTTCATCTGGTCCCCGCGGCCGTGGGGAGCACAGAGGAGGGGAGCACAGCGGAAGGAGGCCCTCCCCAGCAGCGGCCGTCGCCCACCTCTGTGGAGCCCCCACCCGCGGCCGGGTGCGTGCGGCACGCTCTAGGACGGGTGGTGGTGGTGGTAGTGGTGGTGGTGGTGGTGTTCGTGGTGGTGGTGGTGTTCGTGGCGCTGGACCACGGGCACCACGTAGCCCTCCCCCACCAGCACGGGCGGCAGGTCCCGCACCACCTCGTGCTCCAGCACCGCGGGCTGGCTGAGCACCGCCTTGAGTGGCGAGTGGCCTTCCCTGCTCTTCTGCCGGGACCGCTTGTGGCCAGAGGGCTGCGGCGGGGGCTGCGGGAGGTGGTGGCCGTCCTGGGGGGCCTGGGGCGGGGCAGCCGGCAGGTAGTAGCCGAAGGCTCTCCCGGGCTTGCATCCGCTGGGCGCCCCAGGTGGCCGCCCTGAGCCCTTGGGGGACTTGAGAAGCAGCTTCTCCTGCCCTTTTAACCGGGGCTGCACGTCCAGGGTCCTGACGGTGGGCTCTGTGGCCGGCAGCGGGTGGTCGGCCAGCACCTGGGACCTGCGGTGGTGTGCCGTGTGTGTGTCCGACTCCTGGGAACGGGACCTGCTTTCGGGGTGCATGGCCTTGCCTGGGTGCTCCTGCTTGGCCTGCACTGGTGGGGCCCCTGTGGACACGGGGCACCCAGTGAGACCCACGGCGGGGCCCCTGCAGAGACAGAGCACCCAGGGAGACCCGCGGTGGGGCCCCTGCAGAGACGGGGAGCCCAGGGAGACCCGCAATGGGGCCCAGGTCACCTTGGAGCAAGTACAACCCACACACCTGAACAGGGTGCCCACCTTTGGATGCAGTACTGTCGTGTGGTTCATTACAGGGACCCCAGGACGCTCAGGCGGGGCTCCTGTTCCCAAGGTATCTATAGCAGGGCCTCACACCCAGGGTCGGTCTCCAGCACCTACCAGGTCCAAACTTAGATGTGTAGTTCTCGATGCCAGCCAGGTCCAGGTAGTGATTTCTCCGCTCGGTGTTCTCATCCACGCGGTATGGGCCCCGCGCGCAGCAGGCGTGGGGGTCGGCGCCGGGCCTCCTGCACGCACCACGGGGATGAGAGCTCTCAGCCTGCACTGAGCAGACGCTCGGAGAGGAAGGGGCGCCTGCAGGGGGTGGTCTCGGGGTCCTGGGCAGCGGGCCCTGACCAGCACCCACTGCCTCAAAGGGGAACAGGAGAAGGGCCATGGAGGATGGCAAGGCCCCCAGCCAGCCCTGGGGCCCCCAACAAGATCCCAGCACCACCATCGGGGATGCCCTGCAGAACGCACGAGAGCTGGAGCCTTAGAGCCGCGGCAGAGAGCGGGTCACCGCGCTGGGCCCTCCAGACTGCCCAGTCACTGACACCCACAGGGCTCCAGAGCACGGCAGTAGAGGGTCTCGAGGCTAACCCGCCACTGCCCCTCAAACCTCACCCACCTCTCAGACACCGAGAGCACTCAGCTCCAGCCGGAGCGCCAGCCGCCAGGCAGGCCCCAAGATGATCCCCTACCCTGACAGCGGGCAGTGCCTGGGCCCCTCGGCCAGCATCCCGCCTGCCGTGCCCAGGTGCCCGGTGTGGTGGCTCCGTTCCGAGGGGACAGCCCTGAGGCCTGCAGGTGTCAAGCAGTGGGCAGACTGCTCCCACTGAGGACAAGCCAGGGACGGAGCCGGACCCCAGCCCCTCACCTGGTGTGTGCAGATGGCCTCTTGTCGGCCCCCCTGGGGTCCTCGGTGAGCTCGGCTTCCATCCCGCAGCGAGCGGGCTCCCGGGCTGGAAGAGAGGCAGGCATTCCCCTGCTCGTCCACTCACACTCTCCCTTCCCAAACAGACACTGTGCCTGCGGAAGGGACGGGGCGCTGACCGGTAGGCAGAGGCTCGGGGAGTGAGCGGTGAGCACTGTGGGGCAGGGTGTGCGGGAGGGGCTGCTGTCTAAAGCAGGGTCTGCGGGGGTGTCTGAGCAGGGGAGCCCCTCACCCTGGCCCGTCGGGGGGCTCTCCTTCCTCCTGCGGGGGGACTCAGGGCTAACTGTCAGCTTCACACGGAGGGTCTTGCTGCCGCCAGAGGAGAGGCTGACGGAGGCATCGACGGCCTCGTAGATTGTGTGTATCAGGCTGGACATGTCCTGAGGACGGCCATGGCGTCACCGAGAGGCGGCCTGGGCAGGGGGCCCTCCGTTGCCTCCAGGCGGCCTCCCACACATGCCTGTCTTGGCCGTCTTTTTGTCCCCCGAATCTAGCCCTGTGCATGCCCCGGGCAGCCTGGGGGCAGCCCTGCTGTTACTGGGATCACATCTCACGGATGCTTAAATTTGAACCCACTCTGTGTTCAGAGGACTTAGCAGTTGGACGCCACATTCTGCACACAGGCCAGAGAGTGCAGGCGTGTGTCCGGCCCCACCGCCCCGCCTGGGAGTCGAACCCAGCACAGAGGCCTGGAGAGGTCTGTCGGATCCAGCAGACAGCGGCTCTGGGGTCCCTGGGCTGCTCCCCCGACCCCTCCCCACCTGCCTCCTGGGGCCTCTCCTCCCCTCCCGAGCTGGGGGTGGCATCTGTCTGTCTGTGGGCGGCCGGGCACATCACCTCCCTGGTGGCCTTGCCGCTGTGGTCGAAGCCGTAGAGCGTGAACGTCCACTCCTGACGGTTGTTCTCCTCCACGGAGACGTCACACTGCAGCGCCTGTGGGGGCACGTGGGACACAGGCGGGCAGGGTCACCCTGGGGCCCCGGGGCCTTCGGGGCCTTCCTGCCATCCTCGGAAGACCAGCGCCTCCCACGGCCCCAGGCCGGTTTCTGTATCCTTCCGGCAGCTGGCAGGCCGCCCCCGGGAAATGCCTCAAATAATCTGGTGTCAGAGTGGCTTTGACTGAATTCACAGCAACCCCCCCCCCCCCCCCCCCCCCCCC
>NW_024423897.1:62843070-62851641 GCF_017311325.1 Ursus maritimus
CCCCCCCCCCCCCCCCCCCCCCCCCCGCCGCCTCGCTGGAGCCTGCTGACCTCCACTGGGAGCAGGTTCCCGCTTTTAAAAGCAGCTCCAGCCTCCCCCACCCCCGACCTCGGCCGCACCTGCCAGACTGCAGAGTCTGCAGATGCCCATTCAGGGCCCACGGCACCTGCCCCGGCCTCCCCAGGGGCGGCAGGAGCAAAGACCTACATCGATGTTGAGGTGCTTCCTGCCCGGCCCTCGTGGGCCCTCCCGGCTTGCTGCTCTCTCTCCATCGGCCACGCTGAAGATCTGTCCTGTGCCCTCACGGCCCACGGCTTTCTCAGCGGGGAGAACCACTGGAGGGAGGAGAGGGTTGGGAAGGTCCTTTCCGGGCCCGTCGGGGACGCAGGAGGTGCGGCCAGGGAGCCACGGAGCCCTCACCAGCCTCTGACCCCCGCCACCAGGGCCTGACCCGAGAGCCCATCCTTCAGAGCAAGGAGGCGTGTGGGCCCTGTGCAGGGGCAGGGCGGCCCTCCCCTGGGCTAGCAGGGGCAGGCATGTGGCCCCCGCTTGTGCAGGCGCACGGGGTGAGGAGGTGCCCGGGCCGGCCGTGGGACGTCCTTGCCCGGGGACCTCTGGGAGGGCCACTGCCTCGTCCTGCTCCCCACCCCATCCACACAGTCCAGTTTTCCCTGGACGCCAGGACCCGGGGACACGTGTGTGTGCTGCGTGTCCGCTGGGCAGCGCCTCGTCCGGTGGGGACAGACGGACAACCAGCGTTCATCTGTTCTCTGGGGTTGGAGCTCAGGCCCGTCCCAGCTTAGCAGCTGCTGACCAGTGCTCATACTGGTGGGAGTGGGGAACCCGTTTAGGGCCTGAGTCCCCAGCGGGGAGGGTCTCGGAGCCCTTGAAGGGGGCCTTCTGCTCAGCCTCCTTGCACCCCACACAGCTCCCCACCCAGGTGAGGCACGTCTGATCACCTGTCACGCTCCACACAGACACACAGGCATGGCAGGGGCTCCAGTCCGTCAACAGTTCACACTGCCCGTTTCGGGCACCCAGACCTGACCCGTGGATTCGCCAAATGGCTTTCACGCGGAGCCCGGCCGTCCCACCTGCAAGCACAGGCTCATGGGAAGTCCAAAGAGGCCCCTGTGACTCCGACAGTTGCTTCTCAGATCCCCGGATCCAAAATCCCAATCCCCTAATTCATGTAAGGAGTCCCAGAGAAATGTCTTTCCAAGTATATTTCAAGACCCAATGGCCTTTAAGACTGGAGAACGTGGCTCGCCTGCATTGGTCTGGGCTTGGTGGGACACTCTGGGGAGCAGGGTCCCCGTCGCCAGGGCTCCGCTTCTTCTGACGGCAGCTTTCGGGCGTGTGCTCTGGGCACGGCTAATTTATGAGCTTTGGGGAGAAGGACTCACCCTCGAGGGGACACTGGTCCTCCCAGAAAGGCCCCTCCTTCAGGTCCCTGCTGGGCGGCTCCTGCAGGGAGAACAGGGCAGTGAGGCCAGGAGGCTCAACAGTGGAGACCCAGGCGCAAGCCCCGGGCACCGGCCCTAGACTCCAGCCTCCTGGGCTGTCAGGTGCTCTCAGCCCAGAAACACCAAGCCCTCCATGCCTCACTGAGCCTCAGAGTTTAGAAAGCACCCCCCCCCACGGTGTTGTCCAGCCCCATCGGCACCGTGTCCAGAGGCCGTGGCTGCCCGTGACCACAGCAGCAGCAGCAAAGTGAGCCCTGTGTGCCCTGGGTGAGCGGCTCGGCCTCTGCAGAGGAGACGGGCAAAGGCAGGCACCAGGCTGCCCACGGAGGGCTCCCCAGCCGCTCCTGCCGCTTCCTGCAAGAACAGGGACGAGGGCGTGGGGGCGCCCGCCAGGCAGAAGCCCCTGGGCCTCCTCAGCCCATCTCAAGACCAGCACATCTGCAGGACAGCTTAGGGACGGAAGCTGCAGCCTGGAAGTTCACAGTCTCGGAAACAATTCGGAGAAGTAGACAACACGGAGAAAGCAACAGCAACAGTATGATCAGGGAAGCCTCCCTGAATCAAAGGGTCCCTGGACGGCCTGGAAACCGGCCATCCCAGAAGCAGAGCCCTTCCCGGGGCGGCTCTCCGGGAGCCGGGCATCCGGGGCTGCCCGCACGTCTCTGGCTCTGAGCCCAGTGGAGGGCGGGAAGGGGAGGCTATGTGTGCGTGTGGACCCGGGACCCCTCGCTCTGTGGCTGGAGTCCTCCTGGGCCACCTGGGGGCCCTCCTGTCTCGGGGCTGCAGACCCCGGCCTGGCGTCCAAGTTGGCATGGGGCCCAGGGGCTCATCCCCAGAGGGAACCCAACACCCCAAATGCCTGTCTCATCAGGCAGCAGGCGGGGGAGGAATGGGGGCCCCTGTGCCACAGCAGTGCTTGGTTAGGGTCCTGGCAAGGGATGGCGGAAGTTTCCGGATGGACCCGCTGCCACCCCCAGGCTACTGGCAGGGGGAGGGGACTGGACCCCACTCCTGTCTGCAAGTGGGCCTGAAGTCCACGCCACCGTGGGCGTCCCTGGGGGCCACTTACCCCTGCAGCTCTCCTCCTGCTTCCCAGACAGACTGGGAACCAGAAGCATTCTCCCAGGGAGGTCAAGTCTACAAGCTGCTGTCCAGGGCACGTCGGTGGCCACGGGCAGCTCTTGCCCAGCGGCAGGAGGACGAGGCCACAATCCGCCGTGGAACAGCCTTGTCCCCGGCCCCTTGCAGTTCACCCAAACCATCCGGAACCCCAGGGGCGGCCTGACGGCACCCTTGCACTGGCCCAGCCCTCAGGGGCCTTCTGGAGGCGCAAGGCTCCGCAGGAAACAGGGCGCCTGCCGCGTGCTCTCAGGTCGCCCGGCGAGGGGCCGGGTGCCGCCGGCCAGACTCTTCCAGCAACCCCTCGCCCATGCTCTCGAGGGTGGCCTGTGTGCACCAGCAGGAGGAGAAGGGACATGGGCCTTCTTCACAGCCAGAATACACACCGTGTTTACAAAAGCATGGCATCCTAGCGTGCTCCTTCTGAGAGCAAGGCCCAACAACCCGCAAAACAAAAATCATGAAAAAAACTGGAACGTTCACCCCAATGTACAAACTGGTAATTTTGCAGGAGGCGTTGAGCAGAAACATGAAAGGCCCTGAAATCCTTGGGCACAGGGAAACCGCCCGTACAGGCACCCGCAGCTCTGGGTGCACGCTGCCCCCAGGCTTGGTGAGGACCAGCCCGGACGGCCCCTCCGCGTGGAGAAGGGGGTCTCCCGGGAGGGGCCACCCAGAGGGACAGAGCGCTCCTGGCTCTCGGAAGGTCTGCTGGCTCACGGGGCGGGTCTGCAACAGGCGGGGCCCAGCAGCCGAGGAGATGTCCGCCGGGAGGGAGGCTGCCCCGGGCTCTGACGGGACAGGGCCGCTGCAGGGACAGGGCCGCGGGCACCACTGGGAGCCATTGCAAGGCATGTGCTTCCAGCGTGGGTCCCTGGGCCCAGGAAGGGCTCTGGGGCGGCAGGGAGGGGGGAGACCCCTGCCCGGCTGCCTCCAGAGCCCCCGCGGACGCCCCCTCCTGGCATCGCCTTCTTTCCCAGTCCCCACACGACCAGCCTGCAGGACCAGGCTGCTCTGTTGCCCCTTCTTAGGGTGCCAGGGAGGAAGTGCGCTCGCACTCCGTGTAACAGCAGACGGATGCCCTGCCGTGCGCTGCTCACGGCTTTTGCTGCTGGCACTACGGAGCTGCACGGGGCACGCAGGGTCCTCGTGCCACCGCAGACGGCCCTGGGAGTACACAACCCGCTCTCACCTGTGGGACAGGGCTGAGCTCTCTCCCCAGTGGACATTAAGATAGAGGCCAGGCACTTCCAAAAACCTGATCTTGGGTTAAACTTTTTCTGCAGAACAGAGCAAGCCATGAGGCTGAGGTCCGCGCCTCCGTGGGGAGCCAGGTGGCGCCCGGAGTCCCGGGACGTGGCCCACGCACGGCTGGCCTCCTCTGGGGAAGGACTGGGCACTGGAGGGTTATGTCCCGAGAGCATGAACAACAGAAATCGTGTTACAAAGGGTGGTCGGCTGAGGCCCATGCCGGGGGAGCCCCTGGGGTCACCCCATCAGACGTCCTCTGTAGGACCCAGTTATGAGCACAGGAGCCCCCCCAGTGAAAGGTCCCCCGGGCTCTGGCCACCCTGCTCCACGCATCCCCCAGCGTCCCTACCAGGCTAAGGGTCAGAGTGCTCACATCTGGCAGGATTCTAGATGTTTCTGCTCCCCCCGCTACAATCCCAGAGTAAAAAGAACAGTGGGACCTACTTCCCGTGGACGTAAGGATGAGAACCAGGTGTGCACAGCCACTCTGCAGGAAGGAGCTCCAGTCACCCAGGACACGGCCGGAGCCCAGTCACGCTTCCCGGGTGGGCGGCGGGGCACGAGACCCAGAGGCCGGAGCACAGCCCCCTGGCGGGTCTCCTGCGGGAACGTGGTCGTATGATGGACGCGGTCATCGCCGGGGGGCGGCACCAGCACGGGCGTGTGGCGTCAGCGGCCATCTGGCGCGGCTACCCTTCCCTGACAGACGGAGCTCCATCCGCCCCGACACTAGAGCACATGGCAGCTGCCCGGAAGCACAGAGGGTCAAACAGGGAAAGAGGGCTCATTTGTGCAGAAAAGTAACGATTCTGGTCCCTGTGACTGGAGACTCCAGACAAATTCATCCTGGTCACAAAGGTCACACAAAAACCCCTTCCGTCCCTGCTGCTTTGGGTAAACTGAGGGCCGAGAGCTTTCACTGGGACGGACCAAACCTACCACCACCCTTGGCTGGCCGCCGCCCACCCTGCCCGGGGGCCCAAGGGCCGGCCTCCCAGAGCAGCACCGTCCCCAGCCCCCACGGATGCCCCCTCCCCTGCTGGAGCAGCTGCAGTCCCCCCGCAGGCCCCTCGCTCCCCCCAGAGGAGCCCCAGCCTCCTGCAGATAAGCATGCGGACCGTCACCCGCCCCTCACTCCTCTGGCCCGCCCGGCCTCCCTGCACGAGGTCTCTGCCCTGTCCTCCTTGCTCCCCACACTGGCAGTGGCTCTGTCCCTGCCGCAGGGGCCTCCTGCTGACCCCCGGGGCCGCTCTCTCCCAGACTCCGCTCCCGCCTCCGGCTGCCAACCACACATCCTCCAGCATCAGCCGGGCACTGTTGGCCGTGGGGACGGGAGCAGAGCCCACTCTGACGCTTCACTTGCGCATCTCGTTCTTTACAAGTCACAGTTCAGTGGCTGTGGCCTCGGCCACCAGTCCCCACAGTGCCATCCCCGTCCCTCTCACCCTGCAGGACTCTCAGAGGAGGCCACCTGGGCCCTCGGCAGCTGCCCCCAGAAGCCACCGTCCACATCTCCTACTGAGACTCTGCCCTGAGCTCAGTACAAACCTGAGGTCCTCGTCCCCCCTACAAGCAGCCCCTGGCCTGCATGGGTCCTGGAGGAGCCCGGATTGCCCCGGTGAGGCTGTCAGACGCCCCCACAGCTGCCCATGGGTGCACAGGTGCTGGGAGTTTGGAAGAAAAATCTCAGCTCCTGGCCTGCCCTGAAAAGCCAGAAGGTCCAGCGCATGTTCCTGTGGACCCCCACACCACGGCCGGCCCCTTGGAGACTCCCATGCCAGCAGAACCGTGGCGATGCTAGCCGTGCAGCCCGCATCCCGGTGGAGGGCAGGGGACCGGCTCCTATTTAAGGCCACGTGGGTGTGGGGGTGTTGGGGTTACTGGAAGGAGAAGCATTTTGTAATGCAAACAATCCCCCCAGAAGGAGTCTGCTTTTCAAATGTCAATGTTCTATGCTCCAGGCCTGGTGCACCTGTGATTTTAGCAAACACACTCCCGGGCTTTGAGAGTCGTCTGTTTTCCTTGGAAACCCATTTCCCCGACTCCTGGGAAGACCCCAAGGAAACCTGTGTGGTCGAGTCTCATGTGCCTTCCTTCCAAACCTGTTGAAGCGTCTGGTTCAAAGCCTGCTCCCCACAGAGTCACACTGCGCGCTGGAACGGCCGTCGTAAGCGCAAGGCCCCATGAGAACATCCTGAGCACAACGGGGAGACAGCTCCGGCCTCAAAGCCAGGCTACCTCGAAAATGGGGGGACAGATCTGCCAGAAGGGGCAGATGCCTGCTGCTTCCAGCGACCCCAAGAGGACTCCCCAGGCTTTTGCTGGAGGATTCGGTTTCCCCCGGGGGCAAATGTTTACTCCTGCCCAGAAACCTGCTCTGTGTGTTGAGTCCAGGGGAGCAAGAGCAAGGAGCCAAGGACATCCCGTTGTGTCCCCGCAGAGCGCTGGGCTGCAGGCACCTGGTGGAGCACGCGCCTCCCTCCCTCCACCACTAGGGAACCACCCCTGCCCGCCCTGCTCTGAACTGCCCCTTCTTTTGCATTAAAACGCAGAGAGACCCACTCAGTGGGTTCACTGCTCCCTTGTGACCTGGAGCCCCTGGGACCCCTAGGGTCCTGGAAATAGGGTCCTGTTCCTTGAATGTAAGGGGCAGGCCTGGGAGAGGAGGTGGACTGGAGGTGGGGCAGGGAGTCCAGGCAGGGGTGGGGGGAGGGGGAGAGATGGGGAGGAGGGGGAGCAGGGGGAGAAACCCCAGGCAGGTGTTGCTGGCCATTTTCCAGAACCAAGTGCTCTCGACACAGCAGCCCCTGGGGCCTCCCAGACCCTCAGGGGAGGACGGCCCTCTAACACAGACGCCTCCAGAAGCTGCATTTCACCAAGTCCCCATGAAGTTGGGGGACGGTGCTCCCGGGTTCACAGGGTGCCTTCCAGGGCCCGACCACCTGCGGCCCAGCATCCCGCCACCTCGGCCCTCACCGCGCGGGCTTCCGACGGGCCTGCCAGGGTTTCTGACCTTCAGGAACCAGCCTAACCTCCCCTCCCTGTCATGACACGTGCGGGAGGTGGCTCTGCGTGACACATGGCGTGGCTGCGTGGCACGGAGCCACGACAACCACCGGCCCTCGGCTTCTGCAGTCAACACTGACTGACCAGCGCCGAAACTCCCAGAAGCAAAGCCCGTGGCATCGGGAGCCCCCAGGACAAGCTCTGCCCGGGCCGGTCCTGCCAGCGGTGGCAGCCCTGGGTGCCGGGTGCAGGGTGCCGGGCGCCCCGTGTTGGGTAGAGGCCGGCACAGGGAGCCGCGGGCAGGAGACGGTGGAGTGACGGGGCAGGTGAGGGCCTGTAGGTCTTAGAAAGGAGGCCGTGGGCTGCAGAGGAGAGGCCCAGCGTGGGGGTCCCCTACATGGTCCCCGGCAGGCTTGTGCTGCAGGTGGCCAAGGCCACTCTGGGGCAGTCTGGGGAGTGTCTGGGCTCCTGCTCGGGTTGTTGGGGGGCAGGACATGGGGTGGGATTGATGTGGGGTGAGAGGTGGGGAGTTTGGGGTCAGAATGCAGAACTGGACCTTGTGGGGAAAGGCAAAGAGCAAGGCCGGGGTCCCCCAGAGGAGTAAGGACAAGCACCAGGGCCGGCAGGGTCAAGGGGCAAGAGCGCAGGGCCGGGGCAGGAGGCAGGAAGGGGGCGGGCGGGGGCTGTGGGTGTAGGGAGGGACTACAGGGGCCAGTGCTTCCAAGGCTCTTCCAAAGAGAAGAAGCCCCGCTCCTGCCTGCCAGGAATCCACACGGTTTCCAAAGGCCACCGGATTGGAGGTCTGGGGACGCGTCTGCCCCCAAGTGTCTAAGGACATCGAGGTAGGACTCCTTGCAGGGTCTGTTTTGACCAGAAACACCCGCGATGGAGGAGGAGGCCGCCGTCAGATGGAGTTTGACTCGGAGGTGACCTGCCAGCGCGTCTGTCTGGAATCTGGAATCGCCATGCCAGCTTTGAAGTGAGCAGCGCTCTTTCCACGGCTAAACACTTGCAGATGTGACCACGCAGTGTGACGGGCTTGATGGCTCTGACACATGTGTGCTGGGCCCCTCAGGCCCCGCGCGGCCGCCCCAGGGCTGCCGGGCTCCGGAGGCGGCGGCCCGGGATCAAGGACCCCGAGACCACAGCTGCCCCGGGGAGGCGGGCGGGCAGGCTTCCCGCAGGAGTGTAGACGGTTTCCGGTGCTTGCTTCCAAAATTACAAGGCTTCGAGCTCCGCAAGGGGCCCTTCCGGATTTTGTCCGTCAGTGCTTCTTGGTTAGGACTGTTTAATCAGACTTTATAATCACCAAATTTGGAGTTTATGTCTAGAAACGCAGTAATTTGGGGATCAAAGGATCTCCTGAAATAAACACGTCTGTGTCTTCACACGCCAGCGCTCTGCTGGAACTTACGTCCCCGGTGAGGTCAGGCAGCAAAAGGACTGCCTCCGCTTGTCTTCTCCCCAACGCGCTTTGCCATACTTCCGCTTGTGTTATTAAGAGAAGATATGGAGTGTATTACACACCCACTTACCCTGGTCTCTGGAGATTAACAGCACCCACTCCCCCCCAGAACACCCTGACCCCTGAGACAGTCCCCAAGGACCCCACATGTGGACCTTGCTGGGGGACGGCTGCCCACTGTGCAGCAGGAATGGCAGAAAACCCGCACCACGGGGGTCGGGAGCGCCCACGCGGGACCCGCGTGGTAGACAGGCCAGCAGCCCA
>NW_024423897.1:62851651-62857942 GCF_017311325.1 Ursus maritimus
GGGCCGGTCCTGCCAGCGGTGGCAGCCCTGGGTGCCGGGTGCAGGGTGCCGGGCGCCCCGTGTTGGGTAGAGGCCGGCACAGGGAGCCGCGGGCAGGAGACGGTGGAGTGACGGGGCAGGTGAGGGCCTGTAGGTCTTAGAAAGGAGGCCGTGGGCTGCAGAGGAGAGGCCCAGCGTGGGGGTCCCCTACATGGTCCCCGGCAGGCTTGTGCTGCAGGTGGCCAAGGCCACTCTGGGGCAGTCTGGGGAGTGTCTGGGCTCCTGCTCGGGTTGTTGGGGGGCAGGACATGGGGTGGGATTGATGTGGGGTGAGAGGTGGGGAGTTTGGGGTCAGAATGCAGAACTGGACCTTGTGGGGAAAGGCAAAGAGCAAGGCCGGGGTCCCCCAGAGGAGTAAGGACAAGCACCAGGGCCGGCAGGGTCAAGGGGCAAGAGCGCAGGGCCGGGGCAGGAGGCAGGAAGGGGGCGGGCGGGGGCTGTGGGTGTAGGGAGGGACTACAGGGGCCAGTGCTTCCAAGGCTCTTCCAAAGAGAAGAAGCCCCGCTCCTGCCTGCCAGGAATCCACACGGTTTCCAAAGGCCACCGGATTGGAGGTCTGGGGACGCGTCTGCCCCCAAGTGTCTAAGGACATCGAGGTAGGACTCCTTGCAGGGTCTGTTTTGACCAGAAACACCCGCGATGGAGGAGGAGGCCGCCGTCAGATGGAGTTTGACTCGGAGGTGACCTGCCAGCGCGTCTGTCTGGAATCTGGAATCGCCATGCCAGCTTTGAAGTGAGCAGCGCTCTTTCCACGGCTAAACACTTGCAGATGTGACCACGCAGTGTGACGGGCTTGATGGCTCTGACACATGTGTGCTGGGCCCCTCAGGCCCCGCGCGGCCGCCCCAGGGCTGCCGGGCTCCGGAGGCGGCGGCCCGGGATCAAGGACCCCGAGACCACAGCTGCCCCGGGGAGGCGGGCGGGCAGGCTTCCCGCAGGAGTGTAGACGGTTTCCGGTGCTTGCTTCCAAAATTACAAGGCTTCGAGCTCCGCAAGGGGCCCTTCCGGATTTTGTCCGTCAGTGCTTCTTGGTTAGGACTGTTTAATCAGACTTTATAATCACCAAATTTGGAGTTTATGTCTAGAAACGCAGTAATTTGGGGATCAAAGGATCTCCTGAAATAAACACGTCTGTGTCTTCACACGCCAGCGCTCTGCTGGAACTTACGTCCCCGGTGAGGTCAGGCAGCAAAAGGACTGCCTCCGCTTGTCTTCTCCCCAACGCGCTTTGCCATACTTCCGCTTGTGTTATTAAGAGAAGATATGGAGTGTATTACACACCCACTTACCCTGGTCTCTGGAGATTAACAGCACCCACTCCCCCCCAGAACACCCTGACCCCTGAGACAGTCCCCAAGGACCCCACATGTGGACCTTGCTGGGGGACGGCTGCCCACTGTGCAGCAGGAATGGCAGAAAACCCGCACCACGGGGGTCGGGAGCGCCCACGCGGGACCCGCGTGGTAGACAGGCCAGCAGCCCACCCAAGCCCATCAACGTGAACTAGTGACGCGTGTCTCCCCGGGGGGAGACCCAGGCCGGCTGCCGGAGGAATACCTCCCCCTAAGACGTCAGGGAAGACGTCCTCACCGCAGTCAGCGAGAAGCCGGGTGCAGGCACCTGGGTGTCAGGACGCCCCCGCCCCCCAGACAGGTATTGTGGTGCATGTGAGCTGCAGGGAGCGACGCCACGAAGAGAAGCTGCAAGACGGCCAGCCCCAGGCTGTATGCGTGTTGCCCACGTCCACGCCCCTCCCAGTCCCCGACCTCATTCAGGAGGACGGCAGGCGGCTGGGGGCAGCGGTGACGTTTTCAGCACAGACGATACATGCATGTGAGAGTACACACGTGTGATTGTATCCCGTCTGCACACACACATGGCACAGGTATGCATGTGCACACACCATACACACAGCACACGTGCAGACATGGGTGCACACGGCACACGCACATGTGCAGACATGGGTGCACACGGCACACGCACACATGCAGACACGGTGCACACAGCACATGCACACGTGCAGACACGGTGCACACGGCACACGTTTCTACCCCCAGGTAATTGAAAAGGGACCATAAATATGCCAGAAACGTCTTCGGTGACTTCGGGCCTCAGCACACTGGAGCTGTTTTCTGTTCAGCATGAAATGTTAGAGAACCCTTCTGCAGCTCATGGGCAGACTTGGTTTTCTTCTCCCAAACATGCCTGCTACTGTTTTGATCTTCAGAGTTAATGATTCATGATTCCACGGAAGAAGGAAAACCAAGGGTGACTGACCTTCCAGACCCTGCTGCTGTCCTCTGAGCTTACTGGCCACAGAGGCCACAGCGGCCACAGAACACAAACAGGACCCCCGTCCCCCAAACGCCCGGGCCGTTGCCTCCCCCCACCCATCCTGTGCCGACGAGGTGTCAGGTGCAGACCCTAAATCCAGCTCCCCTCCCTCTGAATCTCCCACGGGAACCCCCCAGGCTTCTCTTTTCATTTGTATTAAAGCCTCATGTTTCCATTTCAGAGGGAGACTAATTCCAAAGTTTGGAAAAGAACCCATGCATTTTAAGTTCGTTTTTTGGGGTGTTTGTCTTAATTTAGAAGGCTCCGTTTGTTACCACACAGCACATGCGCTAAGTGGAGATATTCAGGCTGGAGAGGTTGAAAGGCTCGGCTCTGGTTACAGCCCCAGGACCCCGAGGACTGAGCTACCCTGGGAGAGGAGACTTTGAAAGCACCTTCTTAGCACCATGCGGGACCAGCGGTGTGCGACCCCCACACGGCTCTGTGGTTGCTGCTGGACGCTCCTGAGCTCACTGGGGAGCGGGCGCCCCGCCAGACCGTGCCCCTCCTGCACCCTCCCGCCCCTCCCACGCTTGGAGGAAACCTGCACGCATCTTCCTTAAGCAAGGATCTCGACTCAGAAAGGAAACTGTCGGTGCCCAGGCCGAGCGCTGAGTGCAGGACGCACACGCCTGCAGCCTCTCCGGTCGTTTGGAAGATGACACAGCCCGGTGACTCCCAGGGTGAAGACAGATGGATCCTGCAGGGAGGCCTGGTCACCCTGCCCTTTGACCCGGACGGCCCCCCTGACCCTGCCTGGCTTCCCGGTGCCCCCTCGGCCCCGTAGGCGCTCACGCGATTGCCCGCTGCCTCCCCCAGCCCATGGGCAGGGCTGGTGCACTGTAGGGCAGGTGGGCCTGCTGGCTGGAGCTCAGGCTCTGGGGGTCTACCCACCTGGCTGGGTCCCGGCGGCACGGCTCCACGCAGTGTGGCTCTGGGCAAATCGCCTGGCCCCACTGTGCCTTGGTTTCCTCCGCAGGGAAGGGGAGACGAGCGTTGTGAGGAGTCCTCCTGATTGCCCACTGTGGCAAACAGTCCGCGGTCCCGTCAGCGGACGAGGCAGGGGCTGCAGGGCAGGCTTCAGCTCCCTGCCCCCCGCTCTCCTGCCACAAGATGTAACAATCTCTTTCCTCTGGCTCCTACGATTTTTCTCCTTATTACTGCTTTCGGCAACGTGATTGTCACCCACACATCCTGACGTGGTTTTCTTTATCTGCTCGGAATGCATGCAGTGTCTTGGGTCTGTGGTGTGGAGTTTTTATCAGATTTGAAAACTTGGGCTTTATTTCCTCAAATACGTGTTGGCTCCCTGTCTTCTACCCTCTCAGGGGCCGACAGGTGCTGGCGCTGTCCCTCGGCCTCTGGCGCCCCACGCACATGGCGCTGTCAGGTCCGTCCTCTCTGGGCTCCGTCCCGGGCCACCTGCAGGGCCGTGGCTCCGGGGTCGCTAACCTCTGCCCGCTGCGCCCACCTGCCTGCAGACCCATCATGTCCTGCTACTTCCGAAGCTGTGTTTTCACGTCTAGAACTTGCATTTATGTTTTCTTCCATCTTCTCGCACTTCCCGCCTCCCTGTGACTTCTCCTTCCTTCCCAAACACGTGCGGCGTGTTTCTAATCATGGTTTTAACGTTTTTGAGGGCTACTCCCACCCTCTCCATCATGGTTCAGTCTGTTTTGATAGATTTTCTTCAGGTCATGGGTCACGATTTCTCAATTGTTTTCATGTCTGAATAATTTTGCTTGTATGCTGGACATTTCAATCTTCCGTGGTTGGGGCTGGATTTTGTCATATAGAGCATTGTATTTCGTGGTGGTGTGTGGTTTTTTGGACTGGGGCTGCTTTTATGCTTCTTTAGGGCAGGGCTGGGGCAGCTCTGGCCCAGGCAGTCGGCCCCACCCCTGAGGTGAAGCCCTCCGAGGACCCTGCCTCGTCGTGCAGGCCAATGGGAGTGGAGTGCCCACCCTCTCTAGACCCCAGGAGTTGGGGTGTCTATGCGTTTCTAGGGGCTCCTTCCCAACTTCTCATCTGTGTGCAGATCAGCCCCCACCATGGACCTGCGGGGACCCCTGCCCTGGCCCCCACTCTCTAGGCAGCCGCTCTTCTCCAGCGGCTCCCGAGACCCTGAGAGGTGTCCCTCCTTCCATACTGTGGCCTGGGAACTTTAAGCCGCCTTCGACCTCTGAGGGATCATCGTCTGAACATCGTGGTGTCACATACATGGTCCAGACTTCGTGCTGTGTGAGGCGGTTGAGGGGGGCAGACCTGGTCCCTCCATCTTGGCCAGATTAGCCCCTCTGGCCAGCCCAGTTCCCAGGCATGCACGGCCGTCCGCACTGATGCCTGTGGCATCGGGACCTGGGTGTCTCCCGTCAGCAGACCCGTGCACAGCCTTCCCTCCTCGTCCACAAGCTCAGGCACTTCTAACTCTACAAGGGGCGTTTTTATGTGAGGACTTGGAAAGAGCTCTAACACCAAAATGTTGACTGATCCAGATTCCCTCCATGTTCCTGCACATGGGATCCACCGTGGACCACGGCCCAGGGTCCCCATGGCTTTAACTTGCAGTGTGAGATGGATTTCTCTCGGGATGAGGCCGTGGAAATCGCCTTCTCCCCTTTGCTGAACACGAAAAAGCGTGGTGCTGGCTGGGGAGAGAGGACAGCCGTGCATCCGGACTCCCGTTCACGTTCCTTCCAGGAGGCAAGGTGCGCATCCTCCCGACGGTTCTGACTACGTGCTGCACGCCTCACCAAGAGACAAGAAACGCCAGTGCGAGCGATCTCTTATGCCTCTTGCATCTGCAAGGATTCCCGACAATTTAAAAAGCAAAGCCCTCAGCACACTCAGAGGCAAGGAGGGGCGCGTACACCCCTGCGACGCACTCTCTGCACCGATTTGGCTGACGTTTCCTTAAAACACAGGAAAACCACCTTCTCCAACTCCAGCTGCAGAGGAAGGACACACGGGGGTTTGCTACACTTCCGATGGAGCCGTGCTGTCCACGTGGCAGCCACAGCCACATGTGGCTATTTAAATGTAAATTTATTAAAATGGAACCACATTAGAAATCCGTTTCTGTTGCATCAGCCGTGTTTCAAGCACAGATGTGGCCGGCAGTGACCCTGCGGGCAGTGGGGACACACACCATGCCCCATTCTACTGGAGGGCATCCAGGCCCGTGCCCCCAACTACAGATGGGGAAACTGAGGCCTCAAGCCATGCAGTGACTTGCCAGGGCCACGGGGAGAGCCAGCGGGACTCTGGCCCACCCAGCCATCCGGCCTCCAGCTCATGGGACAGTGTCTTGCAACGGCCACATGAGCTCCCTCGGGCTGGGGTGAGGTGGCCCCCACGCCCCCAGCTCTTGGCCACACTGAAGGTGAGCCCCAGGAGGCTTCCACATCCGGAGGCCCTGACGTCTGACCTGCCACGTGGCTGGGAGTCGCCTGCTATTGGCCGCGGCACACTGACGCTGACCTCAGTGCCCTCAGCAGGGCAGCTGTCCGGACCTGCACGGCACCCTCCCTGGATGCCCGGGAGGCAGGCGCCTGGCCCCACCCTCCTCCTGAGCTGCGGCTCACATCCTGGCTCCGTAGTGTTTGGATTTTTCGAGTCAACTGTGGTACGGGCCGTGCAACCTGGGCAAGGCAGGGGCCAGAAGGTGCTGGACAAGAGACCCCAGGTGCCCACGGGAGGGCTGGTCCACGGCCGCGGAGAGTAGGAAGGGCGTCCACAGGGCGGCCCCACGCTCTGCCCGCCCAGGCCCTGCCGGTCCACAGGCACTCTACGCCAGCAGGCGTGGCCAGCGTGCCCGGCTAGCAGAGCAGTGTGGTGTGGCCTGAATGCCTTGCAGGTGGCCTCGTGGCAGAGGCTCACCCCCAGCCCCCACCAGGGAAAGAGGTTTTCACCTGCAAA